>NC_137097.1:14952131-15552131 GCF_949357685.1 Gobio gobio | reverse complement strand
CCTTTGTTTTAAGTGCTCAGCAGCTTTGTTAAAAATATATTGCCAAGGCTGGCATGTCTATGAAGACAGCTGCGGTGTGCCATAATTGTCACCAGTTTTTAAATAATTAAAGCCATGATGAAATAAAGGCTTTTTATATTGTTTCAATAATCGAGTGCCTTGGATTCTTGATTTTTTTAAACTCTTTTTTTCCCCAAAAATGAAAATTCTGTCATTAATTACTTACCCTCATGTCGTTCGACACCAAGACCTCCGTTCATCTTCGGAACAGAAATGAAGATATTTTAGTTGAAATCTGATGGCTCTGAAAGGTCTCCATTGGCACAATGGCACTTTACACTCTCAAGACCCTTAAAAGGTGCTAAAGGCGTCGTTACAAAGTCCATCTCACTACAGTGGTTCTAAAATAACTTTATAAATCGGCGAGAATAGTTTTTGTGCGCAAAAAAACCCCTAAATAACGACTTACATAGTGATGACGATTTCAAAACAAGGCATCATGAAGCTTCGAAGCGTTATGAATCACTGAGTCGAATCATGATTCGGATCGCGTGTCAAACCGCCAAACTGCTGAAATTTGGCGATTCAAACTGCTGATTCGACTCGCTGATTCATAACGCTTCGAAGCTTCATGATGCCTTGTTTTGAAATCGTCATCACTATGTAAGTCGTTATTTAGGGTTTTTTTGCACACAGAAAACTATTCTCGCCGATTCATAAATTTTTTTAGAACCACTGTAGTGAGATGGACTTTGTAACAACGTCTTTAGTACCTTTTAAGGGTCTTGAGAGTGTAAAGTGCCATTGTGCCAATGGAGACCTTTCAGAGCCATCAGATTTCAACTAAAATATCTTCATTTCTGTTCCGAAGATGAACGGAGGTCTTGGTGTCGAACGACATGAGGGTAAGTAATTAATGACAGAATTTTCATTTTTGGGGAAAAAAAGAGTTTAAAAAAATCAAGAATCCAAGGCACTCGATTATTGAAATAATATAAAAAGCCTTTATTTCATCATGGCTTTAATTATTTAAAAACTGGTGACAATTATGGCACACCTACGTGTTGCTGCTAATGAGCTTGGGTGTGAGCCCCTTCGTCCGAGCCACAAACACAGTCTGAATTAATTTGTCATATTAACAATCACCTGCTCACACTCTACAGGACAAGCAGGAGAAAGAACATTCAAATAATACAAAGAGAACATATCTCACCCAATATCCCTAATTCTCACAAAAATGTACTTACTTGAGACTTACTTGTGACGTGCACATGTGCAGTGTTGGCAGTAACGCGTTGAAAACTGGAGGTGGGGGTGTTAACTGGACAAGACAACATCCCTGGTCGTGTTCTCAGGGCATGTGCGGAGCAGCTCACTGGGGTTTTTACAGACATTTTCAACCTGTCTCTTGCCCAAGCAGCTGTACCATCATGCTTAAAACGCACTTCCATTGTGCCAGTGCCAAAACTCTAGCCCGAGGTGCCCTAATGACTACCGCCCTGTAGCACTCACACCCATCGTTATGAAGTGCTTTGAGCGGCTGGTCCTGGAACACCTAAAAGACTCTCTACCATCCACATTGGACTCACACCAGTTTGCCTACCGCAGCAATAGGAGCACAGAGAATGCAGTTTCCATGGCACTGCACTCTGTGCTCACCCATCTGGACCATAAGAACACTTATGCACGCATGCTGTTTGTTGACTTCAGCTCAGCATTCAACACTGTCATCCCAATCAAGTTAATAGCCAAACTTGGAGACCTGGGCATCAACACTTCAATATGTAACTGGATTTTGGACTTCCTAACTGACAGACCCCAGAATGTTCGATCAGGGCTCACCTGCTCCACATCCATCACTCTTAACACTGGTGTACCACAGGGCTGTGTGCTGAGCCCATTTCTCTACTCCCTCTTCACCGCCGACTGCAAATCTGTGTATGGATCTAATTCCATCGTCAAGTTTGCGGACGACACTACGGTGATTGGTCTCATCAGCAACAACGATGAGACTGCCTATAGGGAGGAGATCCAGCACCTGGCCACATGGTGCACTGAAAATAACCTGCTCCTCAACACCACCAAAACGAAGGAGCTCATCGTGGACTTCAGGAAGGAGTCAAGAGGTACACACGACACCATCCACATCAATGGAATGGCGGTTGAGCGTGTCTCCAGTTTCAAGTTCCTGGGGATCCACATCTCGGCAGACATGTCGTGGACGACCAACACCTCCAGCCTGGTCAAGAAGGCTCACCAGCGCCTCTTCTTCCTGAGGACACTGAGGAAGAATCAGCTCTCCTCGGCTATCCTGGTGAACTTCTATCGCTGCGCAGTAGAAAGCATCCTGACCAACTGTGTGGCAGTGTGGTATGGGAGCTGCTCTGTTGCGGAGCGCAAGGCACTGCAGCGGGTGGTGAAAACTGCCCAGCGCATCACAGGGACTCCACTACCTGCCATCGAATACATCCAGAGGAAACGCTGTCTGCATCGAGCTCGCAGCATCCTCAAGGACTCCTCTCACCCAGCCCATAGACTGTTTTCTCTCCTGCCCTCCGGCAAGCTTTTCAGGATCCTCCGGACCAGGACCAGCAGACTAAAGAACAGCTTTTTCCCCTGAGCTGTGTCTTTACTGAACTCAAACCCCTGCTGATCCATTTCCCTCATAACTGTTAACTCTCCTCTCTCACTACCGACTTATGCATCTTGCACTACCATACCTTAATTGGATTATGCTCATTGCACTGCCGACTGTTATTTACAGTACCTACTGTTTACATTTGCATTTTGCACCATACTTCTAACTGTAATATGCAATCACTTTCCACTGCACTTTTACACACTTTTTCGGATAGCTTCTGTCCATAATTTATTGCAATACCTTAATCCACTACTATATTCCTTATTTAGCCTAACATATCATTGTATAACTCTATCTTTAAAATTCTGTTTATAGTAATAACCATCTGTATATTATATTCATACTACATATTCACCTTCAAATTCTGTTTAAATTAATAGCCATCGGTATATTTATTCACTGTACATATTCACCTGTAAATTCTTTTTTTTAGTAATTACCATCTCTCTATTTATATATATTTATATATATTCAGTACATATCCATGTCCTGCACTTATGCAACCGTTGTATATCCTACACTTGCTGCTATTGCACTTCTGGTTAGACCTAAACTGCATTTCGTTGCCTTGTACTTGTACTTGTGTAATGACAATAAAGTTGAATCTAATCTAATCTAACTGTTCAAGAGGGAAATGGCCTGTGGGAAGAAACTGTTCCTATGCCTAGATGTTCTAGTGGCCAGTGATCGGAGTCGCCGTCCTGGCGGTAACAGTTTGAATAGGAGGTGTCCAGGGTGAGTGGAGTCTGTGATGATTTTACCTGCTCTCTTCCTCCCTCTGGAAGAGTACAGGCCCTGAAAGGGTTGGCAGGTGGGCACCAATAATCCTCTCCGCAGTCCGGATTGTGCGTTGTAGTCTCCTGATGTCAGATTTGGTAGCTGAACCAAACCAGACAGTGATGGAAGTGCATAACACAGACTCAATGACAGCTGAGTAGAACTGAATCAGCAGCTCCTGTGGGAGGTTGAGCTTCCTCAGCTGATGAAGGAAGTACAGTCTCTGCTGGGCCTTTTTCACAATGTCAATGTGATTGTCCCACTTCAGGTCCTGAGAGATGGCAGTGCCCAGGAACCTGAATGACTCCACTGCTGCCACAGTGCTGTTCATGATGGTGAGTGGGGGGAGAGTTGGGCTGATCCTCCTGAAGTCCACTATCATCTCCACCGTTTTGAGCGTGTTGAGCTCAAGGTTGTTATAATTGCACCAGACAGCCAGCTGTTCAACCTCAGCTGAGCTGACGAGGCCGTTGACAGTGGTGTCGTCTGCAAATTTCAGGAGCTTCACAGAGGGGTCTTAAGAAGTGCAGTCATTGGTGTACAGGGAGAAGAGCAGTGGGGAGAGAACACACCCCTGGGGGGCGCCAGTGCTGGTAGTGATGGTCCTGGATGTGAGTTTCCCCAGTCTCACGAGCTGCTGCCGGTCTGTCAGGAAGCTGGAGATCCACTGACAGATTGAGGATGGCATGGAGAGCTGGGTCAGTTTAGCTGAGAGAAGATCTGGCATGATGGTATTGAAGGCCAAACTGTCGACAAATAAGATCCTTGTGTTGGTCCCCGGTCTGTCGAGATGTTGCTGGATATAATGCAGTCCCATGCTGACTGCATCATCCACAGACCTGTTTGCTCTGTAGGCAAATTGAATAGGATCCAGCAAGGGTCCAGTGATGTCCTTCAGGTGGGCCAAGACCAGTCTTTCAAATGACTTCATGACCACAGACGTGAGAGCGACAGGTCTGTAGTCATTAAGTCCAGTGATTTGTGTTTTTTTGGGGACGGGAATGATAGTGGAGCGTTTGTAGCAGCAGGGAACTTCACACTGCTCCAATGATCTGTTGAAGATCTGCGTGAAGACTGGGGCCAGTTGGTCAGCGCAGGTTTTCAAACAAGCAGATTAGATGCCGTCTGGGCCTGAAGCTTTCCTTGTCTTCTGTTTTTTGAAGACTCGGCTCACATCCTCCACACAGACCAAGCTCAGGTTGGATGGCAGGAGGGGGGAGGAGAGGGGGTGAAGGAGGAGATGGTGAACGTGTGAAGTGCAGATCAGAGCGGGTGTGAGGTGTGAGACTGGGCTTCTCAAACCTGCAGTAGAAAGCATTCAGCTCATCTGCCAGTTGTTGATTCTCTACAGAACGGGGGGATGGTGACTTGTAGTTGGTGATGTTCCTAAGGCCTGTCCAGACTGAAGCAGGGTCGTAAGAAGAAAACTGGTTTCTCAGCTTTTCAGAGTAGCTTCTTTTAGCAACTCTGATTTCCTTTGTCAGTCTGTTTCTGGCCTGGTTATACAAGATTTTATCCCCAGTTCTCTAAGCATCTTTGGCATGACGGAGCTGTTTGAGTTTCCCAGTAAACCATGATTTATCATTAGTGAATGATCAGAATGTCCTGGTAGGAATGCATGTATCCTCACAGAAACTTATGTATGATGTTACAGTATCTGTGAGCTCATCAAGATCAGTAGCAGCTGGTAGCAGCTTCAAAAACAGTCCAATCAGTGCAATCGAAGCAGGCTTGTGAGTCCCGCTCTGCTTCATTAGTCCATCTTTTTACAGTTCTAATTACAGGTTTAGCTGATTTCAGTTTCTGCCTGTAGGACGGTATAAGATGAACCACACAGTGATCAGAGAGCCCCAAAGCTGCCCCAGGGACGGAGTGATATGCATTCTTTATTGTGGTGTAACAGTGGTCCAGTATATTAATGTCTCTGGTGGGACATGTAACGTGCTGTCTGTATTTGTCATTGTCTCTATCTCTATATATAACAATAGGATGCATTTGCAGATTTAATTTTAAAAGGATATATTTTCTTCCCTGTGTTTTACTTAATCTGTGCAGTCTGGCAACTCTGTGCACGCGCTCGCTCTAATTGAGGAGAAAGTGCTGATGATCTGAAAACAAACGTACACTGGAGTTTAGCGATCTCCACCGAAATTCTGCTTCAATGAAAGTGTCATGTAGCCAGGCTTGTCATACAAGCCCACTTGTACTATTCATATTAACGCACCTTCATATTAACGCACATCAAGAAAGGAATGTTATTTCAACATTTAAGATAGCTAATTGGGCAGGCCGGTGATACATTTTGGACATAAGGCTTTGCAAGCATCTTCCCATACATGTTCTAGGCTGACAATGAACAAACAACACCTCAAATACAAAGTATACTCCAGCTTGTGACAGCATGGAAGTTATGTTTAGTTAGACACATAATCAGTAGATATCAAACGATCTGTAACAATGCAACACTATCACGCATTAAAAAAACATGTTTTACTCACATAAGTGTGTTGCACCCTTCCTGTTAGATCCAAAAAGCACAGCATTGTTTTATAATTTCATTCTGTCTGCAAATCCAGTCTTGACCATTGTCTTGTTTACAAATAAATCAACAGTTAAATGACGTGAGCAAATGCACAATGTCTTACCCACGTGAGCTGGAACTTAATTTAAACTTAATAAAACTTAATTAAATTAAAACAAAGTTCAACCACATTCCTAATTTTGGAATCCGAATTAATCTTATGCAGCATGTTTTTTGTTTGGAAGTTTGATCCGGTTTAGCTCAACGTAGGCCTATGTTATTTATCTATTACATACACGAATCGGTGGGCAGGGCTACAGAATCAGGCGTTTGTCATCTTCGGTCAAGGTGGTTTTTCACTGCACTCTGATGTCATAGGGAAGCACATTCACAGATTGAGCATTTGCTGAGCCAGCTGTCAACAAAAGCTTTTCTTTGACTAATAAGGAAGTTTTCAGCTCAGAAACTTACAGGATATTCTTATATTACCACAACCTTTTATATATCAAAAGCTCAAGTTGATTTCTCAATTCATGACCCCTTTAAAAATGTTCTGGCTAATCCAAACATTATAGTGGCAGTAAATTTGAAGCCAAAATACATCCATTATAAAAGTAATGCATACGGCTCTGTGGGTTAATGAATGCATTCTGAAGTGAAACGATGGGTTTGTGTTAGAAAAATATCCATGTTAAACATGTTAAAATTACATGTCTATTTTGTTTTGCTACATATTAAAGGCACCTATTATGCTGCTTTTTACAAGATTTCATATACGTCTCATGTGTCCCCAGTGTGTCTGTGATCAAATTCCTGATAGATCATTTAATATACCATTTTGAAAATGCCAATTTTTCGGTTTGAGTAAAATTAGCTCTTTTGTGGATCTCCTTTAAATGCAAATGAGCTGCTACTCCCCATCCCAGAGGGCGGAGTCTTCACAGCTCCTGAACATGGGAATGAAACATGATACATCTGTTTGAAGACATTGCAGGTCTTCATCATCATGAAAAATCATCTGAATGTGTTTAAATCACTCTCAACTTGGGCACATGCACTTCACAAATGTGCAGAGAGAGCTGGATGTCTGTAAGTAGGCTATTAAACTAGAATAGTGCTCTTTCATGTGTTATTGCGATTAAACTGAAATGCACACACACAGTTATGTCAAACACAGAACACATGAAAACAGTTGGTTATGTCTGTTCATGTATGCAGCTAGTACAGAAATCCTGTTTGTATATTAAATCTGTGTAACGTTACTAAAGTGAAAGCAGTGTAATGTACCTACTGCTAGTACCTCCTACTATAAAAAAAGGAAAAATCACTCACTGCTCTTGAATGAATAAACTTCAGTAGCTTTGAGAACACATTTCTTACTTGAATGCTCTGGGGAGGATTCTGCAGACGGCTTGTTCTGGGACACTGCTTATGATTTATGGGGATTAAAAAAAGAGTGGGTATGGTTTGGAGACAGTTGCACTGAGGAAAAGACAGGAGGAAGAGCTAGAGGTAGCAGAGCTGAAGATGTTGAGGTTCTCTTTGGGAGTGACGTGGATGGACAGGATCAGGAATGAGTACATCAGAGGGACAGCACATGTGAGATGTTTTGGAGACAAAGTTAGAGAGGCCAGGTTGAGATAGTTTGGACATGTTCAGAGGAGGTAGAGTGAATATATTGGTAAAAGGATGCTGATTTGCCAGGCAGGAGGTCGAGAGAAAGACCAAAGAGGAGGTTTATGGATGTAGTGAAGGAGGACATGAAGGTAGTCAGTCTGAGAGAAGAGGATGCAGGGGATAGGGCTAGATGGAGGCAGATGATTCGCTGTGGAGTAGAGCTGCAACTAACGATTTTTTTTTCTGTCGACTAATCTAACGATTATTTTTTTTTCCGATTAGTCGACTAATCTAACGATTATTTTTCCAGATTAATCTTATTATTCTTTTTTACTGATTATTGTATTTCAAAGAGGGTAGTGAATTTGTATATTATTTTAACATGAAATCAATGAATGATGACAATATTAATTGTATTTCAGGAAGGGTAGTGTACATAGTATGCCATTTTATAATGAAATATATGAACACAAGAAGCTTTTTAAACATAATATATAATGATACTATTCATCATAAAATGGATACAGAGTAGGCCTAATTAGGAAAAGTTGTTTACTATAGTAGTTGAGTATGATTTACTTATTGATTTGTGTCAATAGTAAACGAAAATGCACTTGTATTTATCTGCAAAAGGTTCACATACAGGAGCTTTCAGCATAGTTTTAATATAGTATAACTAGTCGTCTATTTTGAAGATACATGTGCATAAACAACGACTAAAGCTGCCAGAAGTTTTTGCCCAAACTTCAAAGACACATTTAAATGATTAAAGCTAGAGGCATATCTTAACTTTAATGTTACTTTAATCATGCAAACTATACAGCATGTTATTATGCATATGTGTTTGGGACAGAGGGGAACCGGGTCGCATTAACAGGAGATATATGCAGCCCATAATAAATAAAAGCACGAGACGTACTGGGGTCGGAGAAGAACCCCGGAAAATGTGACCGTCTGTTGCAATACACGCGCCACGGTTCAGCTGCGCGAGAGAACACTGGCAGCAGGGTTGCCAGGTTAACACAACAAAACCCACCCATTCGTTACTCAAAACTAGCCCAATCGCGTTTCGGGGAGGTTCTCTGGTAAACATCGCGTTCGGGGGGTTAAATATGTGTGTTTTTTTGCTTCAACCCGCGGACATGAGACACAGCCCGCGGCAACAGTGTAGAAGTAGCCCAATTCCGCGGGAAAAAAACCGGGACTTGGCAACACTGACTGGCAGTGTGAAAGCTCCCGCTCTCCACGCGCACAGCTTCTGCTCTGCCACCGCGCGCAGTGTGAAACCGGCGTTACAGAGCGAACAAAGCACAGTTTTATTCGGCTTCTGTTTAAAGTCCTCCCACACTTTTGAATGTCGCGGTCTGGCTTTATATGATAAATGATCATTTTCACTATGCCCGGGAGCAGAAGCTGCCATTATTCTAGATCTTCTGTTCCATTCTAGAACGTAAATAATGTGCCGCCGACGCGCCGACGCATTTCACGCACGCACGCACGTCGTTGCAGCCCTACTGTGGAGACCCCTGAAGGGAACAGCCGAAAGGAAAAAAAAAACTGTGGGTGGATTTTTACCATAATAGGGTGGTTCTGTACACACACTGCCAACTTTTACATTTACTTTTACATTGTGTTTGCACAAAAATGTGTATTGGCCCAACACACATTTATGTGCAAACACCATGTAAAAGTAAATGTAAAAGTGTCCTTTAAAGGGTTAGTTCACCCAAAAATGAAAATTCTGTCATTAATTACTCACCCTTATGTCGTTCGACACCCGTAAGACCTCCGTTCATATTCGGAACAGAAATGAAGATATCTTTGTTGAAAGCTGATGGCTGAGAAAGGCTTCAGATAGGCCTCCATTGGCATTCAGTACATTTACACTCCCAAGACCCATAAAAGGCACTAAAAACGTTGTTACAAAGTCCATCTCACCACAGTGGCTCTACAATAATCTTACGATGCGACGACAATAGTTTTTGTGCGCAAAAAAAAAAATCAAAATAACACCTTTAGTCAACTTGTTATTGCCTTCCGTGTGTGCCTCCACGACGCATGCGCAAGAATATGACGTAGATCCGGCGTTCGGACAGATGACCCAGAAGCGATTTGTTTACAATCAGAGGAAGACGCGCGTGTCTAAGCTGTTGAATTCTACATTATCGTGGTTTAGGTCTTGGCGTAGTTCTCAAAATGGGACTAAAGTGCGCATTTCATGGATTCCCGAACGCCGGCGCTACGTCATATTCTCGCGCATGCGTCGTGGAGGCACTAACAAGTTGACTAAAGGTGTTATTTAGATTTTTTTTTGCGCACAAAAACTATTGTCGTCGCATCGTAAGATTATTGTAGAGCCACTGTGGTGAGATGGACTTTGTAACAACGTTTTAAGTGCCTTTTATCGGTCTTGGGAGTGTAAATGTACTGAATGCCAATGGAGGCCTATCTGAAGCCTTTCTCAGCCATCAGCTTTTAACAAAAATATCTTCATTTCTGTTCCGAATATGAACGGAGGTCTTATGGGTGTCGAACGACATGAGGGTGAGTAATTAATGACAGAATTTTCATTTTTGGGTGAACTAACCCTTTAAATTTACATTTAATCATTTAGCAGATACTCTTATCCAAAGTGACTTACAAATGTGACTTGTTAATATTAATGGGTCACATGTTGCAGGAAAAGATATGTCTTCAGAAGTTTCTTGAAAATTCCACCAGCAGGGAACAGAAAATGATTGTGTGCCTCTATGGGATGGCACCATAAGGCGTTGTTCACTGCAAGCTTCTGGAGATGCAGTGGAGAGGTGTGACGCTCTTTGGCTCAGTTAAGACTACTCTTGCTGCAGCACTCTGCGTCAGTTGCAGAAGTTTGACCATGATGCTGAAAGGCCATTATACAAGAGCACATTATAAGTTTAATTTCTAAATTGTTAGGTTGTATAAAAACTGTGATATAACACTAAATGTCCAATGTTCAAGGATCATTGGACACCAATGACACCAAATATAAGGAGTCCATATACTTCTATATTATATAATATATTTATACACACCTAAGCATATTCAAGCTATGAATTTTTTTTTACATAAACTACAGAATTCACAGTGTATAGTATGTGTACAGAGCAACAATAACAAGATTTTTCTTTTTAATTCTCGTTTCATTTTAGACCCTTTTATGTAAAAATTGTGTTATTCAGAAACGATCACAGAATACGGCTTAAAATGGCCTCACAAACAGAGAAGCAGAATGGAGATGTCTTCCTATCAGGGTTACAGGTGCGGTGATTGTGATAAACACCCGATTTCTAGGATCACCTAACTGCGTGATGGAAATTACGTTAATGACGCATCTTTAGGACTTTGAGGGTGCTTTCACACTAGCAGTTTTGGTGCGCACCCGGGTTCGATTGACGTCAGAGTTCGCTACGTTTGGATGATGTGAACACGGTATTCCGAACTCGGGTGCGCACCCACTAACCGTACCAGAGTCCGCTTAAAAAGGGTGGTCTACGGTTCATGTGAACTCCGGTACGGTTCGCTGCTGATGTGAACGCAATCGTACTAAATCGCGGAAGTGAACCGCTATTAATGACGTATGGTTTGATAAAAATGTGTGTTTCACTCATTTTCCTGACGAGCGTGACTGACATACTGCAAGCAGAGAGCTGTAAACCTCATTTCTGCTCGTCTTCAGCATTCTTTAGAGCATTGCAGTACATTTGCGGCAAATGGACGCAAGTGCCATTACGTTTCTGAAGCTTTAGAAACAAAACCAATGGTTAAAAAACAAAAATATAAAAGTGAGGTGAGCAACGCTATGCATTTTGCCGCCTTCACGCTCGCTGTCGTTACTAAGCAACCGGGTAAACAGCTGCTGCTTTGATGAAGCAAACGCACCCCGGTTCGGAACCAAATAATATAATATGAACACAGTCCAGCGGGGGCAGGGGGAGGAGGAGCAATCGAACTCGGGTTCGGTCCAGGCAATCGAACCAAGTGTGAAAGCACCCTAAATGAACCCACAAGCGCATGAGCATCACAATGGCATTGCTCTATTTTGTGCAAGTGTCTAAATTAAAAATAACAAACTTGAGTAAACGGCGCCTTGGTCAGTGGTTAGATCAGCGTATCACTCAATAAATGGGTCAAGGAAAGTCACTTACAGGACATTTAGGCCCAATATACAGGACGTCGGAGCTAATACAGGACAGTTGGCATTTCAGAGTGGACTTCATTGGCAGACAGATGGGAGAACATGCTTAACTCTGTGTAACGAGGTTTGTTCGTGTGGGAAGAAGGAGGCGGGAACCGGCGAACAATAAACAATAAACTTTAATCAAATAAACAAACAAACAAACAAAGTGAAAGTAAAAGCGGCAGCCCCTCACGGACGACTGCCGCACACATACATAAACAAAACCATAAATAAAAATACAAATCATAGTCCAGGCCTGGTCCTCTCTCGTCCCTCACTGTCGTCGCTCCTCCTTTATACTCCCTCACTCCTCCGCAAGGGCCGAGATCGCTGCGTCTCGCAGCTGGCGCTCATCCTCTCTGATGAGCGCCGCCTCGTCCCGCCCTCACGGTCCCTCGGCCTCGCTGCTCGCCACATACCCCCAACACCCTTCGCAGGCCGGGGGGTACTCCCGAGCCTGCGCTCTACTCCCCCCCCCCCTCCCCGGGGGGGGCCGATCACGGCGGCCGCGGGACCTGGGGGTAAGAACAGCGAGGTGAGAGAACGGAGCGGGGAGCATGAGGAGCGACAGAGACGAGAGAGTGGAGAGAGGAGAAAAGAAAAAAAAAAAATTCTGGTCCGGTTCCCAGACACACTGCCGCTCGGTCCTCAGCCAGCCGAGAGGCTCTTCCTCGCGGTGCCATGCGGTGGTACTGGACGGCCGGTGGACGGCTCGACGCTCCTCCGCCCCCTGGCGGCCGGCGGTGGCTCCTCCTTCTGAGGGCGGCCGGAAGCAAGTCCCCGTCACGCGCTCCCTGTTCCTCCCCAACCTGGCGGACGGCAGCGCTCTGGCTCCTCCCCAATATGGCGGACGGCAGCAGGCTTCGGCTCCGGGCAAGCGCTGGGGACTCCTTCGCCCCCTCGCGGACGGCAGCCACCCCACCTCGACCCAGGGGCACGGCAGCGAGTTCTCCGTCCCCCCGACCTTCATCCACTCCAGCACCACCGCTTCGGGCAGCCGCTCGCGGACTTCTCTCCTCCGCGCTGCCCGAACTCCGCGGCACTGTGATCCCCCTCAGCTGCGAGGGCTCTTCGACAGCATGTCCCTCCTTCCTCCCGGGTTTCGGCACCAGTGTAACGAGGTTTGTTCGTGTGGGAAGAAGGAGGCGGGAACCGGCGAACAATAAACAATAAACTTTAATCAAATAAACAAACAAACAAACAAAGTGAAAGTAAAAGCGGCAGCCCCTCACGGACGACTGCCGCACACATACATAAACAAAACCATAAATAAAAATACAAATCATAGTCCAGGCCTGGTCCTCTCTCGTCCCTCACTGTCGTCGCTCCTCCTTTATACTCCCTCACTCCTCCGCAAGGGCCGAGATCGCTGCGGCTCGCAGCTGGCGCTCATCCTCTCTGATGAGCGCCGCCTCGTCCCGCCCTCACGGTCCCTCGGCCTCGCTGCTCGCCACACTCTGCAAGACAGTGGCCCTTCAAGACCAAAGCTGCCCATCCCTGGTCCCTAGGATAGGATAGGTTAGGTTATATATCATATTACCCTATACCCTGCTATTGATGCTTAAATGTCTAAATTGTTTTATGTATGTTTTTTGCCCTAGACCTCATGGCATTGAAAAAGGCAAGTCATGAACTTGATGAAAGGGAAGAAGAGAGAGACCATTATGATTTCATGACTGGAGAAAGATCGACACAGGCTAAAAAGACTTATTTCACCTGCCAACAGTGTGGAAAGAGTTGCAGAAATAAAAGAGACCTTAAAGTCCACATGAGAGTTCACACTGGAGAGAAGCCTTACACCTGCCAACAGTGTGGAAAGAGTTTCAGAAATAAAACAGAGCTTAAAGTCCACATGAGAATTCACACTGGAGAAAAGCCTTACACCTGCCAACAGTGTGGAAAGAGTTTTACTGATAAAGGAACCTTTAACAGGCACATGAGAGTTCACACTGGAGAGAAGCCTTACACCTGCCAACAGTGTGCAAAGAGTTTCAGATGTAAAGGAAACCTTGACTGTCACGCGAGAGTTCACACTGGAGAGAAACCTTACAGCTGCCAACAGTGTGGAAAGAGTTTTACTGATAAAGGAACCCTTAACAGGCACATGAGAGTTCACTCTGGAGAGAAGCCTTACACCTGCATACAGTGTGCAAAGAGTTTCAGAAATAAAGGAGATCTTGACAGTCACATGAGAGTTCACGTTGGAGAGAAGCCTTACACCTGCCAACAGTGTGAAAAGCATTTCAGCCGAAAAGCACACCTTAACACTCACATGAGAATCCATACTGGAGAGAAGCCTTACACCTGCCAACAGTGTGGAACGAGTTTCAGACATAAAGGAGAACTTAACATCCACATGAGAATTCACACTGGAGAGAGCTCTTTCACCTGCCAACAGTGTGGAAAGAGTTCAACTCGAAAAGAAAGCATTAAAATTCACATGAGAATTCACACTGGAGAGAAACCTTTCAACTGCCAAACTTGTGGAAAGAGTTTCAGAGATAAAGGACATATTAAAGTCCACATGAGAATTCACACTGGAGAGAAGCCTTACACTTGCCCTCAGTGTGGAAAGAGTTTCACACATAAAGGAAACCTTGACAGGCACATGAGAAATAAGGGAGAAATAAAGGAGATCTCAAAGTCCACATGAGAATTCACGACGGGAGTGCAACTACAGTGCTTGCTCACTTAGCCCGGCTTCCAGAGATGAAATATGGTTGGGTCTTTCATTTCATTTTTGTTATTTCATTTTAAATTTCCTTTTCCAATCTGTATGTTTTGGGAAACTTTTTCTTGTCAGTACCAGAGCTCACCTACTCCAACCTTGGAGAAACTGTGTATCTGTGCAAGTGCACAGTATTCCATGTTACAGATCAGAATTGGAGGTGGATTACGGGCATCCTAAGAGATGGGTTTACTTGTTGTTCTGGGCAAGCTGGAACCTGCTCCAGACCTGGAAGGTCACGACGTGCTTAATTCCGGGCTGAAAGCGTCAACAAGTGATATATGTACATGTGAATCTGATTATTGACAATATGTGGAAATTTACCATGAATGTTAATTTTCTTTGAGCCAATCAAAATCATCAACCTGGCAGTAGTGGGGTTAACTGACAATGGCCCTGTTTCCACCGAAATTACCCGGAACAATCTGTACCAGGAACTTTTTTTTACAGGAACTTTTTTCCCCCCAGACCTGCTACTGTTTGCGTTTCCACTGCGGTCTAAAGTACCATGAAGATTAGGCAAATTAGTCCAGAGACGTGGGACTGCGCACGACTGTTCCTCCCAGTCAGCGATGGACAGCAATAATTGTTTTTGCGATACTGTCTGCAACAATAACAAGTATGGAGGAGATGCAAGCAGCGCTGCTTTTGTATTGGTTTACTAAAGAGATAATTAACAAAACAGCGGAAAAGAGACAAGCACTGATACTAAAGTGTATTCTGAAAGCTAGTAAAGCTAGATTTAAAATAAGGCAATGTATGTTATCATTGACCGTGCGATTGCTGAGACGAACGCGCGCCATCGGACAGAAAGAGCAAGACTGATATTCTGAACGCAGAACGAACCTCGCAAAAGACTTAAAAATGCCGGTTGAAATAAAATGCTGCGTGAGCTCAACCAATCAGCATGTTCCGCGCCCAAGTCCCAACCCCGAAAGTTCCTGAACTTTGAAAAACTGTTCGGAGGGTGAAATATTTACCCGGAACTTCATTTAGACCCCGGTTCCTGCGGCCAAAACACACAGAGTACCACCCCAAAGTTCCTAGTTCCTGGGGAAAGTTCCTGCAGTGGAAACGCGGCTATAGTGTGGAAATTTACCATGAATGTTCATTTTCTCTGAGCCAATCAAAATCATCCACCTGGCAGTAATGACGTTGCTAGACTTTGAAAACGGTGTAACTGTTGCGAAATTGTATGTACGATAGGCGGGTAGAGAGGGAGCGCTGCCTCCGAACTCCTTGTGAGACTTGAAGCTGGCTTCTGCTGATGAAACTGCAAACTATTCTTTAGTAAATTTATCTTTAATTAATGTTTTTCTTTATTTTAGAATGTGTCCTGAGGTGTACTTATATTGGTAGTATGATTTTTACATAATAAAATGTCATAATTTAGAAATAAAAGGCATTTTTTTCTATCCTAATATTTGCCCTGTGGCTGAATGCCCTGTTTGAAGGGGCATGTCTGCTGTGAGACTTCAGTAAACTGTTGTGATTGGCTGACATCTTTGCATCTGAAATGAGTATTAGATCTTAGGCGGGGGCGTGGTTTAGAGAGGTCTGCGTCTGTGAGCCTGCCAGAGAGAGAGAGAGAGAGAGAGAGAGAGAGAGAGAGAGAGAGAGAGAGAGAGAGAGAGAGAGAGAGAGAGAGAGAGAGAGAGAGAGAGAGAGAGAGAGAGAGAGAGAGAGAGAGAGAGAGAGAGAGAGAGAGAGAGAGAGAGAGAGAGAGAGAGAGAGAGAGAGAGAGAGAGAGAGAGAGCAGGAGAACAAAGATTGCTAAAAAAGTTATATTGTACCAAGTTGTTGAGAGCGTGAGTTTATTTTTTTGTATCTGAGAGTTCTGAATAAACACGGTTATGGAATCAATTACCACCCGACATTAAGAGTGCTCCTTCTTTTTCTGTTTTTAAATCTAGACTTAAGACACATCTCTACGTTTAAGCATTTCCTGGTTATTAATTTATGTTTTAGTAACCGTTTTCTTGTTTTTCTTATTCTGTTTTTGATTGTTTTATTTTATTATTATTTTTATTGTATTTTAATGTTAACTAATACAACCTTATTGTAAAGTGTTATCGAGAGGTGTGTGAAAGCTCTCCAAGTAGCCTGAAATTCAGGGTTTTCGCTTCTTATCAATCAGATAGAAAGTAACTAGTAACTAACTACTTGAGTAGTTTTCTCATCGAATACCCCCTTAAATTTTTCACTCTGTTATATTGCAGCCATTTGCTAAAATCATTTAAGTAAAAAATTTTTCTCATTAATGTACACACAGCACCCCATATTGACAGAAAAACACAGAATTGTTGACATTTTTGCAGATTTATTAAAAAAGAAAAACTGAAATATCACATGTTCCTAAGCAGAGGTGGGTAGAGTAGCCAAAATCTGTACTCAAGTAAAAGTACAAGTACTTACGGAAATATTTACTCAAGTAAAAGTAACAATCGTAATATTTACTTGAGTAAGAGTAAAAAAGTATTCGATGAGAAAACTACTCAAGTAGTTAGTTACTAGTTACTTTCGATCTGATTGATAAGCGAAAACCCTGAATTTCAGGCTACTTGGAGAGCTTTCACACACCTCTCGATAACACTTTACAATAAGGTTGTATTAGTTAACATTAATGCATTAGTTTTACATGAACTAACTAACCATGAACAACACCTCTGTTCAGCATTAGTTAATCTTTGTTAATGTTAGTTCATAAAAATCCAGCTGTTCATGGTTTATTCATGTTAGTTCACAGTGCATTAACTAATGTTAACAATATTTGAATAATGCATTACTAAATGTTGAAATTAACATTAACAAAGATAAATAAATGCTTTATAAGTGCAGTTCATTATTAGTTCATGTTAACTAATGTAAACTAATGAACCTTATTATATATATAGCATTAACCGCTTACCTGTCACCCCCATTTTTGGGCATAGACATGCAAATGCACTATACAAATTTAAACCGCTGTAATTCATGAATGCTTTGGGATACAGACATAAGGTTGGTCTCGTTTGAAAGAAGACACTTTGGGGATTATTGTTAACGTGGAATAATTAAAATGTATTAATATTTCTGAAACTTATTAAAGTTTAAGTTTATTGTTATGAAAATGTTATGTAATATTTGTTTTATTATATTAAATATTTATATATATAAAAAAAATGTTTCAGCCTAAAAATGCTAAAAAAAAAAGTAAAAGCCACAAGTCTAAATGAGATGTGTGTCAAATTTCAGCTTGATATCTCAAAAAATGAGGTTTCTGTGAGACTTTTAGTTGTCACATCACAAATGGCCACTAGGAGACACCCTTGTTCATTGTTGATTCCCAAAGGTCACTTAGTTGCTTGAACTTACATCTGACACCACAGCACACACAGAGAGAGATTAAAAATTTTTTTTTTTTTTTTTTTTCTTTTTTCAAAAGATTTCACAAACATTTTCACTATTCTATACAAATTGTAACAGAAATACAAATATGACTAGTATAAAAGAAAATAATAATGAAATAAAAATACTGGAAAAATAAATACCAAACAATTTCCAATTTTTCAACTATTTATAAACTATTTACAACTATATACACTTTTTCACAACTTCTGAACACTACAAACTATTTACATCATGCCAGTAATTGAAGCAATCTCGTGTTGCTAGGAAACACAAGTATGATGCACATCCGTGGCAGAAAACAAATGTTTTCCGGTGGCACACTCGACATCTTCGCCTGGGGTCATCACTTTTATTAGTGATGTACATTGGCCTGTGGCAGGCATGGCCTGAGGGCTCTCCTGTCCCGTGAGGTGCTGGAGCAGGAGGAGCAGGCTCACTCGGAGGCATCCAGTCTGCAAGCTCCATCACCAAATCTTCTCGGAATTCCCGCTGTGTTTTTGGTCTTTGGCTATGAGCAGCAGCCAACTGCTTGTGCAGGATGAATGCATTTACCACCGCAATGTCAATGAAGTGGTAGAAAATCGAGCGGTACCACTTCCTGGTCTTCCTGAGTACTTTGTAGTACCCGACAAGGGCATCAGAGAGATCAACTCCTCCCATGTACCTGTGCGGAAAATAATAGAATAACAGTGAGAATAAATAAAATATAAACTCATCTGCACAATTTTTGTACACAACACCCCTGAATAATTTCAACTCACTTGTTATAGTCATGCACTGCAGCAGGTATAGGTACAGTGAGCTCTGTCCATCCTCCATCTCTCGTCTTCACCCTTCTCCGTACGGTGTGATCTCCACCTGCTGAATGGAAGGAGGAGCACATGAGCACCTCCCTGGTGTCCTTCCATTCAACAAAAAGGAGACTGTTGTGGCGAGTCCACCGCATACTCCCACGGGGAGCATTTCTGGGCAACTTGTTGACTGTAGTTTGTGGGAAGCCCACCCGGTTGCTCCGAATGGTCCCACAGGCCCAGATGCCCTTCTGGAGGAGGTCTCTGAATAGTGATGGGCTGGTGTAGAAGTTGTCTACGTACAACTTGTAGCCACTTCCCAGCATCTTCACATCCACCAGCGCCATCACTGATTCATAACTCAGCCCCTTACTTTGTCCATTTTGGGCTTCAGGGGATTTGCCCTCATAAATAAAAAAATCCCATGTGTATCCATGGGCGGAGTAGGCTAAAACGAAAAGCTTGTATCCCCATTTTGTTGGCTTTTCTTTTTGAAACTGCTTCAGCCCAATCCTTGCTTTGGATGCCACCATCCTCTCATCTACTGCAATATTTTGATCGGGGTGAAAAAAGGTCTTGCAGGCATCTCTTATCTCCTGGTAGACTGGCTTCAGTTTACCCAGGCGATCATAGGCTGGAGTCCCCTTCTTTTTCGCATTCTCAGCATCCATTTCCTGCTGAAATGGCCTGAAATTTCCTACCAGACATAACAGTAGCAGGAAAACCAAATTTGTATAGTCTGGACCCACTCCAGTAATTTGACAATTCTGGTACTTTTACCAGACCCATGTAGATCACCACTGAGACATAGGAATATAGGTCCTTCAGGGACATGTCCTGCCAGGGTTTTCTGATTGTGTCCTGATTCTCAGCTGCATAGGCATTTGAGTTGCGGATGATGGTCTGACACACCGTGGAGGAAAAGAACTGCTGAAACAGTTCTAGAGCACTGTATGGCTCAGTAGTTAGGAGCTGAGGGCCAGGAGTTCGAGCTGGTCTAAATACTACAACTGGTGGTTGGATGTCGGGTTCCTCTGAGCTGTGCCATCTGGCCTCAGTGATACCTGAAGAAACAGCAGGTTGAGTACGTCTCTCTCTTCCTCTGTACTGAGTTCTTCCTCTCCCTCTCCCTCTACTTTGCCCTCTCCCTCTGCTTTGGCCTCTCCCTCTGCTTTGGCCTCTTCCTCTGCTTTGGCCTCTTCCTCTGCTTCTCCTGCCTTCTTCACTAAAACCACTGAAAGTAAATGATGCAGATGAGGTTGAAGGTTCAGGGTCTTCAGCAGATAAGTCCTCGCCATCATCATCTGAATACCTATTGCAACAATATAGTATACAACTTACATAGGATGTGCAACAATATGGTACAAACCAAATATAGTATAAAACTAATATGGTTCTTGTAACAATGTAGTACAAATTGAATAAAGCATTCAACTAATGGTACATGCAACTATTGTACAAACTGAATAAAGCATAAAACTAACATAGTACATGCAATGCATAATTCAATTATATATATATATATATATATATATATATATATATATATATATATATATATATATATATATATATATATATATATATATATATATATATATATATATACACATCTAAATGTATACTTATCATCCGTACAAAGCAATCATATGTTTTCGACATATTTACACATAATCCAGTAAAATTAGTAACGATTGTGTAATAGAAAAAAAGAAAAAAAATTCACATACCGTTCTAGGTTTGAATCAGACATTTCCTCTGGCAAAGGCACGTCTGGTTCATCATCACTTGAAAGATTTGGCTCTTCATTGTTTGAAGAATGATTTTGCTCATCATCACTCAACTTAAAAAGTTCTTCCACAACTTCGAGCAGTGTAAAACACTTTTTAGGCCTCGGTGGAACCATCTTGTGAGTGTGGCAGTGGTGAATGAAAGTGCAGTTTGTGTGATCCTGCTTCCTGCTTTCTGCTCTGGACGTTTGTAAACGTTCAGCAGCATTTCCAAACAGGAGGTTGATTGTGATTGGCACGTGTATGCAATTAGACCTAAACAAGCTTTCTATTGGATAACGTTTGTGCTTTCAAAGAGGTGATTAGCCAACTGATATGCTGAAGGCATAGTAACAGCCTAGTAACAGCTCTGACAGCTCTGTTGGGCTACTGAGTCTTTCTTGGCTTGGTTTTATTGGACATACCATTGTAAAGATGGGCTGTTGCTTGTCAGAAGACCAATATAGCAATTAGTATATTATAGCAAATCCACACACACACAAAAAAAGATTTTATTACAAAATGAATATTCTAATTATTCTAATTAATATAACTATATATACTAACATTATAATTCTCATTCAAGACAATATACAGGAACAATGAATATATAGATGGATATACTAGATATATAATTACTAGAATATAAGTTTTATTAGGAATCTTAAGCATGAAAACAGAAGTTTCAATGATTAAAAGTGGGTGCATCGACTTTTTGTGACAAAGGTCAGAACTCCTGTTATGACATAGATTTTTTTGAGGTGCACTCTTGTCATAAATTCATTTATTACTTTTCCTACATAATTTTTAACAAAAAACAGGGGTGACATATCTATTTAGGAGGCTTAGACCTTTCCAACGATATATAGTTTGTCATGATTAGATTAGGATTTAATTGTAAAATATTGAAGCAAACTTAGGCGTCCCGCCAGCGGGACAGTGACAGTTAATAGGTTAAGAAAAAGTCAAAATTCTTCAGATTCTAGCCTTCCAAATGTGTTCCTGGTCACTTAAGGCCCTACAAAAATATATATTTATCACGAATGTCTGATATTGACCAGACAACTAATCAGATAGTCAGGAAAATAAATCGGAGTATTCGAAAAATAATAATAAATATTACCAAAATGAAGTTCTTTCATTACAGTTAAATATATAAAAAAGTATGCTTTTGGCTTCCTGGCTAAAGCCTGGGTAAGGCAACAGGGCAGACATTAAACAACAGTATCAAATGTACAGTGAAATGTGGGTCCACTTGTGCAGCCCACAATGGTTGAGGAAAACATTAAAACATACAAAACATTAGTGTTACTTTTGCATTATGAGAACAAAGGCATATTGTGTAGTTTGGGCCTATTGGCTGAACGTGCAGTAACTTTTTGAAGCATTACTTAGACAAAAGGAGATAACTTTGAACTAGCCTATTATAATGCTTTAATCTGCAGCCTTCTTTCAGATGAGTTTCTACATCATCAAGTCATTCTTGAGGGTCTGCAACCTGGTGACACTTTACCACTTTCCAGACAAAGTAAAATCTTTTGAGTGAATTCAAAAGTGTTGGTCAGTGCTTTGGGATAATTACGGTTTAGTGCATAGATCAGTCCAAAGATTACCAAGAAGGCATTGCCAATTCTGGGGAGGCTGATCACAGCCTCACTTTCAATGATGACAGAGATTCTCACAGGGTAGTAGTGAACTGGACTTGTGTCATGGTCACTGATGACAGTAAGGCAACACCATCAAGCTCTGGCTCAGACTCATCCTGAATGAATGAAAAAGAGACACAACTCACAAACTAACACATGGAAAAGAACAGCTGACATAATTTATCTTTCTTTAACCCATGAAGTCTCATTGAAATCCAATACCACTTTTACAAGGGAGACCTGGGTCTCATTCTAAGAGGTGAAAAACATAAGATCCATGTTCTGCACTAGGGGTTGAACGACTTCAGATTTTTTGAAGTCGACTATTATGACATCAAAGTCGAGTCGACGTTGACTAGTCACTCACGTCATTCATAAAAACACAAGAGATGGGACTGCTTTGCAACATGCCCCAATTTGCAATTTATTAGCAGAAAATGATACAGATGCCGAGACAGTTCATAATATGTTGCAACTTAACAGTAATGCAACATTAACTCCCATTTTAGTGCAACATTTTTTAGTGATGCATTATGTTGGCATAACAATGCCATTTATGCAAGATGGTGACTCACTGTCACAGTCCTGCTCATTCACAGTTTTTACTTTTTGATCATGGTTTGCATGTTTAGTGAAGTTTCTAATTGACCGTTCGCAAAGACCCTCCCCCTTTAGTTACTGTTGCTATGTCCGACACACTGAAATATATACATCGCGGAGCAGAGAGGAAACTGACAACGTGCTGACAGACAGGACAGAGCAGGTTACTTTTAATATGAAACAAAGTCTCAACTTTCATATTTGGTCATTTTATTAAAAAAATTTAACAATAAATACCGTTTTGTGGCTCTTTAATGGGTCTGACAGATCGCTGTAGAGCCTCAGTTAAAGCTGCTCGTGAACCGACCATCTCTTCCTTCTAGTTAATTTATAGCATCAAATAAACATGAATGAACATAAGAAGGAGTGTCGTTTTATCTGCGGAAAGACGTCAGTACACGCCGGTATTCAAGTTCAAATCCTTCAACGTTAATCTTATAACTCTCCTGACTGCTTTGTCGGACAGAAATGGTGGATTCGGCGGATTATGATTGGTCAGATCGCCTGTCAATCAAACTCCCTGCGAAGGGTAAATTGACTGCTGTCAAGATGATTTGCATTCCTCACTTAACGTTAGCGGATTCCTTTTCAGATGAGTGTGCATTGCACTTGTACTTTTGTTGTACTTCATTATTAACACTAAAAACTTACAGTAAGTCCAATGATGCTGACTGCTGCCGCATAGGTAGTAACTTTCAGCAGGCCTTCTGTTGTTGCTTGCTTCCCGCCACCCGTGTACAAACTGTTCTTCTGTTTTTTGGGGGGGTTTTGCACAGAGCGGTTAGGATAGCAATCATAGTAGTATGTGCAATGCATTAGCGCCGCCTTCTGCTTCAGATGTTGAATCAGATTCATTCGGAATAAAAAATTATCCCTGGAGCTGCTCAACACTTGAATAAAAAATATATAGGCTACATTAAACTGATGACAATAAAAATACAATAAATAAATAAAATAAATAAATTTTGTCTTCCACTAATGTCTAACCTATTCAGTTTGCCCCAATGAAATTGTTTTATTTGGCTATGGTTGTAATTTATTTGTTATGATGGATTTTACTTATTTGGTTAAGCACTTTGAGATTTTATTGTATTTTAGCATGTGCTATATAAATTAAGTTTATTTTTTAAATCATCTCTATTTGAAACAATAGAAATAACAGGACTTCTTCATTCTTAGTGAAGTGACGTGTGGCCAAGTATGGTGACCCATACTTGGAATTTGTGCTCTGCATTTAACCCATCCAAGTGCACACACACAGTAGTGAACCCACACACACAGTTGGGGGTTCGGTGCCTTGCTCAAGGGTCTCACCTCAGTCGTGGTATAGAGGGAGGAGGAGAGCGCTGGTTATTCACTCCCCCCATCGACAATTCCTGCCGGACCTGAGACTCGAACCCGCAACCTTCTAACCTTCTAACTCTCTAACCATTAGGCCACGACTGCCCCATGTAAGCATGTAATTACTTAATTCTATTAAGTTGTATTTAATTTATGTTTTTAAGTTATGCTTACTTATTCACAAAAAAAGTTCGATTTAATCAAAAAATATTAGTTAAAATGACTCAAAAGGAAGATCATGTTACACCAACTTGAAATAATTAAGTTAGTAGAACTTTTTCTAAAACTTTGAGTATACACTACTAAATCTATTTAATTAATTTGAACGTTCGGGTTTACAATGTACACGGGTTACTGTCCGTGTACTTTTTGATACTTATTTTCCTATTTGAAATAAACTAAGCAGAAACGAGAGAATGGCTCCTTTTTTATTGTACTATTTTTTGTTGAGTTTTCATTAAAAATAATGATGAACAAAAATTATAAGCATTCGTTTGAAGGGGAAATTCATGGTAGGCTATGGCTATTTCATGTAGGCTATATCATGTCAGTTGCTTATAGGCAAACTCTGGCCTAGCGAATCTATTTTTTAATTCATTTAAATTAGACAATTAATTATTTGAATATGTTTATCGTGTACACAATAGTCTAATGAGTCAAACTGTTCCTTTAAGTAGGCGGGCCTTACTGCATACAGCATCCCGCATAGTTTTGGCGCACTTTTCGTTAATCAAGGCATGAGTGACGGCGAGAATCAGTTTTAATATAAGTATTCATGCCCAGACGGCATCTCATCTGCCTGTTTGAAAACCTGCGCTGACCAACTGGCCCCAGTCTTCACGCAGATCTTCAACAGATCATTGGAGCAGTGTGATGTTCCCTGCTGCTTCAAACGCTCCACTATCATTCCCGTCCCCAAAAAAACCCAAATCACTGGACTTAATGACTACAGACCTGTCGCTCTCACGTCTGTGGTCATGAAGTCGTTTGAAAGACTGGTTCTGGCCCACCTGAAGGACATCACTGGACCCTTGCTGGATCCTCTTCAATTTGCCTACAGAGCAAACAGGTCTGTGGATGATGCAGTCAGCATGGGACTGCATTATATCCTGCAACATCTCGACAGACCTGGGACTTATGCAAGGATCTTATTTGTGGACTTCAGTTCGGCCTTCAATACCATCATGCCAGATCTTCTCTCAGCTAAACTGACCCAGCTCTCCATGCCACCCTCAATCTGTCAGTGGATCTCCAGCTTCCTGACAGACCGACAACAGCTCATGAGACTGGGGAAACTCACATTCAGGACTCTCACTACCTGCACTGGCGCCCCCCAGGGGTGTGTTCTCTCCCCACTGCTCTTCTCCCTGTACACCAATGACTGCACTTCTAAAGACCCCTCTGTGAAGCTCCTGAAATTTGCAGATGACACCACTGTCAACGGCCTCATCCAAAACGGTGACGAGTCTGCTTACAGACTGGAGGTTGAACAGCTGGCTGTCTGGTGCAGTTATAACAACCTTGAGCTCAACACGCTCAAAACGGTGGAGATGATAGTGGACTTCAGGAGGATCAGCCCAACTCTCCCCCCACTCACCATCATGAACAGCACTGTGGCAGCAGTGGAGTCATTCAGGTTCCTGGGCACTACCATCTCTCAGGACCTGAAGTGGGACAATCACATTGACATTGTGAAAAAGGCCCAGCAGAGACTGTACTTCCTTCATCAGCTGAGGAAGCTCAACCTCCCACAGGAGCTGCTGATTCAGTTCTACTCAGCTGTCATTGAGTCTGTGTTATGCACTTCCGTCACTGTCTGGTTTGGTTCAGCTACCAAATCTGACATCAAGAGACTACAACGCACAATCCGGACTGCGGAGAGGATTATTGGTGCCCACCTGCCAACCCTCCAGGACCTGTACTCTTCCAGAGTGAGGAAGAGAGCAGGTAAAATCATCACAGACTCCACTCACCCTGGACACCTCCTGTTTGAACTGTTACCATCAGGACGGCGACTCCGATCACTGGCCACCAGAACATCAAGGCACAGGAACAGTTTCTTCCCACAGGCCATTTCCCTCTTGAACAGTTAAATACACCCCCCCCCCCCCCCCCCTAAAGTGCAATACTCTGACTGTTTAGTGCAATCTTCTAAACTCAGGAGATTATTTATATTTATATATTCATACTACTCAAATACTTTAAATATGTTCATAATCTGTAAATGTTTAGTCTGACTAAACGTAACTGTGACCTTATATTTTTTAATACTATTTTTCATATTTTTATTCTTAGAATTTGTATTACTATGTTCTTGTTGTGTTTGTTTTGTATATGTGCACTGGAAGCTTCAGCATCAAGAAAAATTCCTTGTGTGTGCAAGCACACTTGGCAATAAAGCTCTTTGATTCTGATTCTGAGAGTCGATCCTAAATGTCATTGGAAGCCAGTGTAAAGACCTGAGGTCATATTTTCTGGTTCTGCTCAGGATTCTGGCAGCAGCGTTCTGTATGAGCTGCAGCTGTCTAATGATCTTTTTGGGAAGTGTGAAGGAAATTTTACATTTAGATGTGTTTTATTATTAGATGTGTTTTTATTTCATCTAGATGTGGTTTTAACTCTTAGAAGTGTTCATTTTACTTAGAGGTGTTTTACTATTAGATGTGAATCTTAACCTTTTATTCCTAGATGTGTATCACTTGTTAACATTAACATTGAACATTTAACATTGAACATGTATTTGTACTCATGAAGCATTTCATTATTAAAGATATGTAACCAAGCTTTAGAAATGCATAGGTTAGGACTAGCTTGCAGGAACAAATTGTTCTAGGTGATAGAATACTCAGTAGCAAGGAAACTGTGTAGTGCAAAAGGTCAGCAGTGACCTATTGTACTTCAAGTGTGAAAAGTATGTGCGCAGATCAAATTAGCGATAGGCAGAATGTGTGAAAATGATGTAGCTTAAAAACAGGAACTTCTGCAGACATGGGTATTGTGTTGTCTAGTTAGAATTTATGAAAGATGATGTTTCCTTTTAAGGCAAACAAGATTGGATGCAACCTACTCAGGATGTATGAAGGGTATATAATGGTACCACGAGGAGAGCACTTTGCCCTTCTCATGACAGACATTCTCTGTATGT
The DNA here is from genome assembly GCF_949357685.1 of Gobio gobio. Classification (NCBI taxonomy): domain Eukaryota; kingdom Metazoa; phylum Chordata; class Actinopteri; order Cypriniformes; family Gobionidae; genus Gobio; species Gobio gobio. Next base: position 15,524,964 of record NC_137097.1, on the reverse strand, counting down.
GAACTGCCTATTTCTTGCAAGAAATAAAATCATGTTTTGATACTTTGACTTTTCAAAGGTTTGAATTTGTATTCCTTCCTCCTCATTTTTCTAATAGAATTATTTCCACAACAGAAGGCCAGTGAGAAGACCATTACAATAATCCACCCTGCTGGTGATAAAAGCATGAACAAGTTTCTCTAAGTCTTGCCTGGAAACAAAGCATCTAATTCTTGCAATATTTTTAGATGATAGTATGCTGATTTAGTTATTGCTTTGACATGACTACTGAAACTCAAGTCTGACTCCAAAATCACACCAAGATTCCTGACTTGATTTTTTGATTTCAGGCCTTTAGCCTCAAGATATGCATTCACCTTGAGAATTTCATCTTTGTTTCCAAATGTAGTGATTTCAGTTTTGTCTTCGTTTAACTGAAGAAAGTTTTGGCACATCCAACTGTTAACTTCATCAATGCATTTACACAGGGAGTCAATGGGGCTGTAGTCATTAGGTGATAGGGCTAAGTAGATCTGGGTGTCGTCAGCATAGCTGTGGTAAGCCATTTTGTTATTTTTCATTATTTGGCTCAGTGGCAGCATGTATAGGTTGAATAGGACTGGGTTAAGTGAAAACAAACCTCATTGGCCGATGAAAGGACAGCCATATTTGATGTGTGCCATATATGCGTGTTGATCATTGTTTATATGAAAATAAAACTTTTGTAATGTTGCAAGTACATTTTTTTTTTCCATTTTGTTCTTAAAGGGCATATTGCAGGTAATTTTTTTTTGTCTCCAAATGAATATATGACCTTGTATGAAAATACCATATGAAAAGGTAATGCAGGATTTAAAATGTTTTGAAAAGACTAGGGATGCACCGAATCCAGGATTCGGGTTCGGATTTGGCCACATATTGGGCTTTTTGACAGGGTTCAGTTTCTGCCGAACCTCAGAATTCTTTTCCACTGAACCGAACTCGCTTGCACTATGGTGGTCGAACGTAATGATGCCGCCGTTGAAAGTGAAAATGGAACTCATGAACAGAAAACGTGGCAGTACTTTAAAGGGACATGAAACCCCAAAACACTTTTTTTGAGATGTAAACAGATATGTATATGCTGCACATCATTGAAAACACTAAAGGTACTCATTAATGTTATTCATATGTAAAAAATTCGTCACAGAAGCACCGTAGGCCCAGGTATGGGCTGCTCAAACATGCTGATGTCGACCGCTTCGAGCGATTCTCGACATATATTCATGACATAAAGCTCATTCAATCCAATCACTGCGCTGTAGTATGCATAAAATATAATTTCGTTATTATGGACGCGACAGTCACTTCTGTCAGGTTCGTCTTCCATCATTATTGTTGAGACATGGTGGGGAAGTTTTGGAAGCAGCGTGCGGAAAAGTCAAGGAGGAAAGTGAGGTGTTGTTTTTAGTGTGGTGAAGGTGCTCCCTGGATTACTTTCGTGTGGGTAAAGACTGATAATCTACGGTGGAACAGCCGAGGCGGATGATCGCGCTGATACGAAGTAAGGGTGCTGAGCGAGCTGTAACCAGGACGCCGTCTGTGGAAGCCATTGCTAAAGGTTCGGTAAAGTAAAATGAACTTGAGGAATCGCACGGCAAACCTGCAAGCGTTGGCATTAATTTCTTAATTTATGTCAGGAGTGCAAAATTACCGATCTGTAGGTAATGAACAATATTTTGAATGAAATATCAACAAGAATCAAAAGCCACGTCTTCTCCGTTTTATTTGTGGTCACAGACATGCAGGGGCGTCGCACCCGTGGGGACTTTTCCCGGTGAGAGGGTTCAACACCCACACTTTTTCTGCAGTTTTCCCGCAGTTTTGCACAAACACTTTAGGGATGCCACAATTCTCATTATAATATTAAACCGTTCGGTATGGCATTCACGGTTCAATAAGCGCTTGAATTGCGTTGTTTTTGTTGTTTTGTTTTTGCAGTGTGCCTGTGAGTCTACGCGCTGATATGAGCAAATATCCAATCACTATATACAGTGCTAGACACGCTTGCAATGCTGGTGTCAGAGAGTTATACTCCCGGAACTATAGTTATTCACAATCACGAAAGTTCATTATTTGCATGCGTTTTAAAGCCCTGCCGGTTATTCGCGTGCTTATGCACCGTTTTAACGCGCAGAGCGCGCACTAAACGCCTGTCAATTACTTGATTACTACTAAGTAGTCTTACTGTGCTAATAGTGTCAAATACACACAAGGTTAACATAAACACATTCGGTTATGTGTAAAGTGAAAGTAAATTTGCGTGTGTCATATATTAGATGCACGTCTTAAATTGACAGGAGCGCAGCCCTTAAAGGGACAGTTAGCCTCTACAATTATGTAATTATTTACTCATCTAATGTTGTTCCAAACCTGTATTAATTTCTTCTGTTGAACACAGACGGTTGATGGTAGCCATTGACTTCCATATTATTTCCTACTATGGGGACTTTAATGTTAATAAAACTACAAAAAACATAGAAAAGCACTCTCTGTTCTTGACTGAAAAACATTAATACAGTAGCTTTAATAAGAATCAATTTATTTTATAGTGAAGTCTATGTAGTGTTTTATTTTTACATCTATTCATTAAATTTCATACTCAAATGCTGCTGTACAGCTCTGAGCTGCCAGTCTAAATCTTTATATATTTATTTTATATTATACTATACACTAGAAATGTGTACAAGGTTTTTTTAAGTAAAGTTTTAAGTTCAAGTACGGTTTTTCAAGTCTTTTAAGCATTTTTTTTCTCCTTAACCTCTTTCTGTTCCCGTCACCTAAGAATAGAATAGCAAAAAACTGATGTGACAAGCCATCAGAACCCAACCGAACACTGTGGTTTAAAAAAAACAGAGGTATGTATATATATAAGACAAGATATATATATATATATATATATATATATATATATATATATATATATATATATATATATATATATATATATATATATACATCTTGTATGTTATACCTTTTGTACCCTTCTGTCATTGTATTCATCGTTTTTATTGTTAACAAACAAACCACTTCCATCCCCCACACTTTTGAAAAGCTTGCTACGCCTCTGCAGACATGCACTAACCCGCATGTGTTCGGGCTCTTAGTGAAGTGCATATTTGGACAAATATAGATTTATTCTAGCTGCCGGACAGCGCGGGTTGTCACGTGCAACCCATGCAGCGCGCGCCGCTCGGCGCTTCATATGCTAGGTCGATACTATGAAACCTCAAACAGGGTTGAGTCCCTTCACTTATACCCCGATCTAGTTTCTTTTCTGGTGCATACGGTGTGCATATTTGGATAAATGTAATTTATTATCACGTTTGCAAAATATTTTGTCATACAGAATAACATTTAATTTCTCACTGAATTAGCCTATGCTGATCTGAAGAGCTTCCTGCTGTACGCCACTTGATGATCTTAGAGCTCTCTCATTCGCTGTACTCATCCCTCATCTCATCTCTCTGTTGTAAACATTGCCAACGTGTGAACCAAGAACATGTCTCAGAACCGCTGTAGCTGCTGCTGTCGGTGTCGCTATCCATGTCACCTGTGTCTGTGCATTGCCAGTTTGCAAATTTGCTCATTTTAATGCGCCTAATGACACTCCTATTTATGCAAACCATTCCCTCTTTCCACACAATACCCATCCCACCTTTTTGCAGTCGACCATGCCCCTTTTTGGAAGCTTTTTCAAATCGAAGGTGTGAAAAAACCCTGCTGCAGGGGGTTTCATGACCCTTTAAAACCCGAGCAAAGAACAACACTCGAAGCCTTCATATCTAAAAATCTGTGGTTTATTTATAAAGAGAGCGCTTTTTTTTTTAATTTTATCTGCCGTTTTTGGAGTTGTGAGCTCAAGTCGATCAGGGGCACTCAGCGCTCATTAAAGGGGGGGTGAAATGCTGTTTCATGCATAGTGATCTTTTTGCACTGTTAAAGACTTGGATTCCCATGCTAAACATGGACACAGTTTCAAAAGCTAAAGGTGGACGTTTGATGGGAGTATTTCTTTGCCAAAATTAGTACTTCCTGTTAGTCATAAGTTTCGGAAAGTTTTTTTCGATCATGGGTCCGCTTGACGTCAACAGGGCGGAATTTCCTTGTATGGGCCGTACGGACAATTCTACCGGAAGAGCGCGCGCGCGAGAGAGAGAGAGAGAGAGAGAGAGAGAGAGAGAGAGAGAGAGAGAGAGAGAGAGAGAGAGAGAGAGAGAGAGAGAGAGAGAGAGAGAGAGAGAGAGAGAGAGAGAGAGAGAGAGAGAGAGAGAGAGAGAGAGAGAGAGAGAGAGAGCGCGTGAAAGCAATAGGCTACGCCCATCAAAGCGCTGGCTCGTAGCCAAATAACCCCGCATTAAGGCAAAAGTGGATGGAATTTGCTTTTCCGGATTTTCAAATCGCCTAATACTGAAGGATGGAGCGGTCCCAACGATAAAGGTCCCAACGTTGGAACCGCAGGCAGTGAGTAAGACTGGTTCAAATGTCTGTTTTTGCCTATGCCCATCAAGTAGCCCAAACATGATCACGTATTGATCAATGGAGCATGCGATGTATAGTGTGTACATTTGTTTAGCTGGCCACTATATGTGTATGTTTGTGTATTGTAAAAGCACTCCAAACAACAATACACAAAGAATGGGGAAATATGTTGAACTAAATAAGCGCGCTTCTTCATTCAAATGCGCTACTATTCCATGTCTTTCTATGTAAACACTAGCCTGACGTATAAATGTGTAACGTAAATAACACAAGCCGCTAAGCATATTATATAGTTAGTGTAACTTATACCACATAGAGATGTCCTGCTCTAGTCGTTTTTGCTGCTGCTCCTGTTCAACTTCAGCCTCTGGGTCTGATTCTGGATCATAGATGTATGGCTGTATCTGATTAAAAGCCATTTTTTATGTTGAATAAAGTTTTTTCCCACTTTTAGGGATGACGCAGCTTTCAGACGCACTCAACACAGTAAAAGCGGCGCACGCTCGACATTCTTTAGCTCCGCCCACACGATACGCCCCCAGCCGCACGGCTTTTTCCGGAAAGACTCGGAACAGCGCATCTTCCTTTTATAATTATAATAAAAATAAAGACTTTTCGGAGATATGCAGGATGCAGTGCTACTCTATAGGTACTCAAGATTGACATGAGACTGACTGAAACTGAGTGTTTCGCCCCCCCTTTAACACCGCAGAGAGCAGCCTTTCCTCGGCCAGTCCTTCTGCTGTCTGCCGCTGGCTCTGATGACTCTGTAGTGGTTAAACATAAGATATGATTAGTCTTGTGTAGATCTAACGGCCGATCTTTGGTCTCATGAATCTATAATTTGTTCCCTGACAGATCGTTTTCTCAGAGGGCAAAGTGAAGTTTCATAACTTTATTTATTTTTTTAAGCTATTAAACTTTACCGTTGTAGTCTCCTAGCGCTGACTTTGACTGAATTGCTTTATTTATTGTATAGGTTCTTATACCTTACTTATACTTTTATAATGGCTATTGATCACACATAAACTGACATTTAACAAAAAGAGAGTGGGTTGTGTTTTATGTCATATTTCATATATTAGAGTGATAATCATAGCCTATATATGCACACATATTGTTTTTTTTTTTAAATGTAAACGAAAAGAGGCCAGGTTTTTTTATATTTCGTTTTGTTATATACATGCATTGAAGATAATATGCATTGCCTGCACTACATCTGTATGGCTATAATATGTTTAATATATATATATTTTTTTTTTAATGAAAATGAAAAGAGGCAGAGTGGTGTTTTATTATGTGATGATGAACCTGGACAATGACATCACTAGTGTGCCAGCCTAGTGCTATGGTAAATGTATTGTGTGTTTGAACATGTTTATGCTGTGATGTACATGTTGGGTGGGATAATACCAGCATTTATGGTTTAATTTGTTAATGTTGGGTAAGGATAACCACAAGCTTGTGTCTGTTTTAAATTGCCTTTATTTGGTTAATTTGCATAATATAGCACATGTTAGATCTGATCTTTCAGGACCTGTAGTTTGGAGGCGAGATCTGGTAGCGTGCATAACCAGGGGTGCGTTTCCCAAAACCATAGTTGCTAACCTGTTAGCAACTTAGGTCATTGGCAATGGGAAACTGCATTGCAACCACCAAAGTTGCTAACTTAGTTAGCAACTATGGTTTTGGGAAATGCACCCCGGAGCTTGCTGTCTGATCGGTCATACCATTTTTCCAACATGGGGAGAGATTTGAGTGCTATGAAGTGATTAAATGTTTGTTTTTATGTTTATATGTTGGGTTTGTTTGTATTATAAGAAGAGGATATAAGAAATGAATTTTGAACATGTACTTATTTGTATAGTATTGTATAGTATTTGGCTGACAATGTTTTGCTGTGTAATTCTCTGATGACTGTTACAGGAAAAGGTTCCACCCTGTGACAATGGTTTATCCCAATAGGGTTCGGCGGGAAACTTGACTATTTAAGCTATTGTTTGAATTTGTTTGAGGAGGTTGCATTCTATATACTGCACAAAGTGTTTGAATGTTTGTCTGAGGTGAGACATGAAGTTTGCTCTGATTTAGTGATGGCGAAGTGAAGCTTTCTGAACCAGTGAAGCTTTCAGCACAATCGTATCAGAAAAAGGTTCATTACTTGAAGCTTTTCAAATCAGAGCTCGACGAGGACCTCTGCTGGTGAAAGAGAGGGAAAGCACTGTGTCACAACATGTTTTGCAACCATTATCTTAGAAGCAAAAATTAATTAATGGATAGATGAATGAATCAATAAATTAAATACATGACAACAATCTGTTCCATTGCATACTAGTACCAAGTGGTGTCAACAATAATCGATTCGGCAATGCATCGCAATGCGGGGCATGCACGATTCAGCATCGATGCGGCAAAGTGCCATAATCGATTATGTCATCGTTTATTTTCTGGCCTTGAGTTGGACAATAAAGTTGTGAAGTTTCAATTACTTCCGGGGTCATAACAACAACAACAACAATCAAGATGGCTGAGGCGGAGAGAGATTACTGATTAATTAAAACACTTATGTTCACTGCTGGAAAAAGTTGGCTGTTATTATTGCTCTATTTAATTTCAAATGGTTCTAAAGCAGAGAAGAGAAACCTTTCTCATTCAAAGCACTGAAAGCAGTGATTTATGTTTTCTTTTTCAGGTTTGAAAATGCCATATCCAATACCCTGTACCATTCCATTTTATTTTATTTAATGACATATATGTCACAGATACAGGAGAGTGATAATACACACATAGCAGCCAATAAAATCTGTTGTTCAATATCTGACTGCTTGTATTGCCTCATGACTGATTAAAAAATTGCCTTGTTGTGTGCAGTAGAATTTTGATGCATCGCAATGCATCGTAGAATCGAATTGAATCGAATCGTTACCTGGTGAATCGTAATCGAATCGTGAGGGCAGTCCCAATGCACACCCCTACTAGTACCTCAAACCAATAAAGATAACATTTTGTATTGTGAATGTGGACATTTTTCCTGTTTGTCAACAAATAAAACTGCATGAATAAAGGAAGTAGACTAAATAAATGCAGGTGCATGCACACAAAATAAACACACACACACACACATATATATATATATAAGGTTGCAGAACAAGAGCCAAATATATTATCAACCTTATTGGGCGAACTCAAATGAAAGTGTCCCCATGTTTCAGAACCATGACAAAGTCTCGCAAAAATAAACTAGCGCAATACAACAGTTGACAAACAACCCGTGTCGCATTTTAAAACCTTTTTGAATCAGAGTACCAATCAGTAGGTGTGTGTGCAACGAAGCTTCGGACGTCATTGGTCACGTGATTTTGATAAAAACGAATCAAGCATCGATACAAAGCTTCACTGAAAATCGTTTCGTTTTTTTGACACGCGCTTCGGAGCTTTGGTGTCACTGTTAACATCACTACACTGATTGATATGTTACTAGGCATTGTTTAATGCCAGATTTTGCTGCTCACAGCATTTTGCTTTTGTTTTTAGCTTACGTATAAATTAAATTATTATTATAATTTTTTTGTACTTTGAGTGAACTGCACAATTTTTGAAATGCTGTAAATAAATCACGTCTGGCATTTGGGAAACTACCCCCTTTGTTGTACTGAGCCTTCCTATCAACCTCCTGGCCTCTCGACAACACACTACATGACAATCATATATTTCATTTTATTGTAGCCTAGAATATACAAATATATTTTGAGTGATACTGTCAAGAATGCTGCTTGTCCATTAGCAGAGTAAGTGGACTAGTGGACTAGTGTCCTCCCGTCCTCGGGAGTTCGTTCTCTGGAGTCAAACTTGGCAAGTCACGGACGCAGTCAGAAGTTCGTGTACGAAATATGTCATAAAACACCACGGCCCCATTTAATAAAAATAAAAAAATCTTAAACATATTAGCCACACAAATGTGGTTCAGGCAACGCGTAGCTAGGCCTAAATTGATTATCTTATATTTATAATAAAATGAAGTATAAAACACCCTGCCTCTTTTCGTTTACATTTTAAAAATAATATATTAAAACATCAATATGTGGTTTAGTTAAGGTGACCAGATTTCTGAAATGGAAACCGGGGACATTTCCTATTTGAGAACACAAGTACAGACAAGAATGCATATTGAGAAACGGCCAGAGTCTCAGATGTTTCTCCGTCGCTCTGCATACGTCATCTCCTTCATCGCTCTGATTGGTTTTAGGTCTATCCAATTGCGCCCAGAGGCATTTGAGTGACGTTCGTTGATGACGCCCCTTTGGAATTGATTTGTTCTATGAAGCTTTGCCAGACCATAACTCAGTTACTACCGAGAATGGTCTGGTTTTAACCAGGCTACCTTTTGCCTGAATTACTGCATCAATGCAGCGTTGCATGGAGTCCATCAGTCTGTGGCACTGCTCAGGTGTTATGAGAGCCCAGGTTGCTCTGATAGTGGCCTTCAGCTCTTCTGCATTGTTGGGTCTGGCATATCTTACACAGGTCCACACATAGTTCAATAAAAACACGGATTTTGTAGTGTGGAAAATACTGATAGCACATTTTCTATGGGGTTAAGGTCAGGCGAGTTTGCTGGCCAATTAAGAACAGGGATACCATGGTCCTTAAACCAGGTACTGGTTCCTTTGGCACTGTGTGCAGGAGCCAAGTCCTGTTGGAAAATGAAATCTGCAACTCCATAAAGTTGGTCAGCAGCAGGAAGCATGAAGTATTCTAAAACGTCCTGGTATACGGCTGCGTTGACCTTGGACCTCAGAAAACACAGTGGACCAACACCAGCAGATGACATGGCACCCCAAACCATCACTGACTGTGGAAACTTTATACTGGACCTCAAGCAACGTGGATTGTGTGCCTCTCCTCTCTTCCTCCAGACTCTGGGACCCTGATTTCCAAAAGAAATGCAAAATTTACTTTCATCAGAGAACATAACTTTGGACCACTTTTTTTCCTTTTTGTCTTTAGCCCAGGTGCTTCTGATGCTGTCTGTTGTTCAAGAGTGGCTTGACACAAGGAGTGCGACAGCTGAAACCCATGTCTTGCATTCGTCTGTGCGTAGTGGTTCTTGAAGCACTGACTCCAGCTGCAGTCCACTCTTTGTGAATCTCCCCCACACTTTTGAATGGGTTTTGTTTCACAATCCTCTCCAGGGTGCGGTTATCCCTATTGCTTGTACACTTTTTTTCTACCACATCTTTTCCTTCCCTTCGCCTCTCTATTAATGTGCTTGGACACAGAGCTTTGTGAACAGCCAGCCTCTTTTGCAATGACCTTTTGTGTCTTGCCCTCCTTGTGCAAGCTGTCAATGGTCGTCTTTTGGACAACTGTCAAGTCAGCAGTCTTCCCTATGATTTTGTAGCCTACAGAACTAGACTGAGAGACCATTTAAAGGCCTTTGCAGGTGTTTTGAGTTAATTAGCTGATTAGAGTGTGGCACCACGTGTCTTCAATATTGAACCTTTTCACAATATTTTAATTTTCTGAGATACTGATTTTGGGATTTTCCTTAGTTGTCAGTTATAATTATCAAAATTAAAAGAAATAAACAATTGAAATATATAAGTCTGTGTGTAATGAATGAATATAATATACAAATTTCAGTTTTTGAATGGAATTAGTGAAATAAAATCAACTTTTTGATGATATTCTAATTGTATGACCAGCACCTGTAGCTCTAATTTTACAGATACATATTTTCTGGTGCCATTTGAAATGGCAGAGCCTCGGATCTGCATAACTTTTAAGGACTATCTGTAAGTGATGGTAAAAGACAAATCAGTTGATTTTTGCAATTGCTCCTTTAAACCTTGTCACACTGATAAACACTGCATTTCTTTCCAGAATGAGTTTAGTTTTCAAATGCAGTTTCTGGTCTCTTTGATATGGGAAACTCTTCTCACACTGAAGACATGGGAACTTCTCTCTGATGTGGGTTATCACACGATTCTCATAGGGTTTCCTGTCTGTGAAACTCATTCCTCACTGACAACATCTAAAACTGTTCTCTTTCAAGTGAATCCTCATGTGGCACTTAAGGTTATCTTTAAATTAGTGCTGTCAAACGATTAAAATATTTAATTGCGATTAATCGCATTAATGTCATAGTTAACTCACAATTAATCGCACATTTTTATTTATTCTAAATGTCCCTTGATTTCTTTTTGTCCCATTATTTTTTTCTTATTTTAATGCTCTTATCAACATAGAAAAGTGGATCGGCTTGCTTTGTTCAAATGTTTGTTTTATTGAAAACAACATTGGCATACTGTAGTGTTCGATTTCACACCAACATTCTCACTTGGAGCAAATAATCGCTCACACAATGTAACACTGCCCATCAATAAAAGGGTGAAACAAATACTTTGTTGCACAAACAGCCCCTTCAACAGCCCTTTCTAAGGGATCAAAACAGGGTGATACAAAATAAAATTACAAAGTGCACATGCAAGGTAAACTAGGACTCCGCCTATAGTGCAGTTAAACCAGGGGTCGCCAACTAGCGGACTCCGGTCCGAATCCGGACCGCGAAGCCTTTTGACGTAATGAAACAGTTAACGTTGCAATGCTCAGTTACTACGTTCAGACCCAGACGCGCGGTCAAGCATGCAGTGAAGAAGAGACTGATGGTGCGTTCACACCGGACGCGAATGACGTGACATGCACGCCGCTTAATCCGCGCCGCAGAATGTCTATTTGCGTCTTTGCATTGACTTAAATCACTCGCGCAAAACGCTTCATTCGCGTCTGGTGTAAACGCACCATCAGAGCAGAAAGCAGCGCTCAAGACGAGCACTTTTAGTTGAAGACCCCTGAGTTAAACCATGGCTTAATACGTTTCTCATTTCGGCGTCTCACGCTTGCCATCCACGTCTACTCTTTTAATGGCCCAAACGAGTGCGGGCAGCCGCAGCGTGCCTGATGTTTTGTTTCCGGTCTAGCTACATCCGGAGTGGTGTTGTAGTTTTTCTAACGTTACTAGTTGTTGCAACAGCATGTGAAAAAACTACAAAGTTTGTTAGACCAAAAAGAACGTTAATCTCGCGATAAAAAAATTGACGCCGTTAAAATAGGTTTGCGTTAACGTCGTTAATAACGCGTTTAACTGACAGCACTACTTTAAATCTGAAACTCATTCCACACTGACCACATGTGAATGGCCTCTCTCCAGTGTGAATTCTCAAGTGGCGATTAAGGGTCAATTTACGTCTAAAAACCTTTCCGCACTGATCACACATAAATGGCTTTTCTCCAGTGTGAATAATCATGTGTTCCCTGAGGCTTTGTTCCCATGGGAAGCCATTCCCACACAGAGTGCAGGTGTAAGGCTTCTCTCCAGTGTGAACTCTCATGTGAACTTTAAGGTCTCCTTTTCCATTGAAAGTCTTACCACATTGAGTGCAGGTGTAAGGCTTGTCTCCAGTGTGACTTCTCATATGATAGTTAAGGTGTCCTTTATTTCTGAAACTCGTTCCACACTGTTTGCAGGTGTAAGGTTTCTCTCCAGTGTGAACTCTCATGTGGACTTTAAGGTTTCCTTTACGCCTGAAACTCTTTCCACATTGTTGGCAGATGTAAGGCTTCTCTCCAGTGTGAACTCTCATGTGGACTTCAAGGTTTCCTGTTTGAGTGAAACTCTTTCCACACTGTTGACAGGTGTAGGGTTTCTCTCCAGTGTGAACGCTCATGTGCCGGTTAAGGGTTCCTTTATCAATGAAACTCTTTCCACACTGTTGGCAGGTGTAAGGCTTCTCTCTAGTGTGAACTCTTATGTGGACATTAAGTTCTCCTTTGTGTCTGCAACTCTTTCCACACTGTTGGCAGGTGAAATAACTTTTAGTTTCTGTCTTTTGAGCTCTTTTTTGTGAGGAAGTCTTTTTAGTCTGTGTCAATCTTTCTCCAGTCATGAAGTCATGGTGTTTATCATAATGGTCTTTCTCTTCCCTTTCAATGAGTTCATGACTTGCCTCTTTCAGTGCCATCAGATCTAGTGAAAAAAACATACACAAAACAAATTAGACATTTAAAGTATCAAAACCAACCGTTTTGTATATACCGTATTCTATCCTATGGATCAGGGGTGGGCAGCTTTGGTCCTGGAGGGCCACTGTCTTGAAAACGTTAACGTTTCATCCCTAATCAAAGTCGCCAGCCTGTAATTTTCAAGCAGTCTTGAAGCCTTAGGGGGACATTTTTGGGTAAGGGCCCAAAGATCACGGGCATCCAGAATGGTTTTTGATTGTTCCAGATTCTCTGAATCTTTGGATGTTATTATGCACTGTAGATGATGATAACTTCAAACTCTTTGCAATTTTTCTCTGAGAAACTCCTTTCTGATATTGCTCCACTATTTTTCGCCACAGCATTTGGGGAATTGGTGATCCTCTGCCCATCTTGAGAGACACTCTGAGAGGCTCTTTTTATACCCAATTATGTTGCCAATTGGTCTAATAAGTTGCAAATTGGTCCTCCAGCTGTTCTTTATAAGTACATTTAACTTTTCCGGCCTGTCCCAACTTTTTTGGAATGTGTAGCTCTCATGAAATCCAAAATGAGCCAATAATTGGCATGACATTTCAAAATGTCTCACTTTCAACATTTATGTTATTTATATTCTATTGTGAATAAAATACAAGTTTTTGAGAACTGTAAATTATTGCATTCCTTTATTATTCACAATTTGTACAGTGTCCCAACTTTTTTGGAATCAGGTTTGTATGTATATATGTATATGTATATGTATGCAGGGCCTGAAATTAACACCCGACCACGCGCCAAATGCGGGGGAATTTTGCAATTGGCGGGTAGCCAATGAGAATTGAGTGATTCATTGGGCAGTTTGAGAGGATGCGACTATGTTTATGCAATCGGAAAGAAGATGAGGCCCTTCTCTGACTACGTTTGGATGTGCGAGTATTAAACTGTTGGTGAGATGGGTTGGGCTGTGTATTGTTCAAAATCTTTCGATCCAGTGTCAATTTCGATACCTCAGTTTCGATACCAGTTCCAAACGATACTTTTTCCGATACAATATGTTTTAAAATCCATTTCAACATCAACAAAAATACATTAAACACAAAACATTTATTTTTCACCTTAATTAAAACAAATTCTGATAACACTTCTCACTCATTATTAATAAAACTGGTTGGGCTTTTTGTAAGGGTGCTCCGATCAGGATATTTGGAGCCGATCACCGATCACAGGAATCATGTAGCATTATTTATAGGGAATTTTACAGACATTCATTCAGCAATGCAGTGTTACATTTAATAATACATCATTCATTAAACACTTTAACCGCTTAAAACACAAACCTTTCTCCAGCCGAATCAACGGTTGCAGGAGCACGGCGCGACCTTATGACGTCACGCTTGGATACCAAAATAAAAGTCCCGTTTCTGCGCATAGACATTTACGTAGAAAAAATCTATTCAACTGTCCCAGTCATCCATTAGTTCTGCTGTTTCTTCAATCTGCCATAGATCAGCATTAAAGGGATAGTTCACCAACAAATGAACATCCTCTCATCATTTACTCTCACACTCATGACACACACACAGTTAAAAATAGTGTAAAATTACAGTAAAAAATGGTCCAATAGCAACAGTAACAGATTATAATAATCCAAAATAGTATATAACCCTAACACATGTTAAAATAGGACAAATAATGTCAATAACTACTGAAAGTTCATGAAGATTTCCTTAAACAAATTATAGAACAATCATTACTTTTAAACATTTTATACCCATTTTCAGGTATTTCAAATACTCAACTTTATGTCCACAATTATATATATATATATATATCTCAGGGATGCAAACACATGTATGGTCAAAAAAGAGAGAGGTAATCGAAGCCCTCTCCCCGCGGCAAATATCCAGATACTTACATTGTCACATACCCCTGCCATCCCCGGCCCACCCTTATAGGCACATCGAGTAAAATGAAATTCTGAAACATAGACACTAATTTGGAATGTTCTATTTCATTTATTTCATTTTATTTTATTCTGAAACATAAACTCATTGAACCATCTAGCACTTCGTCTTGCTTTACTCCTTCTTCTTTATATATGAATGCAAATAATAATAATAATATTATATATATATAGATTTGTATTAGTGCTGGGCAATCAATTAATCGCATCCAAAATAAAAGTTTATGTTTACATAATATATATATATATATATATATATATATATATATATATATATATATATATATATATATATATATATATATATATATATATATATATATATATATATATATATATATATATATATATATATATTAGGGCTGTCAAATGATTAACATTTTTAATCAAATTAATCAGAATTTTCAGTGGATTGATCAGGATAAATCACTATTTGCAATTACACCTGAATCCTAACCATTTTTTTTTCTGAAATGAATACCAAAAGATAAATAACAGGACACAGATACATAATTTTCATATTATGTCTGTTTATTAACACAGCCAAATAATGGTGGTTTAAATCAAGCTGAAACATACTACACACCATAATATTTGTCTTTGTAATGTCCCATCGCTTCCTCTTTGGCATTCCTCTTAACCAGGATGTACAATTTACAGTATTCAATTGAACAGAAAGCAATAAATGTAGTCAAATCATAACAGTGGCCTACCACATTTTTGTACAATTTGAGTCATCTGTTGCGTTTTTATGTGGAAAAAAACATTTTCAATAAAACTTTTAAATCAAAGCAAACAACAATCTTTTACCTTTTCCTCCATTCTTTAATCCAGTTGCTCAAAAATCCAGTTGCTAACTACTATAACATGTTGCACTGAAACTGGTCTTTTTGTTTGAACATCACCTTTCAAATCTACTGAGCTTCACCATCTTTCAGCCAGTTGCTGAGGCAAACTAACTTGTTCAAATTTTCTGAAAGTAAAGCTGACCTTTTCTTGTTCACAATGTGACCTGCAACTGAGAAAAGTCGTTCACATGGAACAGTGGTTGCAGGAGTGGCTAGATATTTGTGAGCTAGTGAGGCCGGCTTCTCATGGGCTCCTGAATGAGATGCCCACCACCTCAAGGGGCAGTCCTCCAATTTAATGGTGGGCTCTGCTCTGTACCTCTGTATGGCAGGTTGGACCTCTTCATCTTCTGATTCTGAATCTGAGCCCATTTGCAGAAGGCTGATTTTCTTCCTGGGTGGCCCATCATCATGTGTCTGTGAAGACCTTCTGGGTGATTCTTGTTGCAGCATCCCTTCAAATGTGGTCCACACCTCCTCCCTGTCTGTCTTGGGCAGGCATTTCAAGTCTTTGAAACGAGGATCCAAAACTGTAGCAATCTGGAGCCATGCATTGTTGAGCTGTTCTTGACGGGATGCTAGGTCCTCCTTGAACTTGGTCTTGAATCTCACCACATATGCAGGGTCCTCATCACAGGCTTCCATCTTGAGACGCAAGTGGCAGAGAGAAGGTAGTACCACAGAACAGGAGACATAGGCCTCTCCACCCAGGAGCTCAGTTACATACCTACGCTCGCAAACACACACATTCACACAGAGACAGTGGCCCTCATTTATCAAAAGTGCGTACACCAAATTTCCAGCGTACACCCAAAACCACAGTGACTTTGAGATTTATCAATATGGACGTTGGCGTACGGCACGCTCAAATCCTACGCCAGCTCAGGAGGTGGTGTACGCACGTTTTGAGTTAGTGCGAAAATGCGCAGAAAAACAATTCCTAACACCACAAAACTCACTGACAAAGATATGCTATATTATGACCCACTGTTAAAAAAAACAACAACAACAATAGTAATTATAAACGTCAGTGTTTATTTTTGTGCAACTTGGACTTCAATGTTTAATTTGTGTGACTTTACCAAAGCATTTGATTTGTAGGCATATGTATTCCTCCAGTTGCGAGCCTGTGCGCTTTACCTGATGTTGGTTAGGCCCGGCAGCTGCGCACGGACTGGGACTGAAAATAATTCAGACTGACAAAATAATAAAAATGACATTCTTCTTCTTTTAAATAATAATAATAATAATAAAATAAATAATAATAATAACGACATTCTTCTTCTAAATAACAATAAGCGTCATTAATAATAAAAATCATAATAATAATTAGAAGAAGAATCTTACAAATTGTCATGCAATTATTAATGTGAATGAATGGTACTCCACATCACATCATCATCACTATTGTACACCCCAATACATGTGACGTGATACGAAATTAAATGCTAATTGTTTCAAAACACGTGCTGTAAAATAATGCATTGTGATAGGTAATTTCTCATCCAAACAGCTATTTAAACTGGATTTCCTCCGTACACTTGTCAATGATTGCTGACCTGGCACGTTTAGAAGACGCATATGCGCCCTTGAGAAGGGAAAGAGTGTTTCAGGATAGGTGAGATCTTCTGAATGAATCAGATGAATGGCTGATGAGCAGATTCCGTCTTCCAAGGCATCTTCTCCTGGAGCTGTGCAATAACCTGGAGCCCTACCTCCAACGTGAGACCCGGCGGTCAAGGGCCTTACCTGTTCCAGTCCAGGTTCTCTCCACACTGGGGTTCTTGGCCACTGGAACCTTTCAACGGGAGATTGCTGACAGGTCAGGCATATCCCAACCCACCATGAGCCGCATGCTGTCATCCGTGCTGGCTGCCATCAGGACTCTCATCCCACACTACATTAGAGCCCTGCGCGGGACTGTTTTCTTCATCCCGCTCCCGCCTGCACCCGCCGAATTTCTGACCATTACCGCCCGCTCCCGCAACGTATGTGTTACACTCCCGCCCGCTCCCGCAATATGTATGTCCACTCCCGCCCGCACCCGCAAAACTCTGAGAATTTATTCCCGCACAATAATAGAGATGCATTGATTTTGTGTCTTCTCCCGTCCCGCAGGAAAAAAAAACACGTATTTGTATTGATATTATTAAAGAGATTCATGGGGTTGTTTGTTTCGTTTCCCTGGCCTGCATGTAAAAAAAAAAAAAAAAAAAGACAAATACATTCAAATATAATTTCGTTTTTATCAAAAACTTTGCACATAAAAATAGACTGCTTTGCAAAACAGAAAACAGATTGAAAAAACAAAAAACAGATCCCAATTCGTCGGACGTCGAACGTGACCGACTGAAAGGAAACCTGAGAAAACATGCTTCAACAGAACGTAATGTGAACACAAAATAGCAAACGGACATTTAGAAAGAATCCATTTCCACTCACTAAACTTCTATGTATTGTTTGTCAAAAACACCAAACAGTCAACTTGACCTGCAGGGAGTGCTGAGCGTTTTTGGTGAGGTATGATCAAGTAGCTATGTATTTGCCAGCTGCACAATATGTGGATACATATAACGTTATACCGCATGATTTTGCCTACCAAAACAATTGAGAAACTGCTCAAAATGTCAGACTTTCCTTGCTTAGCTTTTGTGCTGTAAATACCTCGTTTGAGGTTCTTTTCTACATCATCTATTTGACATATTCTCCATCATGTCGTTAGGCAACCTCCCTATCCCGCCGATTCCCACTGTGTTTTTTTAAGCCGCCCATTCCCGGCAGCAAAATTCAAATCGCCCGCTCCCGCGAGATTTGCGTTGGGTCCCACGGGACCCGGCGGGACTCAATCCCAATGCAGCCCTCTACACTACATCCAATTCCCATACGACAATGCCCAGCAAACAATGATTAAAAGGGGGTTTTATGAGATTGCTGGGATTCCAAATGTCATAGGTGCAATTGACTGTACCCACTTGTGTCTGAAACCACCATCGGTTAATGATTACGCATACATCAACCGCAAAAAATTATCATTCAGTCAATGTGCAAATTATTTGTGATGCCAGACTCTGCCTATTAAATGTTGTGGCACGATGGCCTGGAGGCACCCACGATGCCTTCATTTTTGAGCACAGCAGCGTGCGCAGACGGCTGCAGGAGGGCGCATTGAGGGGTCATGGTTATCTTTTAGGTGAGTAATAAGAGCAAATTCATTTTGCAAAATATATTCGTTTTAGAGCCCAGAGCTTGGGCTCTGGAACCACACTCCTCGAGAGAGGATGGACTCTTCACCACTCCGGAGTTGCCCATGGTGAGAGGCGGAGGGCTGGTGTGGGTTTGCTTATAGCCCCCCAGCTCTGCCGCCATGTGTTGGAGTTCACCCCGGTGAACGAGAGGGTCGTTTCCCTGCGGCTTCGGCTCAGGGATAGGTCTCTCACTGTTGTTTGTGCCTACGGGCCGAACGGCAGTGCAGAGTACCCGGCCTTCTTGGTGTCCCTGGGAGGGGTGCTGGAAAGTGCTCCGACTGGGGACTCCGTCGTTCTACTGGGGGACTTCAACGCCCACGTGGGCAATGACAGTGACACCTGGAGGGGCGTGATTGGGAGGAACGGCCCCCCTGATCTGAACCCGAGTGGTGTTTAGTTATTGGACTTCTGTGCTAGTTACGGTTTGTCCATAACGAACACCATGTTCAGGCATAAGAGTGTCCATCAGTGCACATGGCACCAGGACACTCTAGGTAGTAGGTCAATGATCGACTTTGTGGTCATTTCATCTGACCTGCGGCCGTATGTCTTGGACACTCGGGTGAAGAGAGGGGCGGAGCTGTCAACTGATCACCACCTGGTGGTGAGTTGGATCCGATGGCGGGGGAGGAAGCTGGATAGACCCGGCAGACCCAAACGTACTGTGAGGGTCTGCTGGGAACGTTTGGCCGAGTCTCCTGTCAGAGAGATCTTCAACTCCTACCTCCGGCAGAACTTCGACCGGATCCCGAGGGAGGCTGGAGATATTGAGTCCGAATGGACCATGTTCTCCACCTCCATTGTCGCTGCGGCCGCTCGGAGCTGTGGCCGTAAGGTCTCCGGTGCATGTCGAGGCGGCAATCCCCGAACCCGGTGGTGGACACCAGAAGTAAGGGATGCCGTCAAGCTGAAGAAGGAGTCCTATCGGGCCTGGTTGGCTTGTGGGACTCCTAAGGCAGCTGACATGTACCGGCAGGCTAAGCGGACTGCAGCCCGGGTGGTTGTGGAGGCAAAAACTCGGGCCTGGGAGGAGTTCGGTGAGGCCATGGAAAAGGACTATCGGCTGGCCTCGAAGAGATTCTGGCAAACCGTCCGGCGCCTCAGGAGGGGGAAGCAGTGCCCTACCAACGCTGTTTACAGTGGCGATGGGCGGCTGTTGACCTCAACTGGGGATGTCGTCGGACGGTGGAAGGAATACTTCAAGGATCTCCTCAATCCCGCCATCACGCCTTCCATTAAGGAAGCAGAGGCTGGGGGCTCAGAGGAGGACTCGTCCATCACCCAAGCTGAAGTCACCGAGGTGGTCAAGAAACTCCTCGGTGGCAAGGCACCGGGGGTGGATGAGATCCGCCCTGAGTACCTCAAGTCTCTGGATGTTGTGGGGCTGTCTTGGCTGACACGCCTCTGCAGCATCGCGTGGCGGTCGGGGACAGTGCCTCTGGGATGGCAGACCGGGGTGGTGGTCCCTCTTTTTAAGAAGGGGGACCGGAGGGTGTGTTCCAACTACAGGGGGATCACACTTCTCAGCCTCCCCGGGAAAGTCTATGCCAGGGTACTGGAGAGGAGAATACGGCCGATAGTAGAACCTCGGATTCAGGAGGAACAGTCTGGTTTTCGTCCCGGTCGTGGAACACTGGACCAACTCTATACCCTCTACAGGGTGCTGGAGGGTTCATGGGAGTTTGCCCAACCAGTCCACATGTGTTTTGTGGATTTGGAGAAGGCATTCGACTGTGTCCCTCGCGGCATCCTGTGGAGGGTGCTCGGGGAGTATGGGGTCCGGGGTCCTTTGCTAAGGGCTGTCCGGTCCCTGTACGACCAAAGCAGGAGTTTGGTCCGCATTGCCGGCTGTAAGTCAGACTTGTTCCCGGTGCATGTTGGACTCCGGCAGGGCTGCCCTTTGTCGCCGGTTCTGTTCATAATTTTTATGGACAGAATTTCTAGGCGCAGCCAGGGGCCGGAGGGTGTCAGGTTTGGGGACCTCGCGGTTTCGTCTCTGCTCTTTGCGGAAGCCGTTGTCGTGTTGGCCCCTTCTAACCAGGACCTTCAGCATGCACTGGGACAGTTTGCAGCCGTGTGTGAAGCGGCTGGGATGAGGATCAGCACCTCCAAATCCGAGGCCATGGTCCTCAGTCGGAAAAGGGTGGTTTGCCCTCTTCAGGTTGGTGGAGAGTTCCTGCCTCAAGTGGAGGAGTTCAAGTATCTAGGGGTCTTGTTCACGAGTGAGGGGAGGATGGAACGGGAGATTGACAGACGGATCAGTGCAGCTTCTGCAGTAATGCGGTCGATGTACCGGTCTGTTGTGGTGAAGAAAGAGCTAAGCCGTAAGGCGAAGCTCTCGATTTACCGGTCAATCTACGTTCCTACTCTCACCTATGGTCATGAGCTTTGGGTCATGACCGAAAGGACAAGATCCAGGATACAGGCGGCCGAAATGAGTTTTCTCCGCAGGGTGGCTGGGCGCTCCCTTAGAGATAGGGTGAGGAGCTCAGTCACTCGGAAGGAACTCGGAGTAGAGCCGCTGCTCCTCCACATCGAGAGGGGTCAGCTGAGGTGGCTCGGGCATCTGTTTCGGATGCCTCCTGAACGCCTTCCCGGGAAGGTGTTTCGGGCATGTCCAACCGGGAGGAGGCCCCGGGGAAGACCTAGGACACGCTGGAGGGACTATGTCTTCCGGCTGGCCTGGGAACGCCTCGGTGTACCCCCGGAAGAGCTAGAGGAAGTGTCTAGGGAGAGGGAAGTCTGGGCATCTCTGCTTAGACTGCTGCCCCCGCGACCCGGCCCTGGATAAAGCGTAAGAAGATGGATGGATGGATATTCGTTTCATAACCTCTCTTTTCCCATTTAGGTGACAGGGGTTATCCTCTTTTGGACTCTTTGATCACCCCTGTGCCAAACCCTGTGACGCATCAGGAGCGCAACTTCAACCACGCGCACGCAGGAACACGAGCCACTGTGGAGCGATGCGTGGGGCTCCTAAAAGGTAGATGGCTCTGTCTGACACACGCGGGGGGCACCTTGCTCTATTCGCCACAGAAGGTGTGCAACATCATTTTGGCATGTGCCGTCTTGCACAACATGGCTGAGATCAACCGTGTGCCATTTGACGCGCTGGCCCCAGACCCAGAAGTGCCAGTGGAGCAGTGAGCAGCACCACCGGCTTTAGGAGCTGTTCAGCTCAGATGGGACCTTGTTCAGCGGTTTTAAGGGTAAATTAAAATAACACAGACTTCGTTTTCATTGTTTTATTTTTTTAAGTTTTCATTTATTTGCTTTAGTGTCGTATTTATTGACACTAATGAATGTTTACTTTCGACCAGTAGTCTACAAATTTCTGTCTGTCTCTCCAGGACCTCATCCAGGACCCTTGGCCGTGGCGCACGGGAGGCTGGTGGACGGGCCTCGGCTTCCCCCACTTGCACCTGCTCAGGCTCTGGGTGGGGCGCAAGGATGGGCTCAGGCTCCTGGATGGGCTGAGGGGGAGATGCCTCGAGGGCGCTGGGGCCTGCAGTGTCATCATCTGCAAAACAAAATTTAAATAAAATGAGTTAACTATGGACGTGTCTTTTTTTTTTTATTGGTCTATCAAATTTAAGTTTACTTACCATGAATGTCGGTGGTATCTCCCCCACCGGTGATACCTTGTAAAGACACCATTCCGATGAGGGCTCCACCCGCTCCTCGTTCAGTGTCAGCTGGAGGCTTGGATCTGGTGGGCCTCCCCCAGTCTGACTCTGGCTCCTCTTCAGTGCCGAGACGCGCCTCTTTGTGGCGATCTTTAGATCTGACCACTTTTTTTTCACCTACAATAAACATGAACACTCATACTTAACTTGATCACTATTGGTCTATATTAAGCAATACAACATTATTACCTCTGCTGGAGTGCGCTTCTCAACCCCCACACTATTAACAGTGCTCGTAATTTGAGTCCATATTTTGTTTTTATGGGCGCCTTTAATCCCACTCTCTAAACTCCCAAATAAAACAATTTTGTTTTTTTCCACTTCCCTGGTTATGGTCTCGATCTCCACGTCGGAGAAGTTTCTCTTCTTTGCCGTCTTCCGAGTGTCCATGGCGTAAAATGAGGGCGTGGGGGAGGCAGAGACTTGAATATATAGGGGCGTGTTATTCTAATGACGATCGTTTTCAGCCGCGGCATTTATCAAGGGCAGGTATTGCGTACACCTGAATTTCAGAGGTGCGCACAGCTTCATAAATCAGGCGGCGAGAGGAGTGTAAGCATAATCTTTCGCCAATATATACACCCGTTTCTACGCAAGATTGATAAATGAGGGCCAATAAGTTTACTGAAAGTAAAAACAGTTGAAAGTCAGAGGATGTTTTTTTGTTGTTGCTGAGTTTAGTTGCAAAACATGAACTGGTTTGAAACGCGAGTGAGTGAGTGAGTGAGTGAGTGAGTGAGTGATTTTATTTGATTATTAATTTTTTTAAAGGAATAGTATGTTTTATCAGAATTAATTTACAAACCAGACAGTGTTTTAACATTAAGGTTGATTTAAGGGATGGAATGTTGTATTTTCAAAAATTACTTGATGAATGTTTATTTGCTATGGAAAGATCAGTGAAAAGAGGAACAGGTGCGTCTCAATCAGAGAGCGCGCTGATTGCGATAGCAAACAGGTGGGAAGGAGAAGAGAGCCAAACCCAACTCATGACAGTAGGTGTCTTTGTTTCTTCAGTAGAACGCAAATTAAGATTTTTAACTCCAACCGTTGCAATGTGCCAGTCGTATAATGCATGTCAATGGGAACATTTTAGAGTATGAGAGCTAGAGTAAAAAAAAACATAGATATACGAATCAATATTAAACCCTGCGGCTCATAACAATACATTGATGTCTTAAGACACTAAACAATCGGTTTGTGCGAGAAACCGAACAGTATTTATATAATTTTTTATCTCAAATACAACACTATGTACAAAAGCAGCGAGCGCGCCATCACTTCCGGTGAGTGAGGTCAAATGTACACGATACGGCGTAGAGATACGAGCAAGAGATGACTTCCGCCGCTTGTATCCCATTGAGATACGCCGTATCGTGTACATTTGATTTGTTCCCATTGACATGCATTATACGACTGGCACATTGCAATGGTTGGAGTTAAAAATCTTAATTTGTGCTCTACTGAAGAACCAAAGGCACCTACATCTTGGATGCCCTGGGGGTAAGTAGAAACACCAAATTTTCATTTTTGGGTGAACTATTCATTTAAGGTTATAAGCTGCTGCTTCCAACTGTTGTAGTTCTTGTATTTTTCTGACTATTGTCTTCCCAAATGTCTTATTAAAGTGGGTTAAAAGCTTTCCAAAACAAGGCTGGTTCTAACTACTATTGGATACATCTATACTGATGCTGTCTAACTCAGTCACTGATAATAGTACATGACTGTAGCTTTCAGCCAGGAGAAGATGTCGTCAGGTGGCATCCAACTTTCACTGGGTGTTTCGACCCTGAACCACAACACCCTCCAGTTGGCGGGTCGGCAGTGATGGCCAGTCACTGCCCACCTCCTCCTGGCCCCCAGCTCAACTCCTCCCTCCTACTCCAGAGCCAGCAAGACGCTCTTTCTGCTGCCTCACCCAACCTACGAACAGCTACCTTCCTTCCCTACCTGCTAAACCCAGAGCTGTGAGTGTCTTCCACACAGACTGCGCCGGGAAACCCCCTACACCCGACCTCAACCGGGAATAGCCAGGTCTGCCATCCTTTGGCCCTACACTGATCAACAAGGTCCTTGTGAGGATCTCATAAGTAACCTCTTATACTTGTATAGGCCCCATGTTTGTTTGGTTTATATTACTTGTATACATGTTTATGTTTCTTATTGTTTGTACAAATATGATTTGTGGTTATCTTTTTCTGGTCTAAAAGTGCACATTTAGATTAGAGATAAGACACCAAGAGTTTTTGTTTTATTTCTTTATTTAGAACTGCTACATTAGCATTATGGTGACATTTTCTAAGTTTACCTTTTGTCTCCTGGTTCATGGCTGCAGCATGGTTCCGGGGGTGGGGTTTAAGAGGAAGTGCGGCCTTCCTGTTCCTCATTTTATGCCATTCTGAGGGATTCTGGGTAATGTAGGCATAGCCTATTGTCCAGTGGGAGCAGGGGGGGTCATTGTTTCATTGTTCCAGTTGTTTATGTTGTTAAATGTATTGTATTGTTTATTATTTGTATTTTGGTTCTTGTAATATTTGTTATTTGTATTTTGATGTTTTACTTCCACATGTTAAGGTTTATTTATGTATTTATGTGTGTATGTGTATATACACTGTCTATTCCTTTATTGTGAAATGGTTGAACCCTGCAGCATAAGAGGATTCAGTTTGTCTGTTCTGAGAGGGCTGGTGAGGGACTTCCGTGAGGAAGGTCACCTGTAAGGTTCCGGCATCACGATGTGGTGATGGCAAGTCTGTAAATAAAAGCTTTAAGCTGACGACAAGCAGTGTCTCCTGCCTTTTTCTCTGGTCATGTCCTCACAATATGGTGGCAGCGGTGGGATAATCCAGAAGAGGAGCATTGCTGTGTCAAATTGACAGGTGTGATGGCACCAAAACGGGCACGTGCTGAGACACTAGCTCGAGTAAACCCCGGAGAAGATGGGGAGGATGATGGGGCTAGTGGAGGTGTTGTGGAGCAGATGTCCTCTGAGAGTTCTTCGAAGGACATGGCTGAGCTCAAGGATATGTTCCAGAAATTTCTGGTAGATCAAAAAGAGCAAACCAATCGTCAAGAACAAGAGAATGCACGACAAGAGACAAGATGGAGGACCATGCAACATCAGTTTCGTTTACTGCAGGGAGAAGTGAGCCAGCATACCTCACTGGGAAATCCGCCACCTGGGGAGAGTGAGGGTCCAGACACTTCGTCTAGAAATTCTGATGGAGTTCGACGGCCAATTGCTGGGGGTCCATTGAAAGAGCCAAAGATGCAGCAGCTCAGTGAGATGGATGACATCGAGCATTATCTGACTACCTTTGAGCGAATTGCTACCGTGTGCAAATGGCCTCCAGAGGATTGGGCCATTCGACTAGTTCCTCTACTCACTGGCAAGGCCCGGGCGGCCTATGTGGCTATGGATGTGGCTGAAGCGAGTGACTATGTGGAGGTGAGAGAGGCAATACTGAGGAAATATTCTATCAATGCTGAGACCTATCGACAGAGGTTTCGTTCCACGGAGGTGCTGATGGAGGAATCTCCCAAGGAATTGTATGTCCGGTTGAAGGACTTGCTCTACAAGTGGGTGAAACCTGCAGAGAAGACCATACAGCAGTTTGCAGAGACTATCATCTTGGAACAGTTTTTGAGAATGTTGTGTCCTGAACTACAAACCTGGATAAAGGAGCATGATCCATCTTCTGCTGAGGAGGCCGCCAGGCTGGCGGATGTCTTTGTGGCAGCCAGGCGAAGGACTGAGCCTTGGAGCTTTGCTCACTGGAAGACGGCAAGAGACAAGCTTTCCTATCGCAAGACAACCTCACTGCTAGAAGAGGGTAAGAGTGTGGGGGAAAGATTGGTGAAACAAACAGAAATGTCTAGCTTAACTACAGTGGGGACTATTAGGTGTTTTAGTTGTGGCCAGTTAGGCCATAAGAAACCAATGTGTCCAAACCTGAATAAAAAGCTTACCAATGTCTGTTATGTTCCACGGATAATGATACCCGAATCTCGCATTACTCCAATACCCAGGGATGTCACAATTCCTGTAGAACTGAATGGTAAAAAGGTGATTGCTTTGGTAGACACAGGATGCACCCAAACTTTGGTAGAAACCGATCTTGTATCTGGATGTTTTATGGAGAGTGATTCCCCTGTTATGGTTAAATGCATTCATGGTGAAGAGCGGTCGTATCCGACCACTGAGGTATATTTAGGGGTTAATGAGCAATCCTACCTAATGAAAGTGGGTCTAGCACCAAAACTGCCATATCCTGTGATCATTGGTCATGATTTTCCTGTGTTAATGGACTTACTGCAGCCAAATAATTCCTGTAATATGGTGTTAACTCGTGCAAAGTCTAAACAGAGCCAGGAGGTGAATGAGACAAACTCCTTGACATGCCTTCCTTTTTATGACTCTGATATTCCAACCCATCCAGTGAAACCGGTAAAGTCTAAAGTAGAAAAAAGAGTAGACAAGTTCAAAGGAACCGTGGTGCAAGTCACAGAGGGGGAAGGTTCACAAAAATTCAATTTGGAGTGGCAGATCCCTGCTAATATGTCTGAACTACAAAAAACAGATGTTGAAATTGGTCCCATGTATTCTAGAGTAATAGCAAACCAAGGCAGAGAGATGGCCTTTAAGGGTTCCACGTTTTGTCTAAAGAATGACCTTCTGTATTGTAAGACCCAAAACAGACTACAAATGGTTCTTCCCATGAGTGTACGCAATATGGTGTTGAAAATGGGGCATGCTATCCCCTGGGCTGGTCATTTGGGCCGTCGTAAAATGTATCACCGAATCAGTAAACACTACTTCTGGCCAGGGATGACTAAGGATATAGCTGTGTTTTGTAAGACATGTCCAGAATGCCAATTTACTGCCCCTCGGGTTCCTCCAAAAGCTCCCTTGATACCTTTGCCCATAATAGAGGTCCCTTTTCAACGGCTAGGCATGGATATTGTTGGCCCGTTAGAGAGGAGTAAAGCAGGTAACAAATACATGCTAGTAATTTGTGACTATGCAAGTCGATATCCTGAGGTTTTCCCTTTAAAGAATATCAAAGCAAAATCTGTAGCCTTTTGTTTGGTTCAATTCTTCTCTAGAGTAGGTTTCCCCCAAGAGATCCTGACCGACAGAGGAACCAATTTCACTTCAAAGTTACTGCAACAGGTCTATCAGTTGTTGAGTATAAGAGGTTTGAAGACCACACCGTACCATCCCGAAACCGATGGTCTTGTAGAAAGATTCAATCAAACCCTTGTACAAATGCTCCGAAAATTTGTAAGTGACACAGGGTCTGATTGGGACCAGTGGTTACCTTACTTACTTTTTGCATATAGAGAAGTTCCACAGGCTTCTACAGGTTTTTCTCCCTTTCAATTGATGTATGGACATGATGTGCGGGGTCCTCTGTCTTTGTTGAAAGAGTCCTGGGAGCAAAGTTCACAGACATCGAATCAGGTGAATGTCATTGATTATGTGTTGCAAATGAGGGAGAAACTGGAGAAAATGACAAAGTTAGCATCAGAACACTTACGAGAAGCACAGAGTAGGCAGAAATGTTGGTATGATAGGAAGGCAAGGCAGCGGTCCTTTGAGGTAGGGCAGCAGGTTTTAGTCATGCTTCCAACAGAGGAGAATAAGTTGTTGGGTAAATGGCAGGGTCCGTTCAAGGTTACTAAGAAGGTAGGACCTACAACTTATGAAATTGTCACTCCGGGTGGGTCACGTTCTCATAGAACATTGCATATTAATCTCTTGAAGGAATGGTTTCCACAGGAAGAGGCTGCAAGTGTAAACTTGATTCGGTTAGTGGAAGACGACGAGGAGATAGAAGAGCAGTATTTAACGGTGAGTCAGAATACCTCCTCAGTTGATCTTGAGCACTTATCAGGGGAGAGGAAAAACCAAATTCAAGAGTTATGTGATCCGGAATTGTTTAAAAGTACCCCTGGTTGCACTCCTCTTATTCAGCATCAAATTGTGTTGAAACCGAATGCTCAAGTGAAAAGAATGAGTTACCGTATTCCCGAAAAGATGGTGTCAGCATTCACTGAGGAGGTTCGGTTAATGCAGGAGATGGGCATTGTTGAACACTCTCAAAGTGAATGGTGTAACCCCGTGGTGTTGGTCCCGAAAAAGGACGGGAGTCTGCGTTTTTGTATTGATTTTCGCTACCTAAACTCAGTGTCCAAATTTGATTCCTTTCCCATGCCCCGTATTGAGGAGCTTATTGAGAAGTTGGGAAAAGCCAAATTTATCAGTACAATAGACTTATGTAAGGGGTACTGGCAGGTGCCTTTATCACCTGAGTCCCGAGAATTGACTGCTTTCCGTACCCCTACAAGTCTGATGCATTTCCGTGTCCTCCCTTTCGGGCTACACGGGGCTCCTCCTACCTTTCAGAGGTTAATGAATACTGTTTTGCAGGATTTAGGTGGATTTACTGCAGCTTATCTTGATGATGTTGTGATATTCAGTGATAGCTGGGAGATGCATCTTCAACATCTTGCAACAGTGTTTCAGCGAATTAAGGATGCTGGTTTGACAATCAATCCTGCCAAGTGCTCTATAGCCAAGGGTGAGACTGAGTATTTGGGCTATGTATTAGGTAATGGTGTTATTAAACCCCAGGTCCAGAAGATACAGGCTATTCAGACCTGCCCACTTCCATGTACGAAAAAACAGGTTAGATCTTTTTTAGGACTAGCTGGTTGGTATCGGAGGTTTATACCGCATTTTGCCACTAGGGCGGTTCCCCTAACAGATTTGACACGGAAGGCAGGGCCAAATCAAATCCAGTGGACTGGACCATCCAGACTAGCTTTTCAGAATTTGAGGGATGCCCTAGTGACTAATCCTGTCCTGTACAGTCCTGATTTTGAGAAAATGTTTGTTCTTCAGACAGATGCTTCTGAAGTGGGATTGGGAGCAGTCTTGAAACAAGAGCAGGGAGGTGAGTTTCATCCTGTTGCTTATTTGAGTAGGAAACTGTATCCTCGTGAGACAAGGTATTCTGTCATTGAAAAAGAGTGTTTAGCCCTGAAATGGGCTCTTGATTCGTTTAAATACTACCTGTTGGGACGAGATTTTGTAGTTGAAACTGATCATAGAGCGCTTCAATGGATTGACAAAATGAAAGATACCAATGCTCGTGTAACTCGTTGGAGTTTGGCTATGCAACCTTTTCATTTTATAGTACGACATCGGCCAGGGTCGGAAAACGTGACCGCTGATTTTCTCTCTCGCTTACCTTGCGAGAGTTTGGGGGAGGGGGAAGATGTGAGGATCTCATAAGTAACCTCTTATACTTGTATAGGCCCCATGTTTGTTTGGTTTATATTACTTGTATACATGTTTATGTTTCTTATTGTTTGTACAAATATGATTTGTGGTTATCTTTTTCTGGTCTAAAAGTGCACATTTAGATTAGAGATAAGACACCAAGAGTTTTTGTTTTATTTCTTTATTTAGAACTGCTACATTAGCATTATGGTGACATTTTCTAAGTTTACCTTTTGTCTCCTGGTTCATGGCTGCAGCATGGTTCCGGGGGTGGGGTTTAAGAGGAAGTGCGGCCTTCCTGTTCCTCATTTTATGCCATTCTGAGGGATTCTGGGTAATGTAGGCATAGCCTATTGTCCAGTGGGAGCAGGGGGGGTCATTGTTTCATTGTTCCAGTTGTTTATGTTGTTAAATGTATTGTATTGTTTATTATTTGTATTTTGGTTCTTGTAATATTTGTTATTTGTATTTTGATGTTTTACTTCCACATGTTAAGGTTTATTTATGTATTTATGTGTGTATGTGTATATACACTGTCTATTCCTTTATTGTGAAATGGTTGAACCCTGCAGCATAAGAGGATTCAGTTTGTCTGTTCTGAGAGGGCTGGTGAGGGACTTCCGTGAGGAAGGTCACCTGTAAGGTTCCGACATCACGATGTGGTGATGGCAAGTCTGTAAATAAAAGCTTTAAGCTGACGACAAGCAGTGTCTCCTGCCTTTTTCTCTGGTCATGTCCTCACAATATGGTGGCAGCGGTGGGATAATCCAGAAGAGGAGCATTGCTGTGTCAAATTGACAGGTGTGATGGCACCAAAACGGGCACGTGCTGAGACACTAGCTCGAGTAAACCCCGGAGAAGATGGGGAGGATGATGGGGCTAGTGGAGGTGTTGTGGAGCAGATGTCCTCTGAGAGTTCTTCGAAGGACATGGCTGAGCTCAAGGATATGTTCCAGAAATTTCTGGTAGATCAAAAAGAGCAAACCAATCGTCAAGAACAAGAGAATGCACGACAAGAGACAAGATGGAGGACCATGCAACATCAGTTTCGTTTACTGCAGGGAGAAGTGAGCCAGCATACCTCACTGGGAAATCCGCCACCTGGGGAGAGTGAGGGTCCAGACACTTCGTCTAGAAATTCTGATGGAGTTCGACGGCCAATTGCTGGGGGTCCATTGAAAGAGCCAAAGATGCAGCAGCTCAGTGAGATGGATGACATCGAGCATTATCTGACTACCTTTGAGCGAATTGCTACCGTGTGCAAATGGCCTCCAGAGGATTGGGCCATTCGACTAGTTCCTCTACTCACTGGCAAGGCCCGGGCGGCCTATGTGGCTATGGATGTGGCTGAAGCGAGTGACTATGTGGAGGTGAGAGAGGCAATACTGAGGAAATATTCTATCAATGCTGAGACCTATCGACAGAGGTTTCGTTCCACGGAGGTGCTGATGGAGGAATCTCCCAAGGAATTGTATGTCCGGTTGAAGGACTTGCTCTACAAGTGGGTGAAACCTGCAGAGAAGACCATACAGCAGTTTGCAGAGACTATCATCTTGGAACAGTTTTTGAGAATGTTGTGTCCTGAACTACAAACCTGGATAAAGGAGCATGATCCATCTTCTGCTGAGGAGGCCGCCAGGCTGGCGGATGTCTTTGTGGCAGCCAGGCGAAGGACTGAGCCTTGGAGCTTTGCTCACTGGAAGACGGCAAGAGACAAGCTTTCCTATCGCAAGACAACCTCACTGCTAGAAGAGGGTAAGAGTGTGGGGGAAAGATTGGTGAAACAAACAGAAATGTCTAGCTTAACTACAGTGGGGACTATTAGGTGTTTTAGTTGTGGCCAGTTAGGCCATAAGAAACCAATGTGTCCAAACCTGAATAAAAAGCTTACCAATGTCTGTTATGTTCCACGGATAATGATACCCGAATCTCGCATTACTCCAATACCCAGGGATGTCACAATTCCTGTAGAACTGAATGGTAAAAAGGTGATTGCTTTGGTAGACACAGGATGCACCCAAACTTTGGTAGAAACCGATCTTGTATCTGGATGTTTTATGGAGAGTGATTCCCCTGTTATGGTTAAATGCATTCATGGTGAAGAGCGGTCGTATCCGACCACTGAGGTATATTTAGGGGTTAATGAGCAATCCTACCTAATGAAAGTGGGTCTAGCACCAAAACTGCCATATCCTGTGATCATTGGTCATGATTTTCCTGTGTTAATGGACTTACTGCAGCCAAATAATTCCTGTAATATGGTGTTAACTCGTGCAAAGTCTAAACAGAGCCAGGAGGTGAATGAGACAAACTCCTTGACATGCCTTCCTTTTTATGACTCTGATATTCCAACCCATCCAGTGAAACCGGTAAAGTCTAAAGTAGAAAAAAGAGTAGACAAGTTCAAAGGAACCGTGGTGCAAGTCACAGAGGGGGAAGGTTCACAAAAATTCAATTTGGAGTGGCAGATCCCTGCTAATATGTCTGAACTACAAAAAACAGATGTTGAAATTGGTCCCATGTATTCTAGAGTAATAGCAAACCAAGGCAGAGAGATGGCCTTTAAGGGTTCCACGTTTTGTCTAAAGAATGACCTTCTGTATTGTAAGACCCAAAACAGACTACAAATGGTTCTTCCCATGAGTGTACGCAATATGGTGTTGAAAATGGGGCATGCTATCCCCTGGGCTGGTCATTTGGGCCGTCGTAAAATGTATCACCGAATCAGTAAACACTACTTCTGGCCAGGGATGACTAAGGATATAGCTGTGTTTTGTAAGACATGTCCAGAATGCCAATTTACTGCCCCTCGGGTTCCTCCAAAAGCTCCCTTGATACCTTTGCCCATAATAGAGGTCCCTTTTCAACGGCTAGGCATGGATATTGTTGGCCCGTTAGAGAGGAGTAAAGCAGGTAACAAATACATGCTAGTAATTTGTGACTATGCAAGTCGATATCCTGAGGTTTTCCCTTTAAAGAATATCAAAGCAAAATCTGTAGCCTTTTGTTTGGTTCAATTCTTCTCTAGAGTAGGTTTCCCCCAAGAGATCCTGACCGACAGAGGAACCAATTTCACTTCAAAGTTACTGCAACAGGTCTATCAGTTGTTGAGTATAAGAGGTTTGAAGACCACACCGTACCATCCCGAAACCGATGGTCTTGTAGAAAGATTCAATCAAACCCTTGTACAAATGCTCCGAAAATTTGTAAGTGACACAGGGTCTGATTGGGACCAGTGGTTACCTTACTTACTTTTTGCATATAGAGAAGTTCCACAGGCTTCTACAGGTTTTTCTCCCTTTCAATTGATGTATGGACATGATGTGCGGGGTCCTCTGTCTTTGTTGAAAGAGTCCTGGGAGCAAAGTTCACAGACATCGAATCAGGTGAATGTCATTGATTATGTGTTGCAAATGAGGGAGAAACTGGAGAAAATGACAAAGTTAGCATCAGAACACTTACGAGAAGCACAGAGTAGGCAGAAATGTTGGTATGATAGGAAGGCAAGGCAGCGGTCCTTTGAGGTAGGGCAGCAGGTTTTAGTCATGCTTCCAACAGAGGAGAATAAGTTGTTGGGTAAATGGCAGGGTCCGTTCAAGGTTACTAAGAAGGTAGGACCTACAACTTATGAAATTGTCACTCCGGGTGGGTCACGTTCTCATAGAACATTGCATATTAATCTCTTGAAGGAATGGTTTCCACAGGAAGAGGCTGCAAGTGTAAACTTGATTCGGTTAGTGGAAGACGACGAGGAGATAGAAGAGCAGTATTTAACGGTGAGTCAGAATACCTCCTCAGTTGATCTTGAGCACTTATCAGGGGAGAGGAAAAACCAAATTCAAGAGTTATGTGATCCGGAATTGTTTAAAAGTACCCCTGGTTGCACTCCTCTTATTCAGCATCAAATTGTGTTGAAACCGAATGCTCAAGTGAAAAGAATGAGTTACCGTATTCCCGAAAAGATGGTGTCAGCATTCACTGAGGAGGTTCGGTTAATGCAGGAGATGGGCATTGTTGAACACTCTCAAAGTGAATGGTGTAACCCCGTGGTGTTGGTCCCGAAAAAGGACGGGAGTCTGCGTTTTTGTATTGATTTTCGCTACCTAAACTCAGTGTCCAAATTTGATTCCTTTCCCATGCCCCGTATTGAGGAGCTTATTGAGAAGTTGGGAAAAGCCAAATTTATCAGTACAATAGACTTATGTAAGGGGTACTGGCAGGTGCCTTTATCACCTGAGTCCCGAGAATTGACTGCTTTCCGTACCCCTACAAGTCTGATGCATTTCCGTGTCCTCCCTTTCGGGCTACACGGGGCTCCTCCTACCTTTCAGAGGTTAATGAATACTGTTTTGCAGGATTTAGGTGGATTTACTGCAGCTTATCTTGATGATGTTGTGATATTCAGTGATAGCTGGGAGATGCATCTTCAACATCTTGCAACAGTGTTTCAGCGAATTAAGGATGCTGGTTTGACAATCAATCCTGCCAAGTGCTCTATAGCCAAGGGTGAGACTGAGTATTTGGGCTATGTATTAGGTAATGGTGTTATTAAACCCCAGGTCCAGAAGATACAGGCTATTCAGACCTGCCCACTTCCATGTACGAAAAAACAGGTTAGATCTTTTTTAGGACTAGCTGGTTGGTATCGGAGGTTTATACCGCATTTTGCCACTAGGGCGGTTCCCCTAACAGATTTGACACGGAAGGCAGGGCCAAATCAAATCCAGTGGACTGGACCATCCAGACTAGCTTTTCAGAATTTGAGGGATGCCCTAGTGACTAATCCTGTCCTGTACAGTCCTGATTTTGAGAAAATGTTTGTTCTTCAGACAGATGCTTCTGAAGTGGGATTGGGAGCAGTCTTGAAACAAGAGCAGGGAGGTGAGTTTCATCCTGTTGCTTATTTGAGTAGGAAACTGTATCCTCGTGAGACAAGGTATTCTGTCATTGAAAAAGAGTGTTTAGCCCTGAAATGGGCTCTTGATTCGTTTAAATACTACCTGTTGGGACGAGATTTTGTAGTTGAAACTGATCATAGAGCGCTTCAATGGATTGACAAAATGAAAGATACCAATGCTCGTGTAACTCGTTGGAGTTTGGCTATGCAACCTTTTCATTTTATAGTACGACATCGGCCAGGGTCGGAAAACGTGACCGCTGATTTTCTCTCTCGCTTACCTTGCGAGAGTTTGGGGGAGGGGGAAGATGTGAGGATCTCATAAGTAACCTCTTATACTTGTATAGGCCCCATGTTTGTTTGGTTTATATTACTTGTATACATGTTTATGTTTCTTATTGTTTGTACAAATATGATTTGTGGTTATCTTTTTCTGGTCTAAAAGTGCACATTTAGATTAGAGATAAGACACCAAGAGTTTTTGTTTTATTTCTTTATTTAGAACTGCTACATTAGCATTATGGTGACATTTTCTAAGTTTACCTTTTGTCTCCTGGTTCATGGCTGCAGCATGGTTCCGGGGGTGGGGTTTAAGAGGAAGTGCGGCCTTCCTGTTCCTCATTTTATGCCATTCTGAGGGATTCTGGGTAATGTAGGCATAGCCTATTGTCCAGTGGGAGCAGGGGGGGTCATTGTTTCATTGTTCCAGTTGTTTATGTTGTTAAATGTATTGTATTGTTTATTATTTGTATTTTGGTTCTTGTAATATTTGTTATTTGTATTTTGATGTTTTACTTCCACATGTTAAGGTTTATTTATGTATTTATGTGTGTATGTGTATATACACTGTCTATTCCTTTATTGTGAAATGGTTGAACCCTGCAGCATAAGAGGATTCAGTTTGTCTGTTCTGAGAGGGCTGGTGAGGGACTTCCGTGAGGAAGGTCACCTGTAAGGTTCCGGCATCACGATGTGGTGATGGCAAGTCTGTAAATAAAAGCTTTAAGCTGACGACAAGCAGTGTCTCCTGCCTTTTTCTCTGGTCATGTCCTCACAGTCCTGATACTTAGTGGCTTTCCGCTCAGAGGCCTCCTCGCACCCATCTTCCCACGGGACCGTTAGTTCAATCAAGATTATCTTCCTTGCCTCCTCAGACCATAAGACCATGTCTGGCCTCAGCTGTGTTTGCACAACCTGGGGGAAGACTAGTTTCCTTCCCAGGTCCACCGTCATCTCCCAGGATTGTGCTGCTTGCAAGAGGCTCTTCTTAGTCTTCTTGGGGGCTGATGGTTTCTCCCCTTCTCTGATGAACTGAATGGATGTTGCCGGCCTTGTACTGGTCTGGCGCTTTTTCTGCCTCTCCCGCTCCAAGATGTCAGCCAGTGCACTGAGAACCTTGTCATGGCGCCATCTGTATCTTCCTTGGCTAAGAGCTGTTTTACATCCTGCCAATATGTGCGCCATTGTTTCCCTCCCTCCGCATAGCCTACACAGTGGGTCCTCCCTCATTCCCCATCTGTGGAGGTTTGTTGGTGATGGAAGGGTATCATACACTGAACGGAGCAGGAAGGAGATACTAAAGGGCTCCAGTCTCCAGATCTCCGACCACGTGATCTTCCGCTTCGGCAGGTCCCACTTTGTCCAGGCTCCTTGTGCTCCGAGTTCGACAGCCCTAGACCTGCGCCTTTCTTCCTCCAGGTGTCGGACCTCGGCTTGAATCTTGTCCCTCCTCTGCCTTGGGTCTGCTTTTCCCCATTGCTGGAAGTGGGTGGATCCGAGTCCTTGCCTCCCTACGCATGGGTTCCCGATGATGTCCTTCAGCTTCAATGCGCTTTCAGCTTGTGCCACTGATGTGTCAGCCGCCCATTTGCGTCCTGATCTCGTAGTGACGCCTGCTCTTCTGACTTTTTCATCAGTGGAGTCTTGGTACATCATCACAACCCGGCACTTTGCCACCTTAAACTCTTCCACCACTGATGATGGGGGTAGTTGTACCTGCCCAGACCTGGTATATAGCCCTACTGACGTGAAGCTTGGTGGGATTCTGAGCCACTTGCGAAGGTGTTTGTTCACTCGCCTCTCGACTCCTTCCACTGTTGTCATAGGTACTTTATAGATTGTCAGTAGCCACATGAGTCGTGGTAGCAGACCGTGCTGGAAGAGCCAGGCCTTAAACTTTCCTGGCAGTCCTGACCCCTCGATCTTACTCAGCCATGCATATGCCTGTTTCTCTGTCCTGGAAACATTGCATCTGTCGGTCAGGGATGCGTCATACCATTTCCCTAGGCACTTAATCGGTTTTCCTCAATTGATGGTATCGTCTCCCCCTGTACTCGCAACTGGAACTTGCTGATAACTTTCCCCCTTCTGATCACCATACTTCTTGATTTCCTTGGCTTGAACTTCATCCGAGCCCATGTTGCCACATCATCAAGAACCTTCAGGATCCACCCTGCTTGCACATGGGTTGAAGTTGTTATGGTAAGATCATCCGTAAAGCCTCTTATTGGAGGTTGGCGGCTGCCAGACTCCATTGATGGCCCCCTGGATTCTTTTCCTGCAGCTGTTATGAGCAGGTTCATTCCCATGACAAACAGGATGGGGGAGATGGTGCAACCTGTCATGATTCCCTTTTCAAGGTCCTGCCACTGAGTTGTAAAATGGGCTGTTTTGAACCGTAATTTGAATCTTCCGAAGTAGCTGGTAATTATACCCCTAGTATGGTGGGGGATATGGTAGAGTTCCATAGCCGTGTTGATGAGGCCATGCGGGATTGAACCGTATGCGTTAGCCAAGTCGAGCCAGACAACCGTTAGGTTTCCTTTGCTCTTCTTGGCCTCCCGGATCAGCTGGTTGAGGATGCCCGTATGTTCCAAGCACCCGGAGAAACCTGGAATGCCGCCCTTCTGGACTGATGTGTCGACATATTTGTTCTTCACCATGTAGGTAGTCATCCTTTTTGCCAGGACAGAAAAGAATACCTTGCATTCAACACTTAGGAGAGAAATGGTTCGGAACTGACTGATGTCGGAGGAGTCCATTTCCTTGGGTACAAAGCACCCCTCTGCTCTTTTCCAGGATGCTGGAATGATACCTTTTGTCCATATCCTTCGCAACAGTTTCCATAACCTGCGGAGGAGCGTCGGGCATCTCTTGTATACTTTATAAGGTATACCGCTTGGTCCTGGGGCAGATGCTGAACGAGCTTTCTGTACAATGTCCTGGACTTCTTTCCATGTTGGTTCACTGGTATCGAGCTCTTCCTCTGGAGTTTCAGCAGTTCTGCTGATCTTTGGGTGTGCACCACAGTCTTGATACCTGAGGGCGTCACTGCGGCTATCCTTAAGGAACTCCTCTACAACTTCCTTAGGGCTGGTCAACCTCCAGATCTTGCTTCCCCCAGCAGGGTTTTGGTAAACCTGTATGGGTCCTTAATGAACTGCGCCCGTTTGGCCTCCTTCTCCTTCCTCAGTTTCAGAGACCTTTCTGCCCTTCTCAGTCTGCAGAGTTGCCCTCGAAGTCCACTGGTTAGATCTTTTATGCCCTTTCTTTCTTCAACACTTGCTGTTCTGAACTGCTTGTTGAGGGTCTTGATCTCCCTCCTCAATTGCAAGATCTCTCTTGTCCTCCTGTTTGGCTGATTTTCCTGAGTTCCGCTGCTACCCTTTCTCTCTTCTGTGCCAAAGCGCTCTCTGGCCATGGTGATGATGATAGTTGTCATACTGTCGATTTTCTTCTCGGCTGATCCTGCTAAAGTGGCCTCAAGCACTCTGTCTAGGTCCCCATCTAGTAATCCTAAAATAGTTGTCTCAACCATTGTGACAAACATGACATATAATGATGGTTAATTAAATAAAACTGAAATTTGAAACAATTTCATTCTCACTGTGTTCTCTACTGCTTTCTGCCATGGTAATTGTATGCTATTGTATTTGTGAGGTTTTGTTATTCAGATTTGCCTTATATAGAAGCTTGCTTTTGCCATGAAAAAAAAAAAAAAAAAGTTAATTAGGACTTTTTATCTCAAAATTTAAAAAAAATATATTTTGAGATTAAGAATTGTGAGATAAAAAGTTGTAATTACCTTTTTATTTTTTATTCCATTGCGGAAACAAGCTTCTATCGCTTATAAATGGATTATAGGACGTGTAATGTAAATGTGTATATAAAAAAGAAGCTGTGTATTGTTAACATAGTAGTATGTCTTAATGAGGAAGGCATTTATCTTATTTTAAATTGTTCAAAGCCTTTTATTATGGTATAACAGATTACAATCCAACTGTGCGCTCTAATGCTTTAAAACTTATTTGTGTGGTGTTGTTACTCTTTTAGATGTAACCCAGATGATCCCTAGTTGGGCCTCACCTAAAGCCCTGTGAAATCCTAAATAAAACCTACATGAGTAAGTTTCTGGGGCCAACATGGAACCTGTGGACAAACCCACTTAAAGCCCATATTTCAGCCCATGTAGTAAACTTGTAGTACCCACAAAAAAACTTAAAGCTGGGACCGAGACGAGTTTTGTACATGTTGCCCAGTTGGGGCCCACCTGTTTACAAGAGCCATCCCATATGAAATCCATGTGGGCAGAGGTGGGTAGTAACCAGTGTTGGGAATAACGGCGTTATAGATAAACGGCGTTACTAACGGAATTACTTTTTTCAGTAACGAGTAATCAAATGAATTACTGTTTCTTCCGTTACAACGCCGTTAGCGTTACTGAGGAAAAAAATGCGGCGTTACTATAATTGAGCTCATTGAAGCGGTTTTCATCCGAACAGGCTCTCTTGTCAGTCGGACCTGCAACGCGCGCGCGCTAGCCATGCGTGTTGGGGGTTGGGTTGGGTGGTACACAACTGATGATGATTGGTGGGTGGGAGACAAGGTTGAGGTTGATAGGTTGAGTTCACACACACACCTTTGACGCACACGCATATGCACAGTCAGCGATGGCAGTCCAACGACTTCAAAGTTAGCTTTCGCAAACTGGAAGTATTAGCGCTACTTTTCCCTCGTTGAGGTGAACGGTAAAAATGTTTATAAACATATAAACATTACATAAATGTAACGTGAAGCTTATGGCCATGAAGAAAGAGTCTCTCCACGGCGTTAGCAAGTGATTCTATTTCTAATCTAATGAAGCCTCACGTCATCACAGCCACAATATTAGTGGCTAAAAACCCAGGTGATAACGTGAGCTCCACTACCAGAGGAGTAGTAAAGAAGTACTGATACTATTTACACAATATTTACACTATAGTAGGTCTACTGATAATATTTACACAATATGTACACTATAGTAGGTCTACTGATAATATTTACAATAATATATTGAATTTGATAGGTGTCTCACATTGTCCCACAGCAACATTACAATAGTGTACATTAATGTACAATGTTTTATAATAATAATTTATTCTATTTAGTGTCCAATTCATTCATTTAACATATTTAATATTGGGGGCATCCAAGTTATTTGAACATTTGAAGAAAAAAAAAAGTAACACATTAGTTACTTTCCCTGGTAATTAGTTACTTTTATAATGATGTAACTCAGTTACTAACTCAGTTACTATTTGTAAGAAGTAACTAGTAACTATAACTAATTACTTTTTTAAAGTAACGTGCCCAACACTGGTAGTAACGAATTACATTTACTTCGTTACATTTACTTGAGTAAATTTTTTGGGTAACTTGTACTTTTAGAGTAGATTTAAAGATGGGTACTTTTACTCTTACTCAAGTAAATTTCTTGTGAAAAAACTGTACTCTTACTTAGTTACATTCGGTGGCGCTCCTCCGTTACTGTCAAATGGTAATAATTATATTATATATTAAAATAAGTGAATATGACTTTCGCAAGTCTCGCGAAATGTTGGAGAGGCTGCTTCGCGAGAGCTTGCTACGCATCACCCGCTTATAATTAGCGCGCGTTTAGTCGGAAGATGATGGCCGAAGCAGAGGAAGATGTGTGTGAGGCAGATTGCCTGTGGCCTCAAGTTCAGTCTATGATTTCACTCCAAGATGTCAAAAAGAATAGTTTCATAATGCGATGCATGTTGTGTGCACCAAAACGAACTGACATCTCTCAGCATACAAGAATTCCACCCTGAAAAGAACATGTAGCGGTAAGTGTCACAATGATGCCTATATTTGAACACTATTAACGGTCATTTGGTAACTATGGGGAATTTTCCCCTTATTATAATACAATTTCACACACTGTCCGAGTGTTTTCCTCATATGCGCTCTTGTGCAAGCAATGAATCGTTTGAATCCTCCAAACAACACACGTCCACGAACAAACGTTCACATCTTACACATTTACATTTCCTTTTCTTCACAAAACGAAACAAATTGAATAGCCTAATGTGACGTCTTGCATTTATACACAAATACGGACAGACACCTGAAGTGTAGAAAATACATACAAATAAAAACGGTATTGTATTTTATTCCTACCTAAAGAATAGCCTATATACTTATAAAAATATAAGAACAAAGTATGTTTTAAGAAGAGCTCTAGTTAGCCCAGCACATCATTAATTTACACTGTTTAACCATTAATCACACACACACACACACACACACACACACACACACACACACACACACACACACACACACATATATATGTGTGTGTGTGTGTGTTATATATATATATATATATATATATATATATATATATATATATATATATATATATATATATATATATATATATATATATATATATATATATATATATATATATATATATATATGGTTCATTAGCTTACATTAGTTAACATGAACTAATAATGAACTGCACTTATAAAGCACTTATTTATCTTTATGTTAATTTAAACATTTACTAATGCATTATTAAAATATTGTTAACATTAGTCAATGCACTGTGAACTAGCATGAATAAACCATGAACAGCTGGATTTTTTTGAACTAACGTTGACAAAGATTAACTAATGCTGAACAGAGGTGTTGTTCATGGTTAGTTCATGTTAACTAATACATTAACTAATGTTAACTAATACAACCTTATTGTAAAGTGTTACAGAGAGGTGTGTGAAAGCTCTCCAAGTAGCCTGAAATTCAGGGTTTTCGCTTATCAATCAGATCGAAAGTAACTAGTAACTAACTACTTGAGTAGTTTTCTCATCGAATACTTTTTTACTCTTACTCAAGTAAATATTACGATTGTTACTTTTACTTTTACTTGAGTAAATATTTCAGTAAGTACTTGTACTTTTACTTGAGTACAGATTTTGGCTACTCTACCCACCTCTGCATGTGGGCAATTGACGTAGGGCCATTATGGAACCCACGGACAATCCCATACAGAGCCCATTTTACAGCCCATTTCAAACCCACATGGGCCCCACATACAAATGTTGTCTGGGTTAAAGCTGGGACCAAGATGGGTCTTGTGCGTGTTGCCCACTTGGGTCCCACCTAGTGGCAAGTGCAATCCAACATAAAATCTATGTGGGCAATTGACGTGGGGCCATTATGGAACCCGCGGACAATCCCATACAGAGCCCATTTTTCAGCCCATTTCAAACCCACATGGGCCCCACATACAAATGTTGTCTGCGTTAAAGCTGGTACCAAGATGGGTCTTGTGCGTGTTGCCCACTTGGGTCCCACCTAGTGGCAAGTGCAATCCAACATAAAAATCTATGTGGGCAATTAACATGGGGCCATTATGGAACCTGCGGACAATCCTATATGGGGCCCATTTTTCAGCCCATTTTATACCCATATGGGCCCCACATACAAATGTTGGCTGGGTATCTATCTATCGGTCTTCCTATTTGAATCTATCTGCTCCGCCAGATGGACACATTGACGAGAATATCAGTTTTGTACATTATTTCGTTCTGTTTAACATATTATTTATGAGGATTATTTGCATAACATGCTAATATTATTGCAGAACATATTTCACTTTTCTTTTTGTAAATATATGTGTTAATGCTGCCTTCACATGCTATCGGAAATTTCCTAATTCCCACTTTAGAAGTCGTGATTACGAGCTTGTTGTATTCAAGTGCTTTGTTGTCGGAGTGAACAGGAATCATGGTGGACACCAGGGGCCCGTTTCAGAAAGGAGGTTAAGTGAAAACTCTGAGTAGGTTAACCCTGAAATAAGGGAAACTCTGGGTTTTCTGTTTCAGAATGGGAGGTATGTCAAACCCGAGAAAGCAGGGTAAGCCAAGCCCGTTTCTGAAAGAGAGGTAACTTATACTCAGAGTCAGTTACCAGGGTCACTTACTCTGTGAACCTAACCTGGTCAGAGGCAGGTTTTCTTTGGTAAACCCAGAGTTTCTTTTGTTCTCCTCCCCCTTTTTAAAGCACCAGCAGTGTTTAAATAGTTTATTCATTCATTCAAATGCCACAAATGCTTTTCTTACTGAGTATTTTGGTCATATTTCAAGTATAATGTGATACGGCTCGTGGGTGTGAGAGGAAGAAGGCAAGGGGTCGGCTCGTTTGGGACACGGTTCTCAGGTTTATTTGTCGTATAACTCAAAATATGCGTGCACATCGCACGACTTTCACTCAAAACTATTTTCTCTGTTTCTCCAACGGTTTGGTCAGGCAGTTCCTCTCTGCTGCTTCGCCTCGTGTCCTTGTGTCCTTCCAGCCCTCTCTCTCCTCTCTCTCTGTTTGGGGAGCGGCTTTATCCGGTCTCTCCGTGCCAATCACTGTAATCAGACACAGGTGTTCATTATTATGCACTTGACCTACTTTCTCACCGCTCGTCTCCTCACTCTCTCCGTCTGTGCAGACTCCGCAAAACCACGCCCCCCCTCCCACATACCCCCACCGCCCGCTCCAGGCCGGGGAGCCATCCGGCCTGCAGCCCCCCCCCCCCCCCCCCTCCTGGAGAGGAAGTCAGCCACAGCCATCTGTGCACCCGGCCTGTGGACCACCTTGAACTTAAAAGGCTGTAAAGCTAGATACCAACGGGTGATCCGGGCGTTGGTATCTTTCATGCGGTGGAGCCACTGCAAGGGGGCGTGGTCCGAACAGAGGGTGAACTCCCGCCCCAGAAGATAATACCGGAGGGTGAGAACGGCCCATCGAATCGCCAGACACTCCTTTTCGATGGTGCTGTACTTGGTCTCCCTCTTTGAGAGCTTGCGACTCACGTACAGCACCGGCCGCTCCTCACCCTCCACCTCCTGAGACAGGACTGCACCCAGCCCCCTGTCCGACGCGTCTGTCTGCAACAGAAATGACAGAGAGAAATCAGGAGAATGCAAGAGCGGCCCGCCACACAGAGCAGCCTTAACTTGGGTAAAAGCCTGCTGGCACAGCTCCGACCACTGGACCGTATCTGGTGCCTCTTTTTTAGTGAGGTCAGTCAGCGGGCTGGTGAGGTCCGAATATTTAGGTACAAACCTTCTATAATATCCCGCCAGCCCCAAGAACTGCCTCACCTCCTTTTTGGTCTTTGGACGCGGGCAGGTTGCAATAGCTTAATTTGGGGACGCACCTGCCCGTGCCCTAAGTGGAAGCCCAGATACTTGACCTCCACCCGCCCAACCGCACACTTCTTCGGGTTGGCCGTCCCTCTCAGCGAGTTCAGCACTGCCCGCAGATGCTGCATATGCCGCTGCCAATCATTACTATAGATGATTATATCATCCAAGT
This sequence comes from Gobio gobio, assembly GCF_949357685.1. Classification (NCBI taxonomy): domain Eukaryota; kingdom Metazoa; phylum Chordata; class Actinopteri; order Cypriniformes; family Gobionidae; genus Gobio; species Gobio gobio. The sequence goes on along the minus strand of NC_137097.1, from coordinate 15,480,861 downwards.
AAGCAGCGGCATATGCAGTGTGCGGCCGAAGGATTCGGTCCATCAGTCGCTGAAAGGTGGCGGGTGCCCCGAACAACCCGAACGGAAGCGTGACGAATTGGTGTAATCCGAACGGCGTTGTGAAAGCGGTTTTTTCTTTGGATAATGGAGTTAAGGGGATCTGCCAATATCCTTTCGTTAAATCCAGCGTCGAATAAAAACGAGCCGAACCTAGCCGATCAAGCAACTCGTCAATCCTCGGCATTGGATAAGCGTCGAATTTCGACACGGAATTCACCTTGCGATAATCCACACAGAATCGCACAGAGCCGTCCGTTTTAGGAACCAAAACTATCGGGCTCGCCCAGTCGCTGTGGGACTCTTCTATTATTCCCAAGTCCAGCATCGCCTCTAATTCTGTTTGGACCACCTTCTTTTTGTGCTCCGGTAACCTATATGGCCGGCTGCGAACTACCATGCCCGGCTCGGTCTCAATATGGTGCTGTATGAGATTGGTCCGACCGGGCAGGGACGAAAACACATCCGCAAAATCTGCTTGCAATTTAGCAACGTCAGTGAGCTGGGAGGGCGAGAGGTGATCTCCCCCCGGGGCCAGCGCGACTGATCGGCTTTTGAGGTTCGCCTCTGGCCCGAGATCATCCTCGTTGGTGACTACCGTCGCCAGCAACACTGACTCCGCCTCATTCCATTTTTTTAAGAGATTGAGATGGTAAATCTGATGTGCTCCGTTCCTATCCGTTCGTACCACCTCATAATTGAGATCCCCCACTCGTCGTGTGACCTCAAACGGTCCTTGCCACTTGGCGAGTAACTTTGAACTGGACGTGGGCAATAACACAAGTACCTTCTCTCCCGGTGTAAATTCTCGCAGCCTGTAGCAAATTCTCCATTGACAGCCGCCCCAAGGTGTGGAGTTTTGCTCTCAGGTCCAGGACATACTGAATTTCGTTTTTACTTTCCGATGGTCCCTCCTCCCAAGCCTCCCGCATGACGTCAAGGACCCCTCGGGGCTGACGTCCATACAGTAGCTCGAAGGGGGAAAACCCCGTGGAGGCTTGGGGGACCTCCCTCACAGCGAACAACAGGGGTTCCAACCATTTGTCCCAATTTTTGGCGTCTTCGTGAACGAACTTACGAATCATTGTCTTTAACGTACGATTAAATCGTTCTACCAGACCGTCTGTTTGTGGGTGATAAACGCTGGTACGAACAGATTTAATGCCCAATAATCCGTACAGCTCGCTTATGGTGCGGGACATAAACGCCGTGCCTTGATCGGTGAGAATCTCTTTCGGGATTCCCAACCGGGAGATTAAACGAAACAGTGCATCCGCCACACTCTTTGCCGAAATGGTGCGGAGAGCTACTGCTTCGGGGTATCGCGTTGCATAGTCCACTATCACTAATGCAAAGCGATGCCCTCGTGCGGATCGTTCTAATGGCCCAATGAGGTCCATACCAATTCTCTCGAAGGGGACCTGCACAAGCGGTAGAGGGCGCAATGGCGCTTTTGGAGTGGCCGGTGGGTTTACCAACTGGCATTCACGACAAGCGGCACACCACCTGCGCACATTCTCGTGAATGCCCGGCCAGAAAAATCGGGCCATTAAACGATTTAACGTGCCCGTTTGACCCAAATGCCCAGCCATAGGATTACAATGAGCACTTCCCGGCGGCTCTTCGGTACTAATAGTTGGGTTGTATCTCTTTTTGTCTGCGTATCTTGGGTTACTCGATACAACCTATCTTTAATCACGGCAAAATAAGGATAGGAGAGCGGCCGCGCGGGTTGAAGAAGCCGGCCGTCGATAGAACGGACCTGTTCAAAGGCGTTTTTGAGCGACTCATCCCGGGACTGTTCCAGAGGAAAATCATCACGCTCCGACAGGATTAGCCTGTTTACTGCGCTCCGTTCCTCTGACCCAGTTCCCGGTGGTCCCGGCTCAGCTTCTCCAAGCTGCGCGACCGCGCTCTTCCCCTGCCCTCTTTTCTCCCAAGAGACATCCGCACATATATACCCCAATAAAGCCCCAAAGGCTGGTCAATTCGTCCCCAAAATCAGCGGATGTCGGAGGTGGGAACTAACCGCGACCTCCACACTATGTTTTTCCCCTCAAAATTGTATTGTGACTGGCACCAATGGGTACTGCACCTCATCCCCGTGCACACACCTTACCGTAACCAGGCGGCCATTATCCAATGCGTCAGGTTGTATCAGGCTTTGATGAACTGTGGTTTGGTTACAGTCGAATCCACCAAAGCCTGATATGTACCCCCCTCAATACTCACGGGTATCTGGTATAACCCGGCTTGATCGGGGGCAGCCTGTGGCGCGTCGGGGACCCGGACCAGTGTCCCCACCTCCATCACCGGACACCGGTCGATGAAGTGCCCCAGGTCCCCACAACGCCAACAGGCCGGCCCAGGCTTCCCCGCCGCTCTAGTGGCGGGAAGCGGGTCAAGGGATTGGCGCGGAGAGAGCGGTGGGAAGTGGCCGGTCGCTCGGTCTGAAGACCAGGATCCCGGTCCTCGGGGCGAAGTCCCCTGACCGGTCGATGCCTCCCCCGATCTCCAACGGGCCACCGGTCTCGGTGGCGGGCCCCGGCGCAACCTAGGTGCAGGGACAGGTCTCGTCAAAGAAGGCGAGGGAGAGGGGGAAAGAGAGGAAACAAAAGAAGAGGGGAGAGAGACAGCTGGGAGAGGTTCGCCGACCCCTTGGAACGCCACCATCTGGTCCTCCGCCAGTTGGATGGCCAAGTCCAGCGACGCGGGCCGGTGGCACTGGACCCACTGCGCGGTCTCTCGTGGCAACCATGCCACGAACTGCTCCAGCACCACCTTGTCGAGGATCTGGTCCACGTCGCTTCCCTCGACCACCAGCCATCGGCGACACGCGTCCCGGAGCTGTTGAGCCAATACGAAGGGCCGCGCACTCTCCCCCAGATCCAGGGACCTGAATCTCTGGCGCTGTTGTTCGGGAGAGAGGCCGACCCTCTGGAGGATGGCCCTCCGGAGATCGTCAAACCGGAGGAGGTTCTGGACCGGGAGTTGCTGCGCCGCCCGCTGTGCCTCTCCTGACAGGAGGGGAATCAGTCTCACTGGCCACTGGTCCCTCGGCCACTCACAGGACTCGGCCGTCCTTTCGAACAGGTCCAAGAAAGCTTCGGGATCGTCCTGGGGCCCCATTTTAAGCAACGGTACCTGCGCGGGCGGCGTTGCAGCGGCGGCTGGTATTCTGGTCCGAACCCCCTGGCTCAACCAGCCCCGGAACAGCTCGCGGTCCTCCTGTTGGGCGCTGACGAGGGAGTGGAAGCGCCGTTCCTGGTCCTCCCTCATGTCCAGCAGGGCCTGGTGATGTTCTTGATGTAGGCCCGCGAGCGATTGAACTAGGTTCGCCAATGGCGTGGCTGCCGGCGGAGTCTGCATGACGGCGACGTCCCTCTTCTTCCTCCCGGGTTTTGGCACCAGTGTGATACGGCTCGTGGGTGTGAGAGGAAGAAGGCAAGGGGTCGGCTCGTTTGGGACACAGTTCTCAGGTTTATTTGTCGTATAACTCAAAATATGCGTGCACATCGCACGACTTTCACTCAAAACTATTTTCTCTGTTTCTCCAACGGTTTGGTCAGGCAGTTCCTCTCTGCTGCTTCGCCTCGTGTCCTCGTGTCCTTCCAGCCCTCTCTCTCCTCTCTCTCTGTTTGGGGAGCGGCTTTATCCGGTCTCTCCGTGCCAATCACTGTAATCAGACACAGGTGTTCATTATTATGCACTTGACCTACTTTCTCACCGCTCGTCTCCTCACTCTCTCCGTCTGTGCAGACTCCGCAAAACCACGCCCCCCCTGCCACATATAAATATAAAAAAATATATAAATTTAATCTAAATCTAAAGTAAGCAAAGTTTACTTAAAACAAATAAAATTTTCTGCCACTTGACAAAAATACAAAGTAAGAAAAGCACATGAGGACACTGTCAAAGTGACAAAAATGGCATGTCCTTTTATACAGGATCCTGACGTTCACTTGATAATCCTTTAGAAGTATCCTAATAATTAGAATTTCCTTTAGGATTTCCAGTGGTTGGACACATTTATGACACTCATATACCCATCATCACACTTTCTGAAAACGGATTATTGTATGGAATGGAAGGATGCTGCCAGATGGTAGTACGAGATATATGGCATAACCACCACCACAGCTGTTAAATACATTTATTTACATTTTTATAGTCATCTTTATTTCCTACAAATACTTTATTCTTTTTCCTGTTGGGTGTTAATATTCTTCCTCCATCTCCTCTTCATCTGTCAGGGGTGCTGGAGTTTGGCTGGCCTGAGTAGAAGTCAATAATGTCATTACCCTGATTAATAAATGTAACAGGTGGGATCAGAGAATATTTCATTATGTGAAAGAGCATAGACCCTTTTCACATTTCTGGGTTTCCGAAGCTGAAGTCGTCATAGTTGGGTTAACTCTTATAGCGGTAAATGAGAGAATACATTAAATATATATTTTTGTGTCTCCATTTGCTCAAATAGCAAAAGAAAAACTCCACAATAGTGATTTCACAACTTTCAAAAAGATGGAAAAATTAAAGTGAGATTGATAACTGCAGTGAAAAGAGAGAAAGATGTTAATTTTAACTATCACTCCAATAGACGCTGTATTAGAAACACTCTCACAGCAGCGGTAACTTGATTTTTGTAATTTGATGCAAAAGTAATATAATACAAAGTATTAGTGTTATAAATGTACATACATAAAAAAAATTAAAAAAAAACCTTGCAGGATTTACGATATTGATGACCATTAAAACACGTCATCACAGTCTGTGAAAAGGGTCTATGTGGGAAAAGCTGCTGCATATTGGACACTGAATGATATTTATTTAATATGTCAAATGTTTGTAAAGTCATTAAACCTACACCCATGAACATTTTATGCTTAAAGCTTTTCCTGATTGAATTATGTTTTTTTTTTTTTTTTTTTAGCTGCTGCCACATTCTTTGTTTACCTTTTGAATACCATGAAAATTAAACTTAATTAAAATAATTAAGAATTAAACTTGTGTATTGACCCAGAAGTATGCAAACGTCTTTTTGTTGGGTGCTGTTGCCATGGTGAATCGTAATTTCAGAGCTCCATTGATCGTGGCTTTTCATAGTTGGAATGCATGAGCTTAACTCAGAGTCAGTCTACTCAGAGTTGATTGAACTACCTCAATTCAGCTGCTCTGAAACCCAAAACTCAGAGTTTCCCATCTCAGAGTAAGTCAACTCAGAGTTCAGGTTTAAACTCAGAGTTGGTTGAACCTCCTTTCTGAAACAGGCCCCTGGTTATTCTTGCCTATTTATTGGGAAAATCTTATTAAAACCAACATCATTTGTAGTCTCCCATGCACCGACAACCATATTAACATTCCAGATAGTCCGCTTTCTGCTGATTCTGTAATTTCAGTCAAATGCAGGCTATTTTCGCTGTTTACCAAACATACAATACGCTTCATATGATTACTCTTATATGTAAATATGTAATTGAGCGTCAGCGTCAGCGTCAGTTCTGGCAGACCAAGTAGTCAAGACGCTGCTAATGCTTTGGCAACAATTCGGGCGCATCAACTGATTTGCATCAGCTGTTTTGCATCAGCTGTTTAAACTCCCCTCGCTGCTAATGGCTAAGCAAAAAACAGGGCGCTATTTAAAGCAGATTCAGTTCGCTCTTGCTACTTGCGTTCGCTTTTTGCAGCTGTTTCTATCCGCTTCATCAAAACGCTCATGTTGTTGTTTAGCCCCAAACGTCTGGTCCTATTTACCTTGCTGTTGGCCATGACTTCCACCGCTGTCGAGGAGGAATCCTGGCAAATCGACTCCTCCGAGGACACCCGGGCATTGCCAATTCGACTGGACCAGGAGCAGGTTGCCGGCCCGGATGACAACGCCGCCGTCCGTCGAAGCTCTCAGCGGTTGGCAACAGTCGAATCGCTGCCGGTGCCTCCTCCCCAGTCCTCTGGAAAAAAGCACACTCTGAAGCGAAAAAATCCAGAGACGGCCGCTAGGCCTGTTGCACAAAATCGGGCCGGCGGCCTTGTTCGTCTGGGTTCAAACACATCTCCAGCAGATGACCCGGTGCTCATGGCGCTGTCTGATATTCAATCTTCCCTTCTAGATATGGCTGCCAGAATATCGACGCTGGAAGACAGCTCCGCCTTCAGACCTTCTTCGACCCCAGTCTCTGCTCCATCGGCGTCCATCTCTGCTTCGGCTGCCTCCGCTGTCCCCGAACGGCGTCACCACCCGCGCCGGCCTCAGTGCGATGACGTCACCATGGAATTCATTCCTAGAAAGACCCTGGCGACCGCTGTACCTCTGTCCGCGGGCTCACCTTTTTTCCCACCAGCTGCTGCCATTTCTCATCAGCTGAGGGGCCAGATTTTGGCAGGTAATGACATTAAGCTCGTTAAACTCCTGCTGGGCTCTGAGCTGTGTGAACGGCGTGTTGTAAACTGTGGCGACGTATCCATTGAGTTAAAAGATGGCGACCTTAGACTGTCAAAAACTCTGACTTTTCCCGAGTTCTGCGTTGCATTTGGTGTTTATAGGGATGTAATTTGTGAAGTTCAACCGGCGCGCAGAGCCGAACTTGATACTTATCTAGCCATTATTTCTGACCTAGCGCTTTCCTACGGTGGGGTTCTTTTTTATGAGTATCATAAGTCTTTTTCAGCAAAGGCAGCCATGTTTATTCAACGCTTTAACCAAAGATTGGACTGGTCCGTGCTCGACCTCGCGCTTATAAGTAGAAACTTTACAGGGCACCAAATTCTGTCCTGCTCCCTCTGTGGCTCTCTCTCGCACTCTACTACCCTGTGCTCTAAATCTAAGCCTACCCCTTATATGTCTCATTCTGGCCCGAGCCATAAATCTGACTCTCAGCTACTGTGGGGATGCCCACCCAAAGTCCGTGTGCCCGAGGAGAACCCGTTTCATGAAAGTGGAGCGAAAGAAATAAAACCATCAACTCCCATCAACGTCCCCAGGCTGGGATGGGCGTTGAGGAAGCATCCAAACTGCTGTTTCGTGGATTATTTATTGACTGGTCTGGTTCATGTTTTTTTTTGCTGGTCTGCTGCATCTGCCTGATGTGTCATTTTGTTGTAATGAGCCGGAAAATGTGGATGCCTTGTTGGAGAAAGAGGTCAAGAAGGGTTTCATGATAGGCCCATTCGATAAGTCTCCTTTCCCGATTGTCAGGATAAGTCCTATAGGGATCGCCACTCGTAAATATACGGGAAAAAAACTTTAATCATCGACCTCTCCGCTCCCCACAATAGTTCGGCAGACAGCATCAATAGCCTTATTCCTTTAGCCCCTTTTTCCCTGTTTTATAGCACCATTGATGATGCTATCAACTTCATTAAAAGAGCAGGACGTGGAGCCTGGCTTGCAAAGGCAGATATTTCCGATGCTTTCAAAGTAATGCCATTGCATCCTTCACAGTGGCATTTATTTGGCGTTCAGTGGAGGGAAAATTTGTATTTCTCGGTTAGACTCGCTTTTGGATGTCGTAGTAGTCCTAAAATATTCGATACTTCGTCGGAGGCTTTGTGCTGGATTTTTCTTAATAACGAGAAGTTATCATTCGTTTTCTCCTGGTGGATTTTCCATCCGAGAAATCAGATTTTGCTATCTCCGTTCTTAAACGCACCTTTTTTGATTTAGGCGTTCCTCTCTCGGAGGAAAAGACAGTGGGTCCCGTTAAAGTTATCGAATTTTTGGGAATTATTCTCGATTCTAACCGTATGCAAGCCCCTTGAGAAATTATCCCGCATAAGACAAATCATGAAAGTCGCTCAACTTTCAAAGTCCTTTTCAAAAAGGGATTTGCTCTCTCTTTTGGGCCACCTTAATTTCGCAAGAGAGTAATACCTCAAGGCAGGTCATTTATTTCCAGGCTTCTTGACCTTTCTAAATCTGCACAAGCTCTAACTGATGTTGTTACCCTGGACGCAGGATGTAGATCTGAGCAAAAATTTTGGTCTCTGCTTCTAGATAAGTGGAATGGCATTTCCTTTTTTCTCAATGATTTCATGGAATCGTCTTTAGCTCTCAATCTGTATACGGATGCTGCGCCTTCCGTAGGATTTGTTGGGGTTTTCAAAAACGAATGGTTTGCGTGTGCCTGGCCAGAAGAACTGCGCTCTTTACCTGCAGGTGATTTTTCGACTGCCCTATTAGAGCTGTATCCTATCGTGGTTGCATGCATTCTCTGGAGTAAACATTGGGCTAGGAAGCAAATTCTGTTTTTTTGCGACAACGAAGCTACCGTCAATATCATTAATAAGAGGCGCTCATCGGTTCCATTCATTAATAGGTTCATAAGACGTATTACATGGCTGTCAATTTTGGGGAATTATAATTTTCGCGCAGAGCATATTCCTGGTTTGAATAATCAAGTGGCCGATTCTCTGTCTCAATTTAATTTTCAGAAATGTCATCTCCTGTGTCCAGCTGCAGTCCATTCGAGCCTGGAATGCCCTCCTTTCAGCCAAACCATTCTAGATTGAATAACCCTCTCCAATCTTATGGGCACTCTGCTGCGCAGTACATGCGAGGGGGTCTGGCTAGCTCTACATTAAAATCATATGACTCAGCATGGTCTTATTTCATCACTTTTTGTGCTTCTCTATCTGTAGCTGCTCTGCCTGTCAATGTATTGTATATTAGTGCTTTCATAGTCCACTGTTTTGAGGATCGGAAACTGCAGCCTTCTTCCATAAAAAGTACGGTCACCGGCATCCAATTCCATCTGCGCTGCCTGGATCCATCTGCTTCCAGTATTTTGGAAAACCCATCCATTCGCCTTTTGCTGAACGGCCTCAAAAGACAGTCACCACGAGGCAATGATAAACGTCTCCCTTTTACTTTACCTTTAGTCAAACAAATAATTTCTCAATTACGGAATGGGTGTTTTGGGCCTTACACCGATCAGTTGTTAGAGACGGTCATTCTCACAGCTTTTTTCGGTTTTCTAAGGGGTGGTGAAATTTCTTCACGTACATGTTCCTTTGACCCAAATCACAATCTGACAATTTCTGATGTTTCAATTAACGACCACCATTTCACTTTGTTTCTGAAACACTCCAAAGCTGCTAGAAATGGTGAAGGTGTTGTTATATATATTTCTGAGTCTAACACTGTCTTTTGTCCTCTGAATTCCATGATGACCTACTTAAGGTGCCGTCCTAGTGCTGGTCCGCAAGAACCACTGTTTGTCACGCAGACGGGGAAACAAATGTCTAGAGCCTGGTTCGCTTCTCACCTACGACTCCTCTGCCAATTCTGCGGACTGCCTCCGGAACGTTATACAGCTCATTCTCTACGCATCGGTGCAGCAACTACAGCGGCGGCATCTGCTCCGGTTTTAACCCTTAAAGCCATGGGGCGGTGGTCATCTGCTGCTTATGAACGGTACCTCCGTCCTGACGTTCGGGCCATTCTTGATGCTCAGAAGGCCATGAGCTCAGCTTCCTGATTGGTTCGCTAAATAAATCATAATCGTGCCTCATATGATTAACTTTATTTGTGTTTCTTCTGCTCTAGTGACAGTTGCCCTGGATGCGCTTACCGGATGCTTTTTCATCTTTCGTTTTTTTATCACAGAAGGGCATTGCGTCAGTTCTGGCAGACCAAGTAGTCAAGACGCTGCTAAAGCTTTGGCAACAATTCGGGCGCATCTGCTGATTTGCATCAGCTGTTTTGCATCAGCTGTTTCAACGCCCCTCGCTGCAAATGGCTAAGCTAAAAACAGGGCGCTATTTAAAGCAGATTCAGTTCGCTCTCGCTACTTGCGTTCGCTTTTTACAGCCCGCCACCTCCCCACCTCCTCTTGTTGTGTATAACGTGGCATTTCGATTTGCCATCGTTGCTGCTCTGTTCGTGGGGGAATAGTTAAGCTCTCCCAGTCCTAAACTGGTGAGCGTTCCCTGATGCTGCTGCTGTCCTCTGACTCTCTGCTATTTCATGGTGCTCATGAAAGGTCAGAGGACTCCCCGAACAGAGCCATACCGCCAAAAACAAATTTAATTCAGATTCATCAACTGATTGCATGTATTCAATAAAAATTTCTAAATCATTTTTATTGTCTCGTGTGTTCTTGACTTAATGGACCTGACAGAACTGTTCATTGGATTCCTCAGTTATTGCAGCCAATGTGAACCTTCTTTCCACCACATCATTAGCTATGTTTCTATTGTTACTTCCGGGGCTTGACCGAGCCTCGTCTGGGTTACATATTTTATCTGTTGATACACCTCGTCTGAGTGCCTGATATGCATATTTAGCTGTCATATTTATGTCATAAAATATAGCCTCCTCCATCATAACTCCTGTTTTTAATTCAAGAGCTCCCTCTGTTCCTCTGGCTGAAATGATAACACTATATTGGGATTGGTGAGAAAGCTCAAAGCTTCTTATTTGGAAAGTAGAGATTTTTCAGTGAAGATTGTTTTCTGTTTCAGCACCTTTTACCTGTGGGGTCCCGCAAGGCTCCATTCTAGGTCCAGTCCTGTTGTCACTGTACATGCTCCCTTTGGGAATGATCTTTAAGAATTATGGTATTTCTTACCATCTGTATGCTCACGACACTCCAACGAAACTTTTAAAGTGTCTAGTGGAAGTAAAGTTGTGGTTGGCTGATAATATTGTTCAATTGAATGAAAATAAAACTGAAATTATTATTTTTGGTCGCTCAGCTTGTAGCAAGATGGTAAACGATAGTTTAGGCCCATGGAAGGTCTACCTGCATGATCAAGTAAAGAACTTGGGAGTCATTTTTGACTCATCCCTCATATTTGATCGACAGATAAAGACAGTGGTCCAAAATTAAAGACGCTGGTACAAAATGCTGTTGCAAGCTTTTTAATGAATGCTAGGAAATCATATCATGTTACTCCCTTGTTGTCTCTTTTGGGATAGCTACCAGTACAACTTGGGATACAGTATAAGATGGAATATTTACAGAATGAATCCATTATAATGTTGAAATTCAGACAAGTAATGAGTTTACATTCACCTACTACAGTCAGTATGTGTTCTCCTCCTATTCAAATTTGACACTGAAGGGGAGCATACAACATATTTGCCAACCGGCAACTATAGTTGCCACACATTGAAGACACATTTCAAGAAAGGAAAAAAAAAAAAGAATAAAAAAAACTGGGGAAAATAAATGCAGTAAAATGTTCACATTGGGACACCATTAACATGACTATGCTTTAAACCAGTGGTCACCAACCTTTTCAAGCCAAAGATCCCTGACCTCAGCCTTGATGAAAGGCAAGATCTACTTATAGATTTTTCATGGCCGATTCAGAGTTTTTTTTTATTTATTTCGAGAACATCTGTCGTTTTTTTTCTTTGCTTAAGCAAATTATTTTGTTGTTTATTTGCTCTATAACAGCCCAAACTAGCTTAAAAAATTAGCCATTTGAAATGTGAGGCAACCACTGCATTTTAATCACTACCCAAACAAAGGTACACACATGTAGCATGAGCAGTGTTTTTTTTATTTAAATTAGATTGCATAATTTCAAGACTTTATTCAGCTTTAGCTTTGTGAAATTGATACATAAGACACACCTGCACAAAACAAAAACAGATGGACTGAATAAAAATGCTAATTCACTTTTTGACAGTAGATGGTGCTTATGGAAAAGAAGCGTTTCTTTGGGTACCGCTGTAAAATGCCATCAAAACTGAGACAGTTTCGTTCAGAGATACATTAATTTAACCCCCCTCCCCTCCCCAATTCAATATTTATATTTTTCTTCCTATATTTCAAGCATCCCGAACAGTTATCTTGCTGGGACTATTTATACCTGGTCCACTTCGTGTTTTTACAGATCAGATATCTGATTTATCAGAACGATTCCATTTAAACTTGGTCACATAAATGTGGTGTCTTCAATTCCCACGTTATATGCATTTTTAATGGAGTTCACATCACCGAAATCAACAAATATGAGCTGCATTGTATTGATCAACAGCTAATTTCAAATCAAGGACTGCAATAGGAGAGAGAGTGGCATAAGCACTGATCATTTAGTTACTTTACTTTTAATGATAGTGATTGTGTATGAGCGTCTGCAACTTTTACTTTCCTTTGCGGCAGTTTGCTGAAGAGATATTCAGCTGCAGTAGCGCTGTCATAACTATAGCATCGGTCAATTTGTTGCTGTGTGAATTGAGGTTGCAGATAATACATTTTGGGAGCATAAGGAGCGATTTCGTGCCTTGATAATGTGTTTGTACGACTTTACACAGAGAGGCCGGATAGCTGGCCTGAATGGTTGTAACGTTAGTCAAGTGAAAGCAAAACTCACGTATCTGATATTTCACAGGGGTTTATTATCAGCGTCGTCGATCCCACGCGCACATGGGGCAGTTAGCAAAACACTTCACTAACAACTGTGTTACTGAACAGAAAATAAACAGTGAGAGCAACAGAAATATTACACGCATACATGCGACGTTCACAGCACGCGCTCCGTCCACGGCACGGACTGCCTTCTGCATTAAAGGAGCGGTACATAATTCTACTTGTTACATGTTGTTAATTATTTTTCGGTTATTTATCGGGAGCTACCGGGACAGTGATAAAGATCGACCAGTCGATCGCGATCGACGGGTTGGCGACCACTGCTTTAAACCATTCAGAAAAATTTGGGCACAAATGGGGAATTCAGGCCTCTTATGCTGCATTCACACCAAATGCGAATAGAGTGTCAAATTCGCGTCTAGTTGTCTCAATCGTGTCTACCCCGTCTTGTTGACGCGTTGCTCCAGGAGAAATATGTCATAAAACACCACTCTGCCGCTTTCATTTTCATTAAAAAATATACTAAACATTAATAGCAACACAAATGTGGTTCAGGCAACGCACTACCTACATTATCTTCACTGCATGTATATTTAAATAGCCTAAAAAATAATGTTATGAACCTCTCTTTGCCCTCAGTCAAAACGATTTGGCAGACAACAAATTATAGATTCATGACACTGAAGATCACCTGTTAGATCTACACAAGATGAATTATATCTCATGTTTAACCACTACAGACACACTCAGAACCAGCGGCAAACATTAGAAGGACTGGCCGAGGAAAGGCTGCTCTCACCGTTAATGAACGCCTGGATCTCACAACTCCAAAAACGCAAGATTATTTTTTTTTAAATAGGTGCTCTCTTTATAAATAAACCACTACATTCTCACCTGAAAAAGTCTTAAAACTCAATTGTGACACAATAACAGTAGTATTTTTATGCGGGGTTTCTCATCACGTCACTTAACCACGTGACAGCAGCAAGCAGGCTTCTGGTCCAATCGTGCAAGATGGTAGATTCGCGTGTATCGCACCGCAGGACCTCCAGACCCGCGTCAACGCGTCTTTACATTGACTTAACATTGAAATCACTCGCTCCAGACGCTCTATTTGCATTTGGTGTGAACGCAGCATAAGGTAATTTAATACCGTAACAATAATCAGCAATCATTTTACAGTCTCCCAAACATGAGGCATTTCCTGTCTGTGAAATTAATTCCACAATGATGACATATGAAACCAGTTCTCTCATACATGAATACTCATGTGGTACTCCAGGGCTTTTTTATAACTAAAATTTTTCCCACAGTGTCCACATGTGTACGGCTTCTCTCCAGTGTGAACTCTCATGTGCCTGGTAAGGCTTTCTTTTCGGGTGAAACTTTTTCCACACTGTTGGCAATTGAAAGGTTTCTCTCCAGTGTGAATCCTCATGTGGTTTTCAAAATGTTGTTTATGTGTGAAACTCTTTCCACACTGAGGGCAGGTGTAGGGTTGCTCCCTAGAGTGAAGTCTCATGTGAACTTTAAGGTTTCCTTTATTTCTACAACTCTTTCCACACTGAGGGCAGGTGTAGGATTTCTCTCCAGTGTGAACTCTCATGTGAACTTTAAGGTTTCCTTTATTTCTACAACTCTTTCCACACTGAGGGCAGGTGTAGGATTTCTCTCCAGTATGAACTCTCATGTGGACTTGAAAGTTTTCATGTTGATCAAAACCCTTTCCACACTGTTGGCAGATGTAAGGCTTCTCTCCAGTGTGAATTAGCATGTGGAGTTTAAGGTTTCCTTTTAGGTTGAAACTTCTTCCACACTGTTGGCAGGTGTAAGGCTTCTCTCCAGTGTGAATTAGCATGTGGCCTTTAAGGTTTCCTTTTAGGTTGAAACTTCTTCCACACTGTTGGCAGGTGTAAGGCTTCTCTCCAGTGTGAATTCGCATGTGCCTGTTAAGGATTCCATTTTCAGCAAAACTCTTTCCACACTGAGGGCAGATGTAAGGCTTCTCTCCAGAGTGAAATATAATGTGCCTGTTAAGGTTTCCTTTTCGGTGGAAACTTTTTCCACGCTGTTGGCAGGTGTAAGACTTCTCTCCAGTGTGAATTCTCATGTGTCTTTTAAGGCTTACTCCTGGAGCAAAACTCTTTCCACACTGTTGGCAGGAACAACCCTTCTCTCCTTTGTGAATTTTCATGTGTCTTTTAAGGCTTACTCCTGGAGCAAAACTCTTTCCACACTGTTGGCAGGAACAACCCTTCTCTCCTTTGTGAATTCTCATGTGTCTGTCAAGGTTTCCTTTTTGAGTGAATTTGTTTCCACACTGTTGGCAGGTGAAATTACTTCTAGTTCCCTTATTTTTAGCCTTTTTAGGCTTTTCAGGCTGTGAGCAACTAAAAGGTTTTTCTCCAGTTATTAAATCATGATTCTTAAATTGATCTTTCTCTTCCATTTCATTGAGTACTTCACTCTCCTCATTCAGCACCGTCAGGTCTAGGGCAAAAAGAGACAAATGCAAATTAACACCAGTTTAATGGTACAAAACAACAGGCAACAAAACATTTAGACATGTAAAGTATCAAAAACAACATACAACTAGATCCTATTCACATCGGCATCACACCAGGGTGTGGGCGGTGGTGTGGGGTTGGGGAGATAGCACACACATTGCTAGTGCGGAGGGCCCAGAAGTTTATGGAGGGACATTGATATAGAGAACACACATTTTCTGAACCGATCATGAAATTACTGACATAATCTAACACGTTTGTTTTCTTAGAGTCCTCAATGCCGAAGATTCTCTCTTTCAGTGGTCCTCTCACAGTATGGCCAAAGACCAGCTCTGATGGGCTGAACTTCAGAGACTCCTGCACCATTTCACAGATTGAGAATAAAAGCAAAGGAACACCTTCGTCCCACTCAGACCATGTCTCGAGGCAGTATATACTAAGCATTGCTTTTAAGGTCTGATGGAACCTTTCAACTGACCCCTGTCTCTCTGGGTGATAAGCACTGTGTATACGATGTGTAATATTGAGCGATTTAAAGACTTGAGCACACAATTAAGATAAGCCCCCTGATCAATCTGGACGTGATCAGTCTCAGTAGAACAAAAATGGTAAAGAACTTTGTTAAAGCTTTAACAACTGCTTGGGATGTGATTTTTTTCGGAGTGGAATTGCTTCCGGGTATCTGGTAGCTGTGCACATAATAGTCAATAAAAACTGGTTACCAAATAGTGGCATGGATTAATAATGATGCTGAAACAGAATGGGTTAACATGGAACAGTGCTCTGAACCCTTGTCAACACTAGCCTTTATGACACTGTAACGGATGGGCATGATCAAAAATGCTCTAGGCACCATAAAAACCTTCCCCCTTTCCCTTTGGTCAAACTTGATCACTGGCCCGGCCCAAAGAGTCGCAAACCACCTCTCTTCAAATGCCGTTATGACCTCTGCTCTCCTGAACGACCTTAGCAGAGATGATGCCTGGAACCCTCAAAGGCAGCACAGGAGACCAGACGCCAGCCATTTGGGCAAAGACTAGAGACAAACTTCCAATACACAAGGACATTGACTCTATTTTTACTCACAATCAATCTGTCCCAACTGTATACACTATTTCTTCTGCATTTTAATGCGTGTCCTTTTATATTAGCCTAGTTATGATTCTTTAGTTATGTTATTGCAACTTTTAATGCTGATATCCTCATTAATTTAATGTCTTCAAATCCCCATCTTGCTTGGTATCAAAAGAAACCCTTAATTTCAGAATTTATGGTGTATAGTATTTTTTGAATAAAATGCATCATAATATTTCTGCCATACCTTTGTGTAAAAACAGCACAAATTCTCCATGCCACCATAAACATGCAGATAGGGATAAGATAGAACAAGACTTTCTGCTGGTCATCTTTGATTGGTCACCTCACCAAATGTGTGTGAACTGATAGGGCCTTCAACCCTCTAGGCGCCACGGTCGAGTTTACTCGACAAGATGCGGCACTGAATGAAACGGCCGATTTTGTCAAATAGGGTGTCAAATTCCGTTCAAGCTCGCCTCCACTAGATGGCAGACATGTCATACTTCATCCCAGACTCAAAAAAACGTCATGCTTCAATACAAAACTTTTGAGTAAGAGTGCATTGAATCAGTGCGAACAAAAGCGGAGATAGTGTGCGAGTGAGTCATTTTATCAGAGCAATATTGTCAACGTCAGCGAGTATTTGCATTAGATTATTTTTATTATTGTTTTCTAATGGCATCAATAAAGCTTACCCACAATGAAATGTTGGGTCTTCTATTCGCGGACCCTGATTCTGAAGGGGAATATCTGCCTTCAGAAGATGACAGTGATTCTGAAAGTTAAAGTATAGCCCTACACCAAGCACAAACGGTGAATCCTTTGCCAAATGTAGATGGTCCTTTGCCCAATGTCAGTGGTGGAAACTATGTTTCCCGGGGTCGGAGTGTTCATCGCGAAGTTAGCAGGCGTAGTGTTGTGGGGAACAAGGCGGGAGATTTTTACCGCACTAGCCATGAAGCTCTGTCTTCTGACTGTGTGCATCTCCACAATCGCGGCGACAGTATTGTGGTGGAGACTTTGTCTAATGCCACTGGGTATGTTAGACGAGGCTGAAGTATTTATAGGACAGTTAGGGGGCAACGTGCAGGCAGGGTTTGTTTCTACCATTTATTAGTAATGATTTACACAGTTTGTTTACTATTTACCTGAGCATTCAGTATTGTGCAATATAGCATACAGAAGGTGAGGGACATTTTGGGGGGAAAGAAGTGCTGCATTTTATCATTTAAACGTGACTTTTCGTGAAAATTCTATAATCCAAGATGGCCACCACCATATGACATCTTAATATGCAAATTAGATGGGAAAATGTAATCCCTACATAAACTGTGGGTCATCTTTAATATTTCTCTAATTTACAGAAAGTCTCTATCTTTTATCACTTTTAAGATATAGCCTTTTGAGATGTCAAAATCGAACGTTTTAGGAAAAAGCCTCTGGCGCCTAAAGGGTTAAGGGTTCCCTGATTAGGCACATCTTTTTTGAGACACCACATTTCCTCCATCTTGCAACTATCTTTAAGTTAACTTTGTGGGAATCAACATGAAAAAACACAATTAACGCTTCAGCGCACTCCTAATGAAAACATCAAGAAACTCTGGACTCTATTGCATCTGGACTTGTTCAGCAACCGAAGTCATTGCACGTACAGTTCGCAACCTTTAGATGCGCTTCTAAGTCATTGTGCCCCTTTAAAGGTGAACCTGATTCTTTGATGTTTCTCATGGGTTGTGGTAGAAGCAGAGAAATGCTGGAGGGTGTGGGAAGATAGGAGACCACACACATATATTCTGGGATTGTCTGAAAATATCCACATTTTGCAAAGGGGTAAAAGGCTGAGATCATGAACATTCTGCATATAGATGTGCCGTCTACTCCCCTGTTTTTCTTGCTTGAAGGGATACCTCAGGATTGGTGAAGTAAAAACAAGAGATATTTTGCATGTACTCTAATTAAATGCATGGAAAACTATAACAATTAATTGGATGAAGCCACATTCTTCAACAATGGCCCAGTGGATAGAAAAACTTGAATCTATTTATAAAATGGAATATTTGACTGCCCGACTCCAACTGAAAGTGGACATCATCTTACAAAGGTGGACAGTATATATCTATATATCTGGATGCATTAAAAACGAATTGATCAATACAATCAGAACTGTTACTTATTTGCTGTTGTATTATTTGATTTTCCACATAATGTGTTTTCTTTGTTATCTTATTACTTATGTACTTTTTTCCTCCTTTACTTGAGTAAATGCTTTTATCAAAGAATGGTTAGTTCACCGTTTGATGTATAAAAATAAAAGTAAAAAAAACCACACAAAAAAACACACCAATGCAAATAAAGGACCAATGCAATCTATGACATGCTCAAAAGGTTCACCCATGACTGAACTGGGATTAAAGTGGCTGGTGGATTCACCTGGTTTGGTTTCCCAGCATACTGGCAAACTTGACAAGTCGTGCAATACTGTACCACATCACACTTCAAACCGTACCAAACAAATGCTGTAGAAACCTGGTTGTACGTTCTCGTCACCCCCTAAGTTTCCCGACAGCAACCGCCAATGAAAAATGTAAGGAAGCACAACCTGATAAACAACATTCCACTCATCCTCGATAGTATTATTTTCATGCCAGTTCTGAATCAGTAGTCATCTTTCACCAAAAATGAGACATTAAGTGCAGGTTTGTCAGCCAATTTACAGCATTTTACAAGTGAAACGTCCTTCTTTTGAGCTTCAACAAGTTTTTCACGAGTTACCGTCAATGTCAAAGGGTCACTCACTACAACCTCATTCCCCTGATCACTGACAGGAGACTTGTCTTCAGGCCTTTCCTCTGCCTCCTGATCTGCACATAAGTCAAACAAAGAGGCACTACTATCTTTGTTTCCTTGAGCATGAGATCACGCAAGCAGTAAACACATTTGGCTATTTCTGATACAATTCAGCCTGTTTTCGTGGCTGCAATGTGACATTTAACTGCTAATGTATTTCCTTTGTAAACAAAGCTCTGTGCACATCTGTGGGATGTGCTGAATAAACTAGTCCGATCCATGGAGGCCCCACCTCACAATTTACAGGACGTAAAGCAGGGCTCGACATTAACGCTTGTATGGGACAACTGGATTTTTTGAAGGGGCAAGTGAAAGAATTATACATGCCCGACGGAAGTAGCCTGATAAAACGGCATTAACAAAAAATAACTAGGGAATAACCAAAATGCAAGAATGATTCTGCATTCATTAGTGTACAGGTGCTGGTCATATAATTAGAATATCATCAAAAAGTTTATTTATTTCACTAATTCCATTCAAAAAGTGAAACTTGTATATTATATTCATTCATTACACACAGACTGATATATTTCAAATGTTTATTTCTTTTATTTTGTTGATTATAACTGACAACTAAGGAAAATCCCAAATTCTGTAAAAAAAATTTAAAAAAAATTCCGGACAAGCACATTTTTTACTCGGACAAGTGAATGACAGATTTTTTAGATTGTCCGAAGGACAAGCACGTGAACAAGCTTAATGTCGAGCCCTGTTTAAAGGATCTGCTACTAACATCTTGGTGCCAGATACCACAACACACCTTCAGGGGTCTAGTGGAGTCCATGCCTCGATGACAGCAAAATGGGGACCAACACAATATTAGGCCATAATTCAGCTTTGAGAATGAAACCAACCTGTTTCCTCAGTTTCTTCATGTTTCAAAATTAATACTTCTTCAATCTTCAGGTCTTCTCTCTCCTCTTTCTCTGTGTGTTCCTCAGTTTCTTCATGTTTCAAAATGAACACTTCTTCAAACTTCAGGTCTTCACTCTCTTCTTTAATAAACTCCATCTTTATAATTGTGTCACATGGATCTCAGTTGCTTCACCAGGAGTTTTTCAGTGTGTTTGTCCTGTTTAAGAATAATTAACAGAAAGAAAAATAAATCCAAAATCTCTCCTAGTTCAGTAGTTCAGTGCACTGGCAAGAGAGTGAGTTTTTATTTTATATATTTTTTTAAGTTTCAAAATGACAGAATTCAACAGCAGAATTTACAGAATTTCTTGACGCATTTTGTAAGTATGAATTAAAACATAACGATTTAAATAAAAATAAACAAAAAAGTTGAACTTAAAAGTAAAGGGCATCGCAATCGTGTTAAATTAATTTCACACTTTTTTGAAAAAGAGCAAACTTTGGTTTTAAATTACTCCATTTAGTTTGATGAATATGACATTTTCCTAATAACAAAAACAAATCAATAATATATATGTTTCTTTTGGAAAGTCATTCATTTGAATGAAGTAAAACAGATTTAAGTTCAGTTAATTTTAACACTTATAAATTGAGACATCTCATATCTAATGTGTTTCTCAGGATATATTCTGTCAATAATATTAAATGACTCTTCTTTGGTTTTATTTTTTACACAATCCCCACTAATCTTCCACTCAAATGAGGGAAACATATGAACCCAAACTAATTCAGATGGAGGAGAAGAGATTTAAACAAAAAGAGATCTAATCGATTGATTACTGCATTTATTACCAATTAAATCAAGTTGATCTAAAAAGAAATGTTTGAAGAGTTAATTATTTAAAAAGATTGCTCTGTTTTCCCTAACCATTTATTTAAGCAACTTGGTAGTATAATTTTTCTCTTCTAATTCTAATTTTAAGTCTTTTTGACGCAGGGTTTGGTTCTTAAACAACTTCTCTCACCCCTTTTTTATTTGGAATAATACGTATATCACACACCAAAACAAAATATTTTTATTATGAATTAGTTGTTGATATTATTATTATTATTAATTTGCTAGAAGTAAACCATCTATAGAAAATAAGTCCCTCGTCTCAGGTGAATTAAACATATGAAACTGCTGCCTCTGGGACTAACTCATGAGCTCTGAGTACGGCTAGCTTACACTGCACTTATACAGACAGGGGTTGAAGTATTATTATTCATTTGTTATTATTATTATTAATATTAGTTGGACTGTTGTTGAATTCCGATGCTCAGCTTTTGAGTATTACTGAACTATGCCTTACATTTAAATGCCTGTTAAAAAATATATATTATTGAATTCTATCATGAATTAATTCAATTAATCATGAATTCTATTATACAATTACACCTCTATTCATTCAGAGTGATGGACAAAAAACACTCAAAACTAACACAACAAATTAACAAAACAAAGCAATCGATCAATTGTCAAATTCAATTGACGTCTAAAGCTCCGGTTCTCTCGTCAGAAACTCACACAACACTGATAAATGTTAGATACAGTAATGCAGTGTTACATTGATAATATATCATGGATTCTGCTTCGCTTTGAACGCCTAAAGCACAAACCTCTCTTCAGCAGAATCACAACAGATGCAGGAGCGGTGCAGCCTTATGACGTCACATTGCAACACCAAAATAAAAGTCCTGTTCACTGCTGAGTCTAAAATCAGTGAAGAGACATTTACTTAGAAAAAAATCTATATTTAAAAATTCAGAGTTGAATGTATTGGTGAAATGCATTTAATATCACAATTGTAAATTAATAATACAGTTTACATTGAGAGTTAATCCCAGCAACATTTACGTTGTGGACGTAGTGTTAATTTTGTCACCTATTTTTAATTAGTCTTAGTCTTAGTCTTGTGCCAAATGTCCTTGTTAGTTTTAGTCAGATTTAGTCATTCACATATCTTTTTTGTTAGTCAAGTTTTAGTCGACTAAAGTCTTGTTATTTTAGTCTAGTTTTAGTCAAAGGAAAACTATATATTGTGTGACAAAATAAGTTACATAAAAAATATATATAACCTGTATAATGTATGTGCCACAACACCACAGCTAACTGGTTGATTTACAGCGTAGATGCCTAAAATCAGCATTATCTTATGAGACGATGGGCACAAATATCGATTTTGATCTTGATTCAGTATGAATTCATATGTATATAGCCTACTCTACATATAAGGCAAAATAAGTTTGCCTTTTAGCACTATTTTACACTTTTTTGTGGTTAAATTATATTTGCTTGCATTCTTTACTATTCACTATTATTAACATTTTAAAATTTAGTAAGCAGTTATGATCTGCAATACTTTTTGAGCAACTAGACTAGATACATGTATATTGATTTAAAGAGCCATCAAGGCACCTATAGTGGGTAATGGCATTACAAATAAAAATAAAAAATCCAGTCACGAAATGACTCTAATTTGCCTCTTTGCCTTGGAATTCTCTATTTTAACCTTAATTACTACATTAATTGTGATATAAATAATACAAATATTAGAAGAAACATGTTTTAAGTTGTCATTAATGGACAATAATTATTGCACAAATAGTATTTAGTACCAAAAGATCTCCTCAAAATATTCAATTAATATTATTGAACTCAAATATAGCCTATTTATTTTTAAAATAGTTAAGGTGTATGGTCACATTTGACCACCAATGAGTATGAGTGTGACTAATTAGTAAGGAAAACCTGAGCGTGAAATACAAGAAAACCATTAACATTAATGTTAACAATGTTGCTGCATCACCACTCTCCATATTAAAATGATACTGTAAATGTGGTTTACATAATAATCAATGCACACTATGCTGTATTGTTTACCAAAAATTGCTGCAAACACCTGTAAAGTGAAGCTGTATCCGCGGCTTACGACATTCAAATGTATTGACCATAGACCGTAATTGACACAGCGCTAGAAGTATTGAGTGCTCCCTGAACCACGTGACCTTGCGCGCCGCCGCGAGATGACAGGCTGGCAGCAACAGCTGTACGTATCTATGGCAACAGGAGTCTGAGAGCTGTACATGAGCAACAGCTGTACGTATCTATGGCAACAGGAGTCTGAGAGCGGTACGTGAGTAACAGCTGTACGTATCTATGGCAACAGGAGTCTGAGAGCTGTACGTGAGTAACAGCTGTACGTATCTATGGCAACAGGAGTCTGAGAGCTGTACATGAGCAACAGCTGTACATATCTATGGCAACAGGAGTCTGAGAGCTGTACGTGAGCAACAGCTGTACGTATCTATGGCAACAAGAGTCTGAGAGCTGTACGTGAGCAACAGCTGTACATATCTATGGCAAGAGGAGTCTGAGAGCTGTACGTGAGCAACAGCTGTACGTATCTATGGCAACAGGAGTCTGAGAGCTGTACATGAGCAACAGCTGTACGTATCTATGGCAACAGGAGTCTGAGAGCTGTACGTGAGTAACAGCTGTACATATCTATGGCAACAGGAGTCTGAGAGCTGTACGTGAGCAACAGCTGTACGTATCTATGGCAACAGGAGTCTGAGAGCTGTACGTGAGCAACAGCTGTACGTATCTATGGCAACAGGAGTCTGAGAGCTGTACATGAGCAACAGCTGTACGTATCTATGGCAACAGGAGTCTGAGAGCTGTACGTGAGCAACAGCTGTACATATCTATGGCAACAAGAGTCTGAGAGCTGTACATGAGCAACAGCTGTACGTATCTATGGCAACATGAGTCTGAGAGCTGTACGTGAGCAACAGCTGTACATATCTATGGCAAGAGGAGTCTGAGAGCTGTACATGAGCAACAGCTGTACGTATCTATGGCAACAGGAGTCTGAGAGCTGTACATGAGCAACAGCTGTACGTATCTATGGCAACAGGAGTCTGAGAGCTGTACATGAGCAACAGCTGTACGTATCTATGGCAACAGGAGTCTGAGAGCTGTACATGAGCAACAGCTGTACGTATCTATGGCAACAGGAGTCTGAGAGCTGTACGTGAGCAACAGCTGTACATATCTATGGCAACAAGAGTCTGAGAGCTGTACATGAGCAACAGCTGTACATATCTATGGCAAGAGGAGTCTGAGAGCTGTACATGAGCAACAGCTGTACGTATCTATGGCAACAGGAGTCTGAGAGCTGTACATGAGCAACAGCTGTACGTATCTATGGCAACAGGAGTCTGAGAGCTGTACATGAGCAACAGCTGTACGTATCTATGGCAACAGGAGTCTGAGAGCTGTACATGAGCAACAGCTGTACGTATCTATGGCAACAGGAGTCTGAGAGCTGTACGTGAGCAACAGCTGTACGTATCTATGGCAACAGGAGTCTGAGAGCTGTACATGAGCAACAGCTGTACGTATCTATGGCAACAGGAGTCTGAGAGCGGTACGTGAGTAACAGCTGTACGTATCTATGGCAACAGGAGTCTGAGAGCTGTACGTGAGTAACAGCTGTACGTATCTATGGCAACAGGAGTCTGAGTGCTGTACATGAGCAACAGCTGTACATATCTATGGCAACAGGAGTCTGAGAGCTGTACGTGAGCAACAGCTGTACGTATCTATGGCAACAAGAGTCTGAGAGCTGTACGTGAGCAACAGCTGTACATATCTATGGCAAGAGGAGTCTGAGAGCTGTACGTGAGCAACAGCTGTACGTATCTATGGCAACAGGAGTCTGAGAGCTGTACATGAGCAACAGCTGTACGTATCTATGGCAACAGGAGTCTGAGAGCTGTACGTGAGCAACAGCTGTACATATCTATGGCAACAAGAGTCTGAGAGCTGTACGTGAGCAACAGCTGTACATATCTATGGCAACAAGAGTCTGAGAGCTGTACGTGAGCAACAGCTGTACGTATCTATGGCAACAGGAGTCTGAGAGCTGTACATGAGCAACAGCTGTACGTATCTATGGCAACAGGAGTCTGAGAGCTGTACGTGAGCAACAGCTGTACATATCTATGGCAACAAGAGTCTGAGAGCTGTACGTGAGCAACAGCTGTACA
The DNA here is from genome assembly GCF_949357685.1 of Gobio gobio. NCBI lineage: Eukaryota > Metazoa > Chordata > Actinopteri > Cypriniformes > Gobionidae > Gobio > Gobio gobio. The sequence continues at coordinate 15,456,107 of NC_137097.1, read as the reverse complement.
TATCTATGGCAAGAGGAGTCTGAGAGCTGTACGTGAGCAACAGCTGTACGTATCTATGGCAACAAGAGTCTGAGAGCTGTACATGAGCAACAGCTGTACATATCTATGGCAAGAGGAGTCTGAGAGCTGTACATGAGCAACAGCTGTACGTATCTATGGCAACAGGAGTCTGAGAGCTGTACATGAGCAACAGCTGTACGTATCTATGGCAACAGGAGTCTGAGAGCTGTACGTGAGCAACAGCTGTACGTATCTATGGCAACAGGAGTCTGAGAGCTGTACATGAGCAACAGCTGTACGTATCTATGGCAACAGGAGTCTGAGAGCTGTACGTGAGCAACAGCTGTACGTATCTATGGCAACAGGAGTCTGAGAGCTGTACGTGAGCAACAGCTGTACGTATCTATGGCAACAGGAGTCTGAGAGCTGTACATGAGCAACAGCTGTACATATCTATGGCAACAAGAGTCTGAGAGCTGTACATGAGCAACAGCTGTACATATCTATGGCAAGAGGAGTCTGAGAGCTGTACATGAGCAACAGCTGTACGTATCTATGGCAACAGGAGTCTGAGAGCTGTACATGAGCAACAGCTGTACGTATCTATGGCAACAGGAGTCTGAGAGCTGTACGTGAGCAACAGCTGTACGTATCTATGGCAACAAGAGTCTGAGAGCTGTACATGAGCAACAGCTGTACGTATCTATGGCAACAGGAGTCTGAGAGCTGTACATGAGCAACAGCTGTACGTATCTATGGCAACAGGAGTCTGAGAGCTGTACATGAGCAACAGCTGTACGTATCTATGGCAACAGGAGTCTGAGAGCTGTACGTGAGCAACAGCTGTACATATCTATGGCAACAGGAGTCTGAGAGCTGTACGTGAGCAACAGCTGTACGTATCTATGGCAACAGGAGTCTGAGAGCTGTACGTGAGCAACAGCTGTACGTATCTATGGCAACAGGAGTCTGAGAGCTGTACGTGAGCAACAGCTGTACGTATCTATGGCAGCAGGAGTCTGAGAGCTGTACATGAGCAACAGCTGTACGTATCTATGGCAACAGGAGTCTGAGAGCTGTACATGAGCAACAGCTGTACGTATCTATGGCAACAGGAGTCTGAGAGCTGTACGTGAGCAACAGCTGTACGTATCTATGGCAACAGGAGTCTGAGAGCTGTACGTGAGCAACAGCTGTACATATCTATGGCAACAAGAGTCTGAGAGCTGTACATGAGCAACAGCTGTACGTATCTATGGCAAGAGGAGTCTGAGAGCTGTACATGAGCAACAGCTGTACGTATCTATGGCAACAGGAGTCTGAGAGCTGTACATGAGCAACAGCTGTACGTATCTATGGCAACAGGAGTCTGAGAGCTGTACGTGAGCAACAGCTGTACGTATCTATGGCAACAGGAGTCTCAGAGCTGTACGTGAGCAACAGCTGTACGTATCTATGGCAACAGGAGTCTGAGAGCTGTACGTGAGCAACAGCTGTACGTATCTATGGCAACAGGAGTCTGAGAGCTGTACGTGAGCAACAGCTGTACGTATCTCATTTTGTAAAAATAAACGAATTAAATTTAAAAAAAGTGTAGTTTAAGTATAATAAATGAAACATAAAAAGCAAAGATAGATCAGAACATTTAATGATCAAACACGAGTTCTGTAGATCGTAAAATCGTAATCAAAAGCCGGGCGATCAGGTCGGTATCCGGAGTAAGTCCAGGAAACATTAACAAATCCAGAGGAGAAATGCAAGTCCAGAAATCAGTAGGCCGGCATGAGTCCGGAACCAGGAAGACAATCCGGGACCAGAGAGGGTGGCACTGCAGGCACATGTAAACTGGACAGAGAACAAAGCAAATCGGAGCTTCACATGACAGGAATAGACAGGGAGTGAGTTAGCGTTGTAGCGTGGCCACATTATGAGGGGATATATATATACGGCTGTGAATTGTCATTATTAATTAATACATAAATAATACAGCTGTTTTGTGTATATTGTTATTCCCTGTGTTTTTTTTGTCCGTATATGTGTTTGCGTTCCTGTTTTTACTCACGCGAGACTTGTGTCGGGAAGATCCAGGGAATCCCCGTGACGTCATGGACTCCGACAGCTGATTGTCACGTACTATAAAAGTGCCGGCTTACCGGCGTTCGAGAGAGGACGCTCTCAATTCAAAGTGAGGATTACGCGATCGATCGATCTACACAACCCGTTGTCATCGTCTGTTGAGGATATCTTGTTGAGGAAATATATGAGAATATTTCACCTTTGAGAGACTTTACAGGACAGCGCTGTACACCATCGTGCTCCCGGGTTAAAAGCCAAACCGGTGAGGCCGATTCAACACACACACACACACACACACACACACACACACACACACACACACACACACACACACACACACACACACACACACGAATATTTGTTCAATTTGTTATTGCTGTTAAAGGAGAATTCCGGTGAATTTTTAAGTTAATCTTGATCGTTATACCTTTGTGAGTACTGTCTATAGAAAAAAGTGTTTTGTGTGTGTGTGGCGTACACCTGGTTTATGAGGACAAGTGTTATATGAGGACATCATAAGATGTTCCTGATGTTTGACTTGACTGAAGAATCTCAGTGTTGTGTGTGAGTGTGTGGCGTACACCTGGTTTATGAGGACACGTGTTTTATGAGGACATCATAAGATGTTGTTCCTGATGTTTGACTTGACTGAAGAATCTCAGTGTTTTGTGTGTGTGTGTGGCGTACACCTGGTTTATGAGGACAAGTGTTATAAGAGGACATCATAAGAAGATGTTCCTGATGTTTGACTTGACTGAAGAATCTCAGTGTGTTGTGTGTGTGGGTTACACCTGGTTTGTGAGGACACGTTACAGGGATATGGAATAACACTTTAACACAACTCATGGTTGACTCAAAGTGCTGTACAATACACGTGAAGTCAAACATAATAGAAAGACAATACAAACAATACAGTAGATAAGTTATACCTGGTTAAAAGCTAACCCTGAAAAACTCTAACCCTAATAAACGTTATAGTAAACCTATAGTCTGGCGGCCCACCAGTTTCATAATGAACCAAACATATTTTTCTGGTGCTTTCAGCGTATCAGTTCACAGTAAGTGCAGTGAACTCCATCTCTGCATGTGCTGTGAGTTTAATGTGCATTTGGGAATGCAACGCCACCAGTTACGCTTTGTCATATGTACATCATTTCCAACACTTTTGTGGACTGATTATTACTGTATTTATTTCCCCAGCTCAAATATGAGTCTTCTATATCGGTAATGGCCACAGTGAGCTGAGAATTATGGGTTATCAGTATCAATTCTAATATTCCATATCGGTGCACCAGTGTCCTTGTAATAACATGTCCTCATAAACCAGGTGTAAGACACACACACACACACACACACACACAACACTGAGATTCTTCAGTCAAGTCAAACATCAGGAACATCTTATGATGATGTCCTCATAAAACACGTGTCCTCATAAACCAGGTGTAAGACACACACACACACACACACACACAACACTGAGATTCTTCAGTCAAGTCAAACATCAGGAACATCTCCTTATGATGTCCTCATAAAACACGTGTAAGCCACACACACCTGACATACTGTGATGCATAAAAAGACAGGAACATTACCTTGGATAACATAAACCGTTAAAATAATCTAACAAATGCTAAATAGGTTGTGTAAAGTTTTCTGTACCGTGCATTTCCTTGGCCACTCAGAATCACTGTAATTATATGTGATCTCTTCATCAGGACAGATGCTGCTTACAGCAAATAAGCATAGGTGAAGTTTTTCCTCTCCACACGGATCGTCTTCATCCAGCTGTTTGGGTTCATATGGTCAGAGATCATCCAAGGGAACCGTCATCTCGGGCTGATCGACACTAAATAAATGACAATTCAACTTTCAATTAAGAATTCTTATTCCTGTTAGACACACAAAAAAGACAATATTAGAGCTGAAAATCTAATAACATCAAATATATTCTTTGAGATCACCAATTATTTAATAGTTTAATAGCTTTTGGTATTAAGATGCGTTTTGGTCGATCGTATCACAAGTGGATGATGCTAAATACAGGTGTAAATGGGGTCTAAAACATTTTGAGCTCGTCAACTTTCAACCACTTCCAGGAGTTGGAAAATGCATTCAACCGGATTGCTTTCGTAGTGTAACCGTCTGTGGTAGAATGTGTTCGAACAGTCACAAAAGACCGCCTGCTCTCCGCCGACTGACCTAATGTGGAAACTAGAGATGCTCCGATACCAGTATTGATATTCGTGTGTAGTGTTTGCGTCCAGACAAAGAAACACAGACAACAGAGCAAACACAGAGCACAATGTGAATATCAGAGAAAGATGAAGAAAATGTATCTAATTAACAGAATATTAAAAAAATGAAATGTCCATGCTATAGCTGCTGTGCACGAGCCGTTTTTCACAGACATCGCTGAAAATTATGGCCCATAATTACACAGACTTCTGTTGCATGCTCTTGACTGCTGACCACTCACCAGCACACATTTGGATTAAAAATACACTGTATATGCAAGTAAAAACTTTAACTATTACATGATTTTTGTATAATTAGTGGTTCTTTGTGTTATTACAGGAAGGCGGTACAGTTATCACAAAGTTTTCAAGAAGTTTTCAGTGGGCAAACATCCAAAGCACGCGCCCAAAAAGCTGCCTCTTAGACACTGCGCAAATGTCTTTCATATCTTCTTGCACTTGAACAGACAAAATTATTCAAACTAAATTGTCAAAATAAAACCTAGTCGGTTATGTCTTAAGTGAACGTAAACAACCGAAAGGAAAACACGTGTGTAACAGCATGTTGGATATGTGCAGCTCTTAAAGTGATAGCAGCCTAATAAACCTGCTGGTAATCTAATCAATGGTAATCTAACAACAAAAGACAGCTCTACATATTCACTATTAAATTAAAGATAAAATATGATTCAGCAGGCCCAGTGCTCTCTCCCATCTCACGGCCATAGCGTGGCAGAAATGTCACCAGAATGTGTGAAAAACAATCTATTTAATGAGTTCTTGAACCGCTGTGTCTCCGAGCAACACTGTTTTATTCCTCAAAGAATCAGCGTATTTGAACGAATCAGATGAGTAAAATTATTTATTTAAGCTACCCATTCATAAATAAAGTTTGCAATTTGAACAAATCGGTTGAATGAAGGATTCAACTCACTCAATACAGCACCATGATGGCCATTTTAGTTTCAGATTTAAAAAGTAGCCTATTATTTAATTAATTATTAGCTAGGCTAATCAGGCTACATCTTCAACCGTGTAATTAGATTACTTTACCATTTACTCTCTTTCTAAAAAACATTCCATTACTTGTTATTACTAAGTAGAATACTTTCTAAAGCCCATATCAACCTCGACCAGTTGAACAATATAAAGATAGACATGATACTGCTCTTTTAATTCTACCAAATAAATAATATGAAATTGCATAAATTATTATTGAACTGACCAAAGTGTTTAAAGGGTGAAGGTTACATTACATTTTAACATAAGATGTAAAATTTTGATCTGACATAAGAGGACACAGATATGGCATTTAAAAATACTGTTCATCTCTGGCTTCATTGCTCAGTGTTATTTCAGGGTTTTGATCTTCCCTCGACTCTGGCGAGGCTAGGCATTAAGAGTGTGAACCTACACTGGTCTCACGGTTCAGTTACGATTATCATGCCATCGATTCGGTTCGGTTCAATATCACGATGCGTCACAATGCATTGACGTTGCACTTTATCCTCATGTATATAATTTTGTCAGTCAGTTAAATGAACTGAACCTTTAATTTTACCTGCTCAAAGAAAACACGCTTCTTGAATGTATAAAAAAAAGACAACAGGAGCGTTTAGAACAAATACACACAATACTAAAAGCCACTTCAGGAGGTGGTCTGGGCCGCATTACAGTGAAAGCTAAAGTATAAATGCATCTGGTTGTTGAAACATTTTACTCCTCCCAACAATGTTAAAAAATAAACGTGTGAGAGCGTGTTATGGGCTATATGTTATAGCCAGATATGACTGACTACTGAAGCACACATCGCAGCTGAGTATCTCTTTAGCAAGCCAGTGCACAAACTACCGCAAATAAAACCGAAAGCAAGTCGCAGGTGCTCAACAACATACAATCATATTCATTAAACGTAAAGAAACCGAATGATCTCACCAGTGCTGTTGCCGCACTCGCTCCTATTGCGGTCTTTGATTGTGAAATTAGCTGATGATTAATAAAATGCAGCTCATATCTGTTGATTTCAGTGACATTAACTACATTAAATCTGCATATCGTGCGGGAATTGGAGATCGGATTAATATCCGTTTTGCGGAGATACATTTATGTGACCAAGTGTAAATGAAATAATTTGGATAAATCAGATAGATATCTGATCTGTAAAATCGCATGACCAGGTGTAAACAGGCCCTTTAAGAACTCTAACATTGATATAATTTGATATATTTTGGCTGAGCTGAGTCCGCTTGGCACTGACAGGCGTTAACAGCTCACGATGAAAACGGCTGACGTGGTTTCTCAAGTTAGTGGTATTATTACCCACTGCACATTTGATTTGTGCGTGACATGATTTACACACAGCGCGTGTGTTCTCCAGGTCGTGCTTACCAGGTTGTTCATAAAAGCCGAAATGTGCCCAGATGTCTGCTTTTACAGTAGTTGGAGCATTTTTAACTACTCATACTTGCGTCTCGCCTCCCTCTACCATTGTATGCTACCACAACAACACATGTACGTGACAAATGACGGCAGAAAAGAATCAGTACATTATAATCGGTTATGGTCTATTACTGAACCGATACCGAATCGTCCTCGTCTGCATCACGATGCATCGAAGAAACGATTAATTCCGACACCCCTACTAGGCATGTTGCATATTAATTGTTCTAGGAACCTCAGAGTTAATTTTCATTTTTGTGTATTTTGTGCTACTCTATAATGATGTTGTAGTTGAAGTTATTTGTAGCATATAGGGCCCAAACATAAACTCAAGCCCAGAGCCCCTAGTCCTACCCTGATTCTATTTATTTGTACTACTGCTTGCATTTAGCCCTGCAAATATAGAGTTCCTTTCAAGTCCTGCCTCTTTTGCTATAAAATTTAGTTGTTATGGGGAAAAATAATGTTAAAAGTCTGGGCCCACCAGGAATTTCAATTGGCCCACTCTTCATCTCAAAGCTGGAGCCGGGCCTGTGATACAGCAATAGAATGAACAGTGGAAGTAACAGTAGCTCCTATAATACAGTTTAACAGGCATAATTAGGCATGAAAATAACTGAAGGATATCTATTTGCTCAGCCAACTCAATTTGATTCATATTCTTTTGGTTTCTCTACCCAATTTTTTTTTAATTAAAAATGCAATGAAAATACAAGGTATTGGTACTATCGGTAAGTCGGTAAGTACTAAAAATGAAAGTATTGTATCGGATTCGTTCTGGAAAAAGTGGTATCGGTTCATCCCTAGCGTAAACATTATGGGAAGTGTGCAAGACAGACGGGATTTAAACTTTGTCAGCTAATTACCCAAGTTCGGTTTGAAGAGGAAAAACGTAAAGCACAATGTTCTCTCTCAGCATTCCTGAATTCTAACACACATTCACCGTGTTCGGCTGGTCTCCGCTCGCGTTCATATGTAAATTGTGCTAGATAATTTTTGTCCATTAGAACAAAAGACCTGAAAAAGCCCATACATGTACTCACCCATAGACCCTCCCTTTGAAGAAATCAGGACAGAAGTGGTTGAAAGTGGATAAAAGAGACGGATTAAAACACCAGGTGTTAACGGGAATGTGTCTCCTTCATCTACTCGAGATCCGATCGACCAAAACGCATCTTAACACCAGGTGTAAACAAGGGATGCACAATCTATTGCCACCGTATCGTTATCAGCCGATAAATGGACATTATTAATGTTAACGTTATCAATCCGATATGAAAATTAGGCCAATATATATAAACCGATAGATCATGTAATATTTCCTTCAGCCGAGACACTTCAGATGTGCAGTGTTCATCATGATGGTTTTGAATTGCTTGATATGACTGGAATCACTTCGAAAAGGAAGATACAGCTCAGTGCGACATAGCCACATAAAATTATGAGAACACAACTGTAAAAGAACGCTGTGAATTCTCTGAGCGCATGAGTTTCAGCGCATTGTTGTGGAAAGCATGTCCACAGTCAAGTTCGCTTATGCATTCGCAGCCTTTTGTGCCACTGAAAGTTTATGTAATATTATGTTTATTTTGTGTATATATGTCGGTTTAACGTCATATAGGATGCGTTTGGTTGAGTTAATTAAGGATGCAGTAAAGTGCTTTATAGTACCATTGATTAGTGACGCACAACATTAATAACTACTGGGACTGTCCTATACATAACATTACATTGAGAACACTATTGTAATAAAACGCTGTGAATTCTTTGGGTTTAGTTGTTGTGTTTTAGTGTGTTGTTGCAGAAGGGCACGTTACACAGATTAGCAACAGGAGTTACACAGATTAGCACGTAACTTATTCCAAGCTTCACTTGAGCATTTGCGTCATTTTGTGCAGATATAAGCATAATAATAAGTTTCTGTTATCTGATTAATCTCATATAGGAGTTAATAACCTGCAGCATTGTACCGGTGATCATCTTAAGCTTCTTAAACAGCAATGCACAACATTAATAACATATGATTGAGGTTGTCGTATAACATTATAACAGTATACACACTAATGTAATAAGTTATAAAGTCTTTGGGTTTAGTTGTCGTGTTTCATAGGAAGAACGCTATTCTGACTACATAACTTAGATCATAGATTTTGTGCAAATATAAGTTGCAATATCCTGTTGATTTTGTTTAAATATCTGCATTATCGTATAAAGGATGCGTTCTGTTGAGTTAATAACCTTCTAGCAAAGCGCTTCAGTTGATGGGTCATTCTCTTCAGCACAGCTCAAACAAAGCAATGATGTTATTTAAGTCATATTAAAGAGGTTTACCATCACTGTAATATTAAAATCGTTTCATTTAAAAAATATACAGTATATAAAGCATTGATGCATTATTATTAATAACTGGCACCTTTATTGTTCTCGCCTTAATTTAATCAACAATATGGTTTGATTTAAATAATTTTCTTATTCTCCATGCAGTGACTTATCCATGGCACAGGCATTTTGATTCTTTATATGTAGCCTAAGTCATGTTGGCCAATGACTTGTTTGCATTATTTAGGTATTAGGGCTGGGCGATAAAACGATAATGATATGTATCGATATCAATCGATATCAATCAATATCAAAAAATGCGTTTGATAAAACGTTCAAATTTTTTTTTTTCTTCGTCGGAAGAAACCAGAGGTTGATAAGCAAGTTTGGTTGCATGAACAAAGGCACTCGCTCTCTGGTAACCTAGCAACCTAGGGAATGACATTCTAACAGCCAATCATGTAACAGTATCAGTTTGGTTGACCACCTCCGCTGACAGTGTGTTCGTTTGGGGACGTGTTTATACTCAACGCGCTCGCCGTTGTGCTATTCTTCGGCTGAATCCGAAATCGCCCCCTAAACCCTCAAATCACTATTCCCTACTTTAGTCCACTACTGCAGTTCACTTGAAGGAGTGAATGAGAACGAGTGAGTGAATTCGGACAGTGTGTTCATCAGCTGTACACTCGTTATTGCGGTGCATTGTGGGATAGAATGAGTGCACTCAATAACGTCCACTATGGTTTCGGACACCACTGCAAATGGCTGTCCCTTCAAATACTGCCCTATTTAAGGGTATAGGGGCGATTTCAGATTCAGCCTTTGAATCTACATGCAGAGGTGATGTTAATCTGCATCACTGCCTTATGATAAAACATCTAAACGCTATAGTGACAAAGAAATAACGGAGCCACTGCACCTTAATGTTAAGAGACAAATGTTAAGTTTTCATTGTGATTTTAGACTTGTGTTTATATTTTTATTATTTGAGTGTTTTCTATGGTTGTGTTGACATTTCTGCCTTTATAACTGAGGGGATTATAATCAGAGGAAGGTTACGTTTAAAATAAAAATATTTAAATGTATCATTTTTCTCCTGGTCCTTATTTTAAACAGGTCATATAATAAATATAAATAATTATCGATATCGACCGATATGAAACCCTTATATCGTGATACAGTTTTCAGCCATATCGCCCAGCCCTATTAGGTTTTTTGTTGTTTTTGTCAGGCAGTGGGTTTTTTGGTAACACTTACAATAAGGTCTCATTTGTTGATGCATTTACTAACATGAACCAATATAAAGCAATAACCTTTGTTAATGGTAGTTAATATATCATTTGTGTTCATGTTAGTTCACAGTGCATTGACTAATGTTAACAGATCCGAGGCTGGATATGAAAATGTTGAGATTAACATGAACTAAGGCTCATAAATCCTGTAGAAGTATTGTTCATTCATTGGTGGATCATGTTAACTGATGATAACAAAATCAAACCTTATTGTAAAGTGGTACCATTTGTTTTATTTTAAAGAAAGTTGGCCATAGGAGTAAACTAATTTTAAAAGTTAAGGAATCGTACACTAGTACAAACTGTACTCCATATGTTTGATTTATGTTAAAGTGTTTGGGATATGGCTTTTAATGGCAAGCCTTTTGTTTTTGTAATCAGGTGCTCAGAGTATATTAAAATTTGTATTTAGATTTATAGGCCAATATATCGGCTTTCTGATATAAAGAATTATCAGTATCAGGCAAAATGATAATATCGGTGCATCCCTACTGTAAACAGGGCCAGAATTATAAACTTGCATACACATCAAACACTTACCAGAGGAGTTTTCCATCATGACGAAACTCAAACATGAACACTTTCAGGGCATCATGAAGATATGTTCTTTGCCTCCACTCTCCTTCTTCTTTGCTTATGAGTCTCCAGCAGGAAATCTCCTTTCTTAAACTCAGCACAACTGAACAACAGAAGAAAAATCATCACTGTAAACAACATATGTACCTGGCACAGCTTTATTAAACTGATTAATTTCACTTAAACTTAGCTCTATCAGACCATTCTTTCCTCTGAAGTGAAAACTTTACGGCCTCCTCCAGTGGCTTGAGCTTTCTCATTTCAGCCATTATCTGATGTGTCTGCTGTCATAGAGAAAAATATCAATAATTATGAGCATTGCATTTAATTTGACATTCTTCAGCAAGATTGTTTTCATAATAAACATTAATACTTACAGTTCTATTGGTACAGAGTATATTTTATTACATTCAGGAGGAATAAAAGCATATCTTAATCTCTTTGTTTCTTAATAATATAATAATAATAACTTTAAACCAAGCTAACGTTAAACTGCAGTAATATTTAACAGTAGCATGTCAGGATACTGTATCCCCTTCACAGACTGTAACTTAGTCATGACAATGCATTGTTACGATGGCTAGACTGATTTATGTGCTCAAAATAAGTTATTTACAATTATATTGGAATCTAAAACAAGTTAAATCTGACAAACATCTCTGATTCTCTGACAGTCTGGGATCAGAATGACTAACGTTATGCTAGCGCCGTTAGCATCAGGCGCTAGCTGCTTTCTGACTGTAAAACGAGCAGATAAGAGCTTATAAAACACGCACAAACAAGCCAAACTTAGCCACAAGCGATTAAACTGCAGATTAACTTACCTTTCTTTTAATAGTTGCTGCAAACAGGTCCAAATCACAGATGTTTTCTCAGGTGCTGTTTCTATCCGGTCCAACGAGGAAATTAACTGATTATATAATATTATATGATATTTAAGGATTACATTTCATTTAAGGATAACTCTACGTTTATAAATATGTTTTAGAATTGATCAATTGTAGACAATAATGTTTAAATAACGAGTAAATTGAATAAACCCACATGTACACAGTGGTCTGACAAAATCGGACATTATGAGGACTTCAGGCGATCAGCCAATCAGAAGCTGCGATTCATACACGGAGCGAATATTCATGAGGGGCGCAGTACCGCGGACCCACGTCCAGGGGCGCTGTGGCGATACACAGCTGATACACAAAATCAGGTCATTGTGTATTATGGAGACTTCGACTGAAATTCAGGATTTGAGCTCCCCCTATGTATAGAAACACTTCTACACTGTTAGTATTATGAGGACACCGGCCCTGTCCTCATAATTCAAAATGTCCTCATAATGTGGTGTGTATTCAGGTCAAATGTCCCCGTAAATCACATAGACAAACACACACACACACACACACACACACACACACACACACACACACACACACACACACACACACACACACACACACACTCATTACATTGGACTGAGAACGGACTATTCCACCACATTTACATTCATTCTTTTGTTTCTATGATGTATATACTGTTGTTTTCGTTGCTTATTGAATAATACACTTTGGGTTGTTATTTATTCTGTGTTTATTTGAAAAGCTATTTACCTTTTATAAAAAGTTAAGAACGTCTTTACGTCGTGTAAACGTTCTGTCATTAGGCTGAGTATTACATATTGGTGGCCCGTACGGGGACTTTTTTCCCCAATTAAAGGTGTTTTTTGTAGTTTTATTTTAACAGCTGGCATTATGGAAGGGACAAATAATGCAACAATGGTTGAAGTTCATGTAGAACAAAATGACGACCTAATTACCCCTGGAAATGTACAAAATGTGATTGAACAGAATGATACAGATTTTACTGCAGGCCCCTTTGTAACTAGGCGTAATCCAGCTGCAGAGATAACCTCTATGATTAGTTCACTGTACATTTCTGATGATGAACCGTCTGATGATGAGAATGATGATGAAAATAATATAAGAAATTTGGATTTGGTACAAGCATTACAAGCAGACTTGTCTCAATGTAAAGTGGATTTATTGGCCCTTAACCAGAAAGTACATATGGTAGAGAAAGATTTCAAACAGTCTATGGACAGCACAATAAATCGGGAAACCAACTTCAGGCAGGCTGTGGATTCTCGCTTGGCAGGGTTGGAAGACTATTTTTGAAATGCACTGGAAAAATTAGTAAAGGCTGTAACAAATTGTTTTCTTAGGAGAGACCATAAATTAGATTAGATTCAACTTTATTGTCATTACACAAGTACAAGTACAAGGCAACGAAATGCAGTTTAGGTCTAACCAGAAGTGCAATAGCAGCAAGTGCAGGATATACAATGGTTGCGTAAGTGCAGGACATAAAAATGTACTGAATATATATAAATATGTATAAGTAGAGAGATGGTTATTACTATAAGCAGAACTGAATTTACAGATGAATATATACAGTGAATAAATATACAGATGGTTATTACTATAAACAGAATTTACAGGTGAATATGTACTAGAATATAATATACAGATGGCTATTACTATAAACAGAATTTACAGGTGAATATGTACTATGAATATAATATACAGATGGCTATTACTATAAACAGAATTTACAGGATTTACAGGTGAATATGTACTATGAATATAATATACAGACGGCTATTACTTTGAACAGAATTTTACAGTTAGAGGTATACAATAATATGTTAGGCTAATATGAGGAATATAGCAGTGGATTAAGTCAGTACAATAAATTATGGACAGAGCTATCCGAAAGAAAGTGTAAAAGTGCAGTGGAAAGTGGTTGCATATTACAGTTAGAAGTACGGTGCAAAATGCAAATGTAAACATTGTTACTGTAAATACAGTCGGCAGTGCAGATGAGCATAATCCAGTTAAGATATGGTGGTGCAGAATGCATAAGTAAACAGTTGTTACTGTAATAAACAGTCAGTAGTGCAAATAACAAAGTAAAGGCAGATGTGAGGTAGGAGAGTTCGCAGTTTATGAGGGAAGTGGATCAACGGGGGTTTGAGTTCAGTAAAGAGACAGCTCTGGGGAAAAAACTGTTCTTAAGTCTGCTGGTCCTGGTCCGGTGGATCCTGAAGCGCCTGCCGGAGGGCAGGAGAGAAAACAGTCTGTGGGCTGGGTGAGAGGAGTCCTTGAGGATGCTGCGAGCTCGATGCAGACAGCGTTTCCTCTGGATGTGCTCGATGGCAGGCAGTGGAGTTCCTGTGATGCGCTGGGCAGTTTTCACCACCCGCTGCAGTGCCTTGCGCTCCGCAACAGAGCAGCTCCCATACCATACTGCCACACAGTTGGTCAGGATGCTTTCTATTGCGCAGCGGTAGAAGTTCACCAGGATAGCCGAGGAGAGCTGATTCTTCCTCAGTGTCCTCAGGAAGAAGAGGCGCTGGTGAGCCTTCTTGACCAGGCTGGAGGTGTTGGTCATCCACGACATGTCCGCCGAGATGTGGATCCCCAGGAACTTGAAACTGGAGACACGCTCCACAGCCATTCCATTGATGTGGATGGTGTTGTGTGTGCCTCTTGACTCCTTCCTGAAGTCCACGATGAGCTCCTTCGTTTTGGTGGTGTTGAGGAGCAGGTTATTATCAGCGCACCATGTGGCCAGGTGCTGGATCTCCTCCCTGTAGGCAGTCTCATCGTTGTTGCTGATGAGACCAATCACCGTAGTGTCGTCCGCAAACTTGACGATGGAATTAGTTCCATACACAGGCTTGCAGTCGGAGGTGAAGAAGGAGTAGAGAAACGGACTTAGCACACAGCCCTGTGGTACACCAGTGTTGAGTGTGATGGACGTGGAGCAGGTGGATCCTGATCGAACATTCTGGGGTCTGTCAGTTAGGAAGTCCAAAATCCAGTTACACATTGAAGTGTTGATGCCCAGGTCTCCAAGTTTGGCAATTAACTTGGATGGGATGACAGTGTTGAATGCTGAGCTGAAGTCAACAAACAGCATACGTGCGTAAGTGTTTTTACTGTCCAGATGGGTGAGCACAGAGTGCAGTGCCATGGAAACTGCATCCTCTGTGCTCCTATTGCTACGATAGGCAAACTGGTGTGAGTCCAATGTGGATGGTATAGAGTCTTTTAGGTGTTCCAGGACCAGCCGCTCAAAGCACTTCATAACGATGGGTGTGAGTGCTACAGGGCGGTAGTCATTAGGGCACCTCGGGCTGGAGTGTTTCGGCACTGGCACAATGGAAGTGCGTTTAAAGCATGATGGTACAGCTGCTTGGGCGAGAGACAGGTTGAAAATGTCTGTAAAAACCCCAGCGAGCTGCTCCGCACATGCCCTGAGAACACGGCCAGGGATGTTGTCTGGTCCAGCAGCCTTGTGTGCGCTGATCCGGCTCAGTGCCTTGCAGACATCTGTGGAGGAGAGTGTGATTGGTGGGTGGTCAGCTGAGGGTTTGAGCTTGGTGGCAGTTTCTCTGTTGTCTCTTTCAAAACGAGCATAAAAGTAATTTAGCTCATTCAGGAAGTTGACATCAGTGGCTGCGGGGGTGGAGTGGGTGGGTTTATAATCACTGATGGCCTGAATGCCCTGCCACATGCGTCGAGGGTCAGAGTTGGAAAAGTGTCCCTCAATCTTAAGCTTGTAGCAGTGCTTGGCCTTTTTGATGCCCCTCTTCAGGTTTGCTCTGGATGCGCTGTAGGCTTGTGCATCTCCTGATCTGAAGGCAGTGTTGCGTGACTTCAACAGGAGTCGTACTTCCCTGTTCATCCAAGGCTTCTGATTTGGGTATGTGGTGATCTGTTTCTGGGTTGTAACACTGTCAATGGTGGTATTGATATGATCCAATACTGAGGAGGTGTAGGAGTCAATGTCCGTGTGAGCGCCACTGGTGGCTTGAGAAGCAAACATACTCCAGTCTGTGTTTAGAAACCTTTCCTGGAGTGTGGAGTCTGCCCCCGCAGGCCACACCTTGATGGTTTTCATTGATGGCTTCACGCGGTTGATGAGGGGTGCATATTTGGGTCTGAGAAACAAAGAGAGGTGATCTGACTGTCCCAGGTGGGGGAGGGGTGTTGCAACGTAAGCTCCGGCCATGTTTGTGTAAACATGGTCTAAGGTTTTGTTTCCTCTGGTGTGGCAGGAAACATGCTGGTGAAACTTGGGTAGCACTGACTTTAAGTTTGAGTGATTAAAGTCACCTGCAACAATAAACGCAGCTTCCGGGTGATCAGTCTGTTGTTTACTGATGGCTGCGTGAAGTTCTTTCATAGCAAGCTTGGCATCAGCATCGGGTGGAATATAGGCTGCTGTGATAATGGTGGAGGTGAACTCCCGGGGTAGTGTGAAGGAAATTTTACATTTCGATATGTTTTTGACTCTTAGATGTGTTTTTTACTATTAGAAGTGTTCATTTTACTTAGAAATACAATCATATAATCATTATTAAAGATATGTAACCAAGCTTTTAGAAATGCATAAGTTAGAGCAAGCTTGCAGGAAACACCCAGATAGCAATGAGTCGGCGGACCACCGGCGGTGATCCGGCGGTTGTAGAAGCGTCAGAATTGCGTAATCGCAAACACGTTTGACGGCGCACCGCCGGCGGCAGCCGCTTTTTAAAAGCGGCAGCCGGCTTCCTACCGCCTTCGTTCCGCCGCCGGCCCGCAGGCAAACCGCCGTTCCGCCGCCTTTATACCAGAAGGCGGCCCGGCGGAGGCAAACGCTTTTTTCGAGCGATCTGCCTCCGCTTATTGTGTAATAAATAATATATATTTATTTATTTATTATTCATATTTGTAACATGCAGTTTATGATGGATAATAATTGAACAAACCAGATAAATTCCCATTTGGCATTTTTATTCCACATTTCAAAGTACAGTAACTGTCAATGATACAAGATAATATAAATGAAATACAAATAACAGACAATAAATAAGCTTAAATAGGCCTATAAATAACAATTTTTACTAAAGAACCTGCATGTTTCCAATTAAATTTTGGTTTAAAAAAAAAAACAGCCTTACAAGCAAATTATAACACTACAATATTTGTTAATAACAAAGACGTCAGCTCTGGGATGAAAAGAATTACCATTAAACATTATATCAAATAATGAGGATATTTGGTACCAAAGAATGTGCAGGATACCAAATAAATCGAGGTATAACATCACATTTAACAAGCCATTTCTAACAATAGGATAAATGGTAATAATTTAGAGTAAAGCTCTGGAGAAGAATAGAACAGTAGTAGAACAGACCATTATAACAAGCCTGACTATGGGTTCTCTGGTTTTCCCCGACCTCCAGAATGAGGCAGCGCAAATTGGCTTATCTTCAGTGATTTCTTGTGCGCCTATATAAAGGACAAACAACCTCGCCATCCCATATCCATCCAAGGAGCTGCCTTCAAGGCAGGGTCACAGGGAATAAAAAAAAAAAAAGTAATTTCCACAGTGAACAGTGTGGATTGGGTGAGTGTAGCCTGAAACTTCTGGCTTCTTTAGGGGTCTTGATGTTACTGACTGCAGGATAAAGAAAGGGTTCCAGGTGTCAGTAGTCAGCAGTCAGCCTAGGTGTAAGAGGTCGGCTGTGGGTCCCTCTCAGCTGTGCGGCGTCTTTTTCCGCCTTCATGATCAGATGTTCCTTTCAGGTAACGCATAACGTTAACCTGGACCGCCTCATCAGTGGCATCCTGGGTTGCCGGGTTCTTCCGGATGGCTCCTGTAGAAAATACAGATCTGTCATTCCATTTGAATGACATAAGGCCACACACATCTACTTAAATATATAACAAATTTATATATTTCTATCTATATATCTATCTATCTATCTATCTATCTATCTATATATCTATATATCTATATATATTACTTTGAACAATGGTCTTCAGGAACATGTCTCTAAAACATGCTTTATCCCCTACACCAGTCCAGGTTGTATTAATGGAAAGGTGATTAGAGAAGATACTCTGAAGCATTCGCCACACGGTTGTTTTTAGGTCCCTCCCACATTTGATTGCCAAAAACCGAAGCTGAAAATACAAAAAAGTGTTACAAATTACATATCTCTGAAGCTTCTCATACATAAATATAAAAATGTGACAGGCTGTGGATTCAGACTGTAGAATATGCAGTGTACAATCTTAAATTTTACTTTTTAGATTACCCTACAGCATTATAAACAAAATCAGCACACTTACTGGAGCTCTTTATCCTGCCTCAAACTGTTGTCAAGCAACGCCAAATGGGTTGTCGAGGGGGAGTAACAGACCCCCTGGCAGGGAGAACTCTCCAAAAGACACATTGGCACTGAAATGTTGCCGCATAGTGTCCATTTTGTTGTCCATGCTACGCACAACATCGCCAAACTCTCCAAGACGTCGCAGCATTAGGGTCTGATCTGCACCTACAGGGGTTCACAGAATAAAAGAATAAAGCAGTAAGTCCTGGTCCCTCAACTACTAAACTATGACATTTACAACTAGGTCTACTACATGTACAGGTGGCCCCAGTGGGAATTAAACCAACAACCACAGGTGTTGTTTGCAAGTTGTACCTGATTGCCCAGTACGAGCAAACGTCATCAACATTGTTTCACTTCCTTCACCTGCTCTTGAAGTGAGCCGCTGCCATCCGAAGCTACAAAATGAAAGGCATTTGGTAATTTTGGACCTACATCACAGTCAAAGAAGTAAAATTTAAGAAAGAGTGCATGTTCTCACCTGCTCGTGCATTGCTTTCCCTCAGGGCTTGGTTCTCATTCTGGAAATCTACATAAAAAAAAAAATATATATATATATATAAATAAAACAACAACTAAAGGCACAATTTTCCATACTGTTTAAGTTTCCAACAGCTGCAATTTCCTGTTTGTCCATCTCAACTCCTTTCAATATTCTTCTCCTTATAGCCCAGTAACTAGACATTGTGACTAACAATTTATTTACCTTGAAAGCCGAAACGATTGTCCAACAGTAGGTCTCTTGGATGAAGATAACCGATTGTGCTCTGGTCAAGGTATCTGCAAGAAAATGTGAACAAAACCGCATTGTTAACGTTATACAGAATATACAGTAGCTATGCTGTGGGGGGAAAAACTGGTCAGCCAAATGTGGAACAGTAAAATGTATTCATTCAGTGTAGTGATTCAAGTAAACTGCATTGTCCTCAAACATAAAAAGTACAGCAGTTCAGAGAAATAACTCATAAATCACCTTAAATGCTAGAAGAACAGTAGCAACACAGCACATGTTAGCTAACACTCGCTAAAACTGACCTAGCAGCATGCTTGTTCGGACTAACAAAATAATTTAAATAACATATACATCATTCTGTTTTGTTAGAAAACACCAAAAGTTAAACTTAAGTCTTTCTAGATGTAAAGCTTTGGCTAATTTACCTACAGTAGCTAGATACATTTGAACATGTAGAACATGCTTGAACTCAGTGTGTAAAAAAGGCGAAACAGCACGTGTTAGCTAACACAGTTATATCAGCGTGCGTGTCGGCACAAACAAATTAAAACAACCTACCGGTATATACATCAAAAATGAACATAATATTGTGTTACACAAAAAGGAAACATGTACTTACTTAAACGCTCGTAGTCGAGGATATTTTCTGATCTCCTCTCTTCAAATACTAAAACCGTGTGATAAGTTGCCGGCCGCTGTTGGTAAATCTGTTTCATATGTTTTTCCGGTTTGTTTTCCGTCTTTTTTAGGTATACTGCCCCTCTCGGCCGGTGGAGGTACTTCTCTGTTTGGTTTGGTTTTATTTTTATTTAAATTAGTACATTTATAGACAAGTACAATACAAAAAGTACAATGAGAGAAAAATAAAAATAATAAAGCATTGTGGTACAGTTCCGAATATGTAGAACAAAGAATAACAACAAATGTAACAATGTAGCCTATATAAAATAAATAATAAAAATAAGAATTCTGAGATAGAAAATACTTTATAATATTAAGGCAGTCACATGAAATTGAAAAGCTTTCAGGTTTCTGTTTTTGTAAGCTTTTTGTTTTGCGACCTCATGTTTGAAAGGGTTTCAAAGTATATTGTAAAAATCAGCTTTATAAAAGGTAATATTAGAGGGCTTCTTTTGAGTTATTCTTGTCTTATGAATGTAGAATTTTTCCTAAATAATTAATAATATATTTTTGTTTTTCAGAAAAATATGGGTTTTGAAAACAAAGTAAAATGTCATGAAGTTCTAAGTTCTAATTTTTTGTCATGTCTATTTTAAAGTCAGTCCAAAAAGAAATAGAAAAAGGGCAATACAAAAATAAAAGTGTTCAATATCCTAAAATGAACTTTCAAACTTTCTTAACCCTCCTATTATGCTAAAAAAAAGAAAAAAAAAGTATTACATCCATTATGGGTCAAATTGACCAACACTGTTTAAACACACTCAACATGCAAATAATCAAGTGAAAATTTAAATGTAATTTCCTAAACCTAACCTTATCATGGAATCAAGAGTCAAGAATCTGTTATAAACCCTAATGGCTTTGGAGCAAAAAAAAACTAATATTTGATATAATTCACATATAGGCTAGGCTATTATGATTTTATAATCGCTTCAAATGTGAGAACTAGTTAAAATGCTGTCAGTTCCACTCTATTTCCCAACAAGCCAAACATAGCCAAGTGGCTGGTCGAATATGAGAGTAGAAATCCTTGTATATCAAAGCGGCTTGCCGCCAGCCGGCCGCGGTCCATAAGGCGGAGGCAACCGCCAGAGAAAATGAAGCCGGCGGCCCGCCGGCTAGTCGGCCGCGGCATCTCGCAAGAAATGGGAGTGACGTATTCGGCGGCAAACGTTTCGTCACCGCCAGCGGGACGCACCTATAGCCGACAGCTTAGGGCCGGCGGCAAAAAGAAGCCGTGCCGATATTTTTTGCTATCTGGGCATACTGTTCTAAGTGTTAAGAATTCTCAGTTGCAAGGAAGCTGGGGGTTGCAAGAGGTCAAGATGACATCGTACTCTAGGTGTGACAAGTATGTGCGTAGCGGCTATTAGACTAGAAATAGACTGGATGCGTGAAAAGGATGTAGCTTAAAGACAGGAAATTCTGCAGGCATGGGTTATTGTTTTGTCTAGTTAGAAGTTATGCCTTTTAAGGCAAACAAAGATTGGGTGTAACCGACCCAGGATGTGTGAGAGGTATATAGCGATGTTGAGGAGAGCTAACTTTGCCCTTCTCATGACAGACGTTCTCTGTATGTGAACTGCCTATTTCTTGCAAGAAATAAAATCATGTTTGATACTTTGACTTTTCAAAGGTTTGGATTTGTATTCCTTCCTCCTCATTTTTCGAATAGAATTATTTCCACAACAAATGGCGACGAGGATGGGATGCAGTGAACCAACCGATCGGCGTGATTGAGAGGGCAATTGACTGATCATCCCGAGAGATCAAACTCTGCGGCTCAATATCCTCAATTTAAAGGAGAGAGAATTGTCCTACTCATCACGACGAGCGGAGGAGAACGCACTCCCAGAATTGAACTCACGAGGTCATCAAAAGACGGTGAGAGAAAATTATTTACGTGGTAAATAAGAAGTTAAGTAAATATTTGCGTATTGAATATTTCTGCTAAAAGGGTCAGGAGTTTGGAATAAGCCTGAAAGTAAGTTTCCAAACAGGGTTTGAGAATAAGAGTTTCTCAAATGCCAAGTGTTAATTGTTTTCCCAAAAGGGCCAGAAGTTGCGAGAATAAGCTAGAAATTTCTCGAGCGTCCAAACAAGGTGCAGTTTGAAATAAGCCTGACAGTAACTTTCAAACATTTAGTAAGGCACTTGTTTGGGAAAAAGACCTAGCATCGACGGATGTGGGCATTTTTGAAAGTCCTAAATTGACGAATTTAGGCAGACGTGGTGGCCACGCTGGGGGAAAGAATTAACACAGTGAATAAAATACGTGGTGACCACGTGAGAGAAAGGATTCAAATACGCAAATATAAATACTGTTAATAGAAACAATGGGTAATGAGAGTTCGAAAAGCGTGGAGGAGGAACAGGTTAATTTCTCTAAGAGCTCATACAGAGCTATGGACAGAATAATGGGAACTTGGTATCATGCTTTTGTGCCGTTTTTGATAAGTCAATATGGGTTTAACGGGGGTTTAAGTGTGTCACATTTGACTCAGACCAAGATAAATTGGGCGACTCATGTTGTAAAAAAGAAGGACAAAGAGCGATACGATAAATGTGGTGAAATCATAGTAAAATGGTTGGATGAGGCAGCACGCAGACAACAAAAACAAGTCTGTCGGGCCATCGCACCATTATACTCTGATAAGGAAAGAGAGGAGGCTTCAAGGAAAGCACTAATGAATCTTAAAAATGACTGTAGTGGCATTGCTGACTTTTCTTCTCCCTTTTTCGGTCACTACCCGAGAATGACGGTGGAGGACGGGACGTATCCGGCTCGGCGCCCACCTGCTCTCAATCTTGCTCCAAGTGAGGCTGGTCCAGCTGCGGAAGAGGCAAGCGCACCGACTGCACCGCCGCCCAAATACACTCCGACAGAGGAAGAGAGAAGTGAACCAGCGACGACGCGCTCGGGGGCACTGTACAGAGAAGACAAACAACAGAGGTGAGGCAGATGTCTGTGAGGCCAGCAGCATCTCTGTGTTGGGGGGGGAGCTGTGTTTCGTAGGGGCCAAGGTCAAGACTGGACGCAGCAGCCCCTGCCCTAATAATGGCCCCTCTATACCGCTCACCAAATACCGCACAAATTGAGAGCCAGGAAACACCCTGAAGAAAAGAGCAATGATTGGCATTTAAGAGCCAGCTGAGACCATACTGTGATTGTGATTGATAACTTTGTGGAACAGAACAAAATGTATTAGTATCAGTAAGGCTGTATGATATTGAACTAAAATGTCTCTATCATAGTCTTAATCCTGCAGGTCATTAGATGGAAGAGGATAATTTGGAGACATGGTGATGGCTTTAAGAGGATGGCTTTTGAAGTTTAAGGAGAAGTTCTGGATAACAGAGGTATCTAAACTAAAGATAACTTGAAACAATTTCACAGTATAACTTATAGGAGATGTTCTAATGTGAAAGTTCAACAGTTACATTTCTAAACTTTGTGAAGGATTGATGAATTAAGGGTTAGTGAATTTAACATTATAGTAAAAGTCTTAGAAGACTGCTGAAAAGATAATGTGGATGAGAGAGAGAGAGAGAGACTGCTTGAATGGAACCAGGGATTGTACTCTGCCTGCGACTGAGACAAACCAAAAACAATGATATCAGAACAAAACAACCCAACTGATTTTTCTAAAAGTATATTAGTAATGAACAGATTTGAAACTGGTTAAGAAACCATGTAAAAGCACATTTTGAGAATGAGCAGTTCATATTTATGTGTCCTGGTTGAGTGTAGTGTGCAATTAACCTCTGGAATGAGTGTTTTTATCATCACAGATGGGTTAGTTAAGTCAAACGACAAACGCTAAAGAAGCTGATTATTCTGAGCGAATCTGGTGAAAAGATGATCCAGAACATGGACGAGCTGTAAATGGATTGGTATCCAGCTCAGTCTGTTAATGGTAATTATGACTACTTTGTCCTTTATGATGTTGTTTTGAATTAATCTATGGATTAGTGTATATGTTAAAGGGGAATAATTAGAGATTGCCCCATCATGGGTTTAACACCCTTGTATAAATTCAACAGAGGGTCGGAGTTTAAATAATGTCAATTGATTAAGAATGGCAAATGTAAATTTTATAGACTGGACGGCAGAGACAAGGAGACAAATTAACTAAAGTCACTATAATCTAAAATATCAAGAGACTCCCTAGTATTTATGAAAGGCCAGAGGGTGAACAAAAGGATAACTTCTAAGAAACAAAAGAGTTTTATTTTATGTTTCCTCTGAATGGAGGCATGACACTAGATGTCTAAGAGAGCTTCTATTTCTGTATTAAGGGCTGAAGGAGCAGGCAGAGAAGGCTTTCTGTGACTGGGATTGGGATAAGAGAAATATAATATTTTGGTTTCGGCAGAGCAGTAGAGATAAGAAACAATCATGAGCATATGGTGCATCTTTTTGAGAGACAAATAATGTGACAAGTTAAAACAAGAGAGAAATAACCCAAAAAGATAGATTTTTTGGTGGAAAATTGATTTATGAACGATTTATGAACACCATAACATACTAAGTGTTAATAGACATATATGAATTGAAAAATCATTTTGAAACGGCTTTAAAGAAATGGATGATGACTTATAGTACAAATTTGAATACTTTATAAAGTGATATGGGAGATAATGAAAATTTGTAAGATGATAAGTGTCACTGCCAAATGACATGAATTAAGAGGTTTAAGATTTTGGGCCAATTGGAAAGAGTTACGTCCAAAGAGTTTTAATGGACAGGAAATGGAGAAAAGGGTCATTTGAAAAAGAGCCCTGATGAATTCATGTTGAATGGTTTACTGATAACAGGAACTGAAAAGATTTTGATAAGAATTGGGTATTGAGTATGATTAAGTATGATGTCACGAGATAAAGATGAGCGAACGTGCTGATTGAATGTAATATGAATTGATAATTATGTCATTTCGATGAAGTGTATTTAACATAAATCTAAAATTGTTTATGTTCATTAATTGTTTAAATATGATGTGGGCTATGATGAGTGAAAATGGGTCTGTTGGAAATAGTAAGTAGGGTGGTTTGTGAAGAATTGTTGAAAAGATTGACTGAAGGAAGGTTGATAAGTATGTAAAGCACAGTGAGAAACTGTGGGCATGTAGATAAGATTGTAGCATGAAATCGAGGTAGAGAGCGAAGTGACCCCATTGGTAGACACACAAAAGAGAATCGGTGCATGATAGACATTTGTGCTTTGGAACTATGCCCTGCATGGGCAGATGTGTCATCTGAACTGAGAGCAAGGAATGTAGACTGAAGGATGTTTTATGTATTGTTTAGTTTGAGTTTGAGTGAATGCCAAAAAGGTCTGTTATGATTTTGATTAATCAAGAGAACCACTGATTGTTTTTTTTTTTTTCAAATATGTTCTCTAAAGTATTTAGTCTCTGAGGAGTGACTGTGGGTCTGGCCTAGGGATGTGTGTGTCGTCAAACGGTTGATAGCAGAAAGTTGGCATGTTTGGATTTTGGAGGTATCACACACCCCTAACATGACGGAAGTGCAGTAACAGTGATTACTGACTTAGCCCGGCTTCCAGAGATGAAATATGGATTTCTTTCATTTTATTGGATATTTTCAATATGTTTATGGGAAACTTTCTAGTTGAGACTTTACTAGTATGTAGCTATGTGTAAATGCGCAGCGAAACTAACAACAGAGTTTATTTCAACAGGAAACCGTAAGAGCAGCAGCCGCAGCACAGCAGTCAAAGGAACCAGAATGTCTTTTATTATCTGAAACTAACACAAATGTTTTGCCTTCCTTATAGACTATGCAGTTTTTCAACTCAGGGCCAGAGAAACGCAGCGATGGGAACAGTGCGACCGCACTGTGCAAAATGGCGTCTGGATGAGTAGTGATGGCAAGCCTTGTTTACCCCAAAAATATTTTCGATGATTATGATTAATGGCTGCATGGGCGACCACACGCAGCCAAAGGGGGTAAACAATAGCTTACATCAATAGAACTGTGAATTATTGCATAGAGATGTCTTTTCTGTTGTCTAAGGTCTGTGTGCAGGTAAAATTTGGGGAAACCAGCTGGGACTCCTTTGCACAGCATCAGGCCAGGTGATTTCGTGCTGATAAAGGATCTAAGGCGAAAACACTGGAGAGCAAAGAGGTGGCAGGGGCCATTTCAAGTGTTGCTGACAACTCACACTGCGGTGAAAGTTGCGGAGAGGGTTCCGTGGATTCATGGGAAGCACTGTCGGGAGGTATCAGCTCATGCGGTAGCTGCAACGGAAGAAGACTTCCATACACAGCCTACGAGCACCGAACAGGGTACAGACTAAAAAGCGCGGCGTGTTTTCCTGTATGTGCCCAACTCGAACATTATCAGTTTAGGAAAGAGGACGAATCACTGATCGAGGACGATTCAGCTATTCTAGGTATAGTCAGAACTGTGCCAAAAACTTTGTGGAGTCTTAACAACGGAGCGGGCAGTGGAGTAACTTGTCTAATTATAGCCACTAGTCCTGCCCTGAGACCAACAGTACATAGGGAGACTGGACTCATATCTTTTTCACAACAACATATTATTGCCTGACGTCTATCAAAATGTAACTGACATAATAGAGCACATGAAAATAGCAGTAGCCACTCCACCAGAAATGTCATCTTTCTTGGATGTTTGGTTTTCTGGTCTCCAGGGGTGGATTAAATGGGTGATAAGTACTATTATGCCGATAGGATGCTTGATTCTGATTTTGATTCTGATGATCCCATGTATCATAAATTGTATCTCTGCAACCACTGCTAGGGCAGTGTCTTCCACGATGGTTAGAATGACTGCAGGGGAATACGTTACAATGATGCGTAGGGAACCAGAGGCAGATGCCACAGTGCCGGAGATTGAGATTGAGGAGGACATACTCGAGAACGAACATGTGTTTGACTAAGAAATGAAGTAACCATGGGAAAAATTTACTTGGTGTAAATTACTATGATTATGGAGAAATAAATGTCAAATTTTGTGTGTATGTTCTTTAAAAATGAACATGGGGTGGATTGTGAAGGAAATTTTACATTTCGATATGTTTTTGACTCTTAGATGTGTTTTTTACTATTAGAAGTGTTCATTTTACTTAGAAATACAATCATATAATCATATAATCATTATTAAAGATATGTAACCAAGCTTTTAGAAATGCATAAGTTAGAGCAAGCTTTCAAGCAAGCTTGCAGGAAACATACTGTTCTAAGTGTTAAGAATTCTCAGTTGCAAGGAAGCTGGGGGTTGCAAGAGGTCAAGATGACATCGTACTCTAGGTGTGACAAGTATGTGCGTAGCGGCTATTAGACTAGAAATAGACTGGATGCGTGAAAATGATGTAGCTTAAAGACAGGAAATTCTGCAGGCATGGGTTATTGTTTTGTCTAGTTAGAAGTTATGCCTTTTAAGGCAAACAAAGATTGGGTGTAACCGACCCAGGATGTGTGAGAGGTATATAGCGATGTTGAGGAGAGCTAACTTTGCCCTTCTCATGACAGACGTTCTCTGTATGTGAACTGCCTATTTCTTGCAAGAAATAAAATCATGTTTGATACTTTGACTTTTCAAAGGTTTGGATTTGTATTCCTTCCTCCTCATTTTTCGAATAGAATTATTTCCACAACAGTAGATAAAACGGTCTACATTTAACCATGAGAAACTCCAGGTTAGCTGAACAATGACTCCCAACAATAGCAGAGTTTGTGCACCAAGCTTTGTTAATATAAATGCACAATCCGCCCCCTCTGCTCTTCCCGGAGCCATCTAGTGTTCTATCCGCCCGGAGTGTGTGGCGTCCCGCTAGCTAAATGGGAAAGTCAAATGAGAAAATTAAGACTAACGAGCACTCCCTCCCTCTCCAGATTACAGCCCTATTCACCAGATGCCTCCCGGTTTTCGTCCGTCCATCAGTCGCAGACCCCGGCACCCGTTTCTAGAGAGAAAAATACACCTTTTAAACCTCTCAATGATACTTATGACCTGCCACCTCCTATGCATGCTCATCACCAAAATGTGCTTACCTCTTCGGTAGGTGCTGGTACATCCTCATTCTGCGCTCGACCTCCGATCCGCATTGAGTTCCCTTCCTTCGGCGACTCCTGTGAGACAGCGGAGGTGCTTAATTTCATCGAGCAGTGTGAGAACTTCCTGGAGATCAGGCCCCTTCCTTGCGTCGAGCTCATCGGAACCTTAAGTACAGTCCTAAAGGGACCCGCTCTGAGCTGGTGGAAGGCGGAGAAGACAAAGGTAACAGACTGGAAGTCCTTTAAAAAGGCGTTTATGGCTGCTTTTCTTTCAGATGATTACCTCTCTGAAGTGGAGGAAAAGCTGAGGACCCTGGTTCAGCAGCCACAACAACGCCTGAGGGACTTTGCGTATGACTACCGGGCCCTCTGTCTTAAGTGGAAGCCAGCGATCTCAGAGGAGGAACTGGTGAACCGCATCCTAAACAACATCAACCCCAGGGTTGCAGGTTGTTTAAGAGGGACAGTCAACTCAGTGGAGCAACTGGTGAAGGTTGGGTCAAGGGTAGAAAAGGACTGCATGGGAGCCAAAGACTACTGGCAAAAAGTCGGCACTCAAAGCAGCAAAGAAAAGCCATACAAAAAATCGGGGGGAAATACCTTCAACAAAAACCTGGCAGGAGTAACTCTGGCACAACCCCATCCCGGGTCATCTCTCCTTGTTGTGCCCGTAAGGGTGAATGGCAAAGAAGTGAAGGCGGTACTGGACACAGGGAGCACATACACCTTAATGCAAGAGAACCTGTGGAAACAGTTGAAGGGGGAGACGGCATCGGCTGTTAACTCCAGCCCTCAGAGATTTATTATGGCGGATGGAACGATTCACCAGTCCAGAGACCTACAGAGGATCAGGTTTCAATGGCACGACCAAGAGTGCAGTATGGATACTTATATCCTGAAAAACACTCACCTCGCCTTTCCTCTTATTGTGGGGCTGGATTTCCTGAGGATCACAGGTGTTGTCTTGGAGGTGGGACAACGCAGGTATGGGTTCAAATCTGACCACGGATACACCTACTACCCTTTCTTGTCTTCTCTGATACCAACAGGTCCAGTTACTTCCTCAGGACAGGCTCATTCTCTGGCGGCGGCAAAGCTGAATCTTTACTACGCCTTACCACCAGCGGACATGTTTCCCAAACTAACGTCCTTCAACCCCGAGATCACTCAGTGGGACTCGGACAATCAGGAAGAGTTGAGGAAATTGATCTCCACCTGGCCCCGCACCACCTCTAACACCCTGGGTAAGACATCAGTGGTACAACACAAAATTACCTTAATGGACGATATACCAATCAAATCAAGGGCATATAGAGTTTCTCCTCTCAAGAAGCAGGTCATAGAAGAGCAGGTTGATCAGATGCTGCGGGACAGCATTATTGAGCCCTCCTTCTCACCCTGGTCATCTCCGGTGGTGCTGGTCCCCAAACCTGATGGATCGTATAGGTTCTGTGTGGACTATAGGAAGCTGAACAGCAAGACTGTGCCTGACGCTTACCCGATGCCCTTGATTCATGACATCCTTGAGTCCTTGGAAGGGGCCTCTTGGTTTAGTTCGTTGGATCTACAGTCCGGGTACTGGCAGGTAGAGATGGAGGAATTGAGTCGAGAGAAGACCGCTTTTATCACCACCAAGGGGTTATTTCAATTCAAATCTATGCCATATGGACTCCGGAATGCCGCTGCTACTTTCCAGCGTTTGATGGAGAGGGTGTTAGCTGATCTGAGGGGAAAAATCTGTTTCGTCTACATAGACGACATCATCATCTATTCAAAGTCACAAGAACAACACATTCAACATATCAACGCCGTTCTCCAGAAACTTACCCAAGCCAATTTGACGCTGAACATGAAGAAATGCCATTTCTTCAAGCGACAGCTCAAATTTCTCTGCCATATTGTCTCTGAGAGGGGAATAGAGATTGATCGGGAGAAGACCAGGGCTGTTGCTGAGTTCCCTCCACCACAAGATCTCAAAGCTCTGCAAAGGTTTTTAGGCCTGGCGGGGTGGTATCATAAGTTCATTCCCCACTTTGCGGATATCTCTGCTCCATTGAACCACCTAAAAAAGAAAGGAGTAAAGTGGGACTGGACGCCAGAGTGTCAGGCGAGTATGGATGCTCTTAAACAAACATTACAGAACTCACCTGTATTGATCCAACCAGACCTCAACAAAACCTTCCAGGTGCACACTGATGCGAGCGACGTAGGGCTGGGCGCCATCCTCACGCAACACTCAGAGGAAGGAGAACAAGTGGTGGCGTATGCATCACGGACCTTAACCGGGGCCGAAAAGAATTACAGCACGTCAGAAAAGGAATGTCTGGCAGTGGTTTGGGCAGTGGAAAAATGGAGGCATTACCTGGAGGGATGGCCTTTTGACGTTTTCACTGACCACTCAGCACTCGCCTGGGCATTCAACTGCCCTAAAACCTCCTCACGACTAACCCGCTGGACACTTCGTCTGCAACAATTCACCTTTCGGGTCCATCACAGGAAGGGCTGCCTCAACATGGGACCTGACGCTTTATCCCAGGTCCAGGAGCCGTTTTCTACGGACGCTACCCCTTGTCTGGCCATGTCTTCGCACCATCCGTCCACATTACCCCACTCCTTGGAAGAAATCACTCAAGCTCAACGGTTGGACAATACCATCACTCATCTGCAATCTTGCATCAAACCTCGATCAGTCAAGGAACAGCCCATCACCTTTGAAGACCACCAAGGGGTGTGGTACCGCAAGGTTCCTTTGAAAAATAAAGGTGAGAAGTATCAGTTGGTAGTACCAAAATCGTTAATCACTGACTTCATGCATTATTACCATGATAATCCCCTAGGTGGCCATCTTGGACAGCTGAAAACCCTGCTGAAACTCCTAGAGGTGGCATGGTGGCCATCCGTCAGGAAGGATGTGTGGCAGTATGTCAAAGGCTGTGAGGTATGTCAGAAATATAAACCCAGCAATACAAAACCGTCTGGATTTATGCAGAGGTATGCAGGGATACATGCTAGGGGTGGATCTAATGGGACCCTTTCCCAGCAGTAAAAAACAGAACACTTACCTCCTGGTCATTGTTGATTATTTCACTAAGTGGGTGGAAATGTTCCCACTGAGAGATGGCAAGACCCAGAAAATAGTAAAAATACTCAGGGAGGAGATATTTACCCGTTGGGGGGTGCCAAAATACTTGGTGTCTGATAGGGGTCCCCAATTCACTTCCAGCCTTCTGGCTGATCTGTGCAAGACATGGGGTTGCGTTCAAAAACTCACAACGAGCTATCACCCACAGTCCAATCTGACAGAGAGATTCAACCGAACCATAAAGACAATGATTGCTGCATATGTGGGTCAACAACATCAGACCTGGGACCGGTGGCTGCCCGAATTCCGCTATGCCATCAACAATGCCCAACAGGAAACAACAGGAAGGACACCTGCTGAGCTCATGATGGGTAGGCATATTCTGGGACCACTGGAACGCCTAATCCATCGTCCACCTTCACCAGATCAAGCTGCATATTCCCTGATGGAACGACAAAACATCATGGTGGACACTGCATGAAAAGTGGGATTTTCGACCCCGTAAACGCCTGTATACTCCTGGAAATCTCCCTAATTTTCGGCAGTTTTCGACAATTTAGAGGCAGCGAACGTCGCGTTCGTCTGTGCCACAAATTGTCGTAAACGAACCATGACGTAGGTGGAGAGCCCCCCGCTGAGAGACCGCGCGGAGGTGCGACGCCTCTAATTTGCATATGAATAGCAGCGAAACCAGAGAGTCAACGGCCAGACTTGAATTTACTCACTCACTATTGGCTGAAGCCACTACATTTAAAAAAGAAAAATCCCTCGTGATTGGTTGGCAGATCACTGCAAACCAATCATTATTGGTCCCCCTGGCTCATTATAAATGTAAACCGCAATAATAATAATAAATATATAATTTATGTTGTAATAATTTGTTTTATATTAATGTTATTGTGCCATGAAGTATTCATACCATCAAGGAATATATGGGAAAATTATACGGACCGTGCCGTTTATTCAAACAAGGGGCTTCATTTATAAGCATACAGCTGTTCATTCAAAGAAAGGGCTTAA
This sequence comes from Gobio gobio, assembly GCF_949357685.1. Taxonomy (NCBI): domain Eukaryota; kingdom Metazoa; phylum Chordata; class Actinopteri; order Cypriniformes; family Gobionidae; genus Gobio; species Gobio gobio. The sequence goes on along the minus strand of NC_137097.1, from coordinate 15,424,385 downwards.
TTTATAAAACACAGCGGTTTACTCAAAGAAAGAGTTTTATTGTTAAACACAAAATAGTGCAGCAGTAATGTCTCGTAATGTAATGTAAAGTTCGTCGAGCTCCAGGCTGCGAGAGGGCGGTGGCCGCACAATCCATCCAGACACACCGTCAACAAAGCAGTCTTCCTCGTCAAACATGAGTTCAATGGTCGCGGACTTCCGAATGTCCACCTCATCCAGCACACTCTCGCTTCCAGCAACTGTAATACAATCCATAAAGACAATAAGCAACCTGAAAAATACTCACATTGACAAAAAACGGATCTAATATAATAAATCTTACCCTTTTTCTTCTTGATCGACTCCGCCTGCTATGTAAGTTCAGGTTGTTTGTATCTGAAGCTCCGGCGTGTCGATTCATAATACGTCTTACAGGCAGCTGGAAAACAATTACATGAGACTGGTATTAATAAAAACAGTCACAGTAAAATTAATCAAGGAATGAGAAAAACAGAAGTTATACTTAAGTTACACACAATGTCGTCTTGATCAGCGGTTAAATCTGGACTCGCGGAAATCGCTCCAAGCAGATAAGAGCTCACGGCTTCGTTATGAGGCGAGGATAGTCTGTGTAAACAAAATGTGCAGTTTTAAGCTCGGATCTATTAACGCATCCATTTCCTTATACAGCTGAATAAAAGCATATTCTTTAAATCGTAACGTTACATTACCCATGCTCTGGTTCATAGCGCCTGCAGTTTGCCTCAGAGTTGTGAAGACGAAGACAGCCTCCTGAAAATGAGTCCAAAAAGTTGGCCGCGTCCATGCAGAGATTGAGTTGAAGACGGTGTCCTGTCATTGTTGATCGCGAAAAAGGAAAGCAGCAAAAAACATAGGAAATGTAAAAAAACAAAAAAGTTTAAAGCTCGTCTTCTACGCGTCATGGCCATGACCTCGAACATCATTGGACTAGGGCTCTTATATGGAACGCGCCCTGGGCCAAATCTCTTTATACGAAACGCGTGACTTAAAACCGTTTCAACACGCACTGTTTTCCGCGTCAACGCAGCAATTTTTTACGTGTTTCTTTTGTATGTTTAGACACGCACATTCTGGTCGTGTAACAGGCATACACACACAGTCGACGCACAGTTTTAACATGTTAAGAAGACACATTTGAACGTGTTTCTTAACGCGCACATTCTGTACATGTCGAAGTGTAATTTTTTTTTTTAAAGCAGACTTACCTTTAGATGTAGCCTAGGCTACATACATATTAATATAAGATATTAATGAATTGCTTAACTGACTACTGTGCTAGAGTAAAGTAGCCTAATGTTGCAATGTATATTAAGTAAATGCTTAATATTATACAATTATTATAATTTATCTATATGGGTTATTGTTGGTTTTTTAAAGTTAGGCTATATATAATTTCTAAAAGTATAGGCTAATTTACACAGCACATATTTATAACTGAAAACACACACACAAACACAACTTTATTCACTTTCACATAATAATGTTTTTGTAATTTGGTGTTTAGTTTATTGTATAGTTTGTTTATACTGTTCTGTCTCGGTTTTGTTTCCAGGAACATCTGATGAGTGCTAATAAAATGACTTCATTATATTTAAATTATGTTTTGATATTCATTTTATTTATATTATTAATATTTTATTTACCCATAAACGTGTCTTTAGGAAGCCATAAGTTATAGAGACAAGAATGACTTTTGCCATTTAAATGCCACATTCATTTACTGAGGACCCATACAGCCAATGATCATGTGTGAAAACACTTATACATAAATTGATCACTTAGAAATCAAAACTAAGGTTTGAGAAAGAAAGAATATGCATACAACAAAATATATTGTTTCATAGCAGCTTCAGTAACAAGTTCAAAACAAATTCTGCTGTAAACCGGCTCTAACAAGCCAATATAATGTCAATATTCAGCTCAAGTGACTTCAGTGTTGATTCAGTTCAGTTGATTTCAGTTCAACTGTAAATTCTTCAGTTGTGCATATTTGTGTGTAGTTAGTTACATGCAAAAACAACATTTTTGGAAGAGTTAAAATAGTTTTGCACAAAGTGTTGCTTTTGCAAGAGATGTCTGATGTTTTGTGTGTTTTGTGTGTAGAGTTACAAGAAATGGAGCCATATTTTCAGAAATTGTGTGTAAGCAATTGGATAAAACTGTAAATGAATCCAGTTTATTTTAGTTCAGGACTCATAGTCCAGGTGTTAGTAATCTGTGCTTAATCTTTGTTCCAGGCAACAATTTTTTAACTCACGATTTACTAGATTAGGCCTACTCTTGGTATAATTTAAACCCTGTCCAGGAAACCACCTCTTGAAAATCTGCATTGATAATTCATAAAATGTGGTGTGAGCTCAATTTAAATGACAATTACAGAAAAACACAATCTGACTTAACTATAAACACACAAACTTGTACTTTTCACATTTATGATTAATAGCCATTTAAAAAATCATTCACAGTGCAGGGTGGAAAAATTTATTTTGGTATGTAAACTGTATGCTTTACTTGATTTATTTGTGTGCTTTGGTTCATTGTCTTGCTGTCTTCACTGCTGTCCTGTATTATTATTATTATTTTTACATAACATTGGTTATTGCTAATGACATATAGAGTAATTAATCTACACTGTGAGCCCGGACAAGTTGAATCTACTTAAAAAAATGGAGCAAACTGGTTGCCCTAAAAATTTAGTAATGTGAACTAAAACGAGTACATTTAACTTAAATTTAAGTTAACATTTTAACTTAAACTTTAAACTTGTTTTAGTCAAAAAAAATCAGAACCTAGATAAAACTCCCCCTGCTGCTACTCTGATTTGCATTTGTGTAGCTCACAGCATGTTCATTTACATGATAAAGCCTCCCCTAGAATTAAGGGGAGGGGGGGTCATGGGGGGAAAACTGCCAAGCAAGGCCCACGTCAATTTCCGACAATTTACGGCAGTTTTCGGTGTTGCCTGCAAATTGCCGTGCACAGTCGTAAACCTGAAGTTTCACGGCAATCTACAGTGCCACATACTGACCAAAATCCCACTTTTCATGCAGTGGGAGGAGGTGAAGCATAGAATGAGGATGTGTCAAGCCAAACAAGCTAGGTATTATAATTACCGTAGGAAAAGTGCGCAGTTTCAAACGGGTGACCTGGTTTGGATTAAAACCCATCCTCTCTCTAGTTCATCCAATAAATTCTCTGCCAAGCTAGCGCCCAAGTGGGAGGGTCCAGCTGAAATTAAAAGTAAAACAGGGCCAATAAATTACACAGTATGCTGGGGCAACCCACCTAGAACCGATGTGTTAAATGTGGTAAACCTGAAGCGTTATTACGGACGTTCTCCTCCGATGCCGCTGGCTGGGGGGGGGTCTATGTAGCGCGGCCACATTATGAGGGGATATATATATACGGCTGTGAATTGTCATTATTAATTAATACATAAATAATACAGCTGTTTTGTGTATATTGTTATTCCCTGTGTTTTTTTTGTCCGTATATGTGTTTGCGTTCCTGTTTTTACTCACGCGAGACTTGTGTCGGGAAGATCCAGGGAATCCCCGTGACGTCATGGACTCCGACAGCTGATTGTCACGTACTATAAAAGTGCCGGCTTACCGGCGTTCGAGAGAGGACGCTCTCAATTCAAAGTGAGGATTACGCGATCGATCGATCTACACAACCCGTTGTCATCGTCTGTTGAGGATATCTTGTTGAGGAAATATATGAGAATATTTCACCTTTGAGAGACTTTACAGGACAGCGCTGTACACCATCGTGCTCCCGGGTTAAAAGCCAAACCGGTGAGACCGATTCAACACACACACACACACACACACACACACACACACACACACCCACCCACCCACCCCCACTCCCACCCCCACTCCCACTCATTACATTGGACTGAGAACGGACTATTCCACCACATTTACATTCATTCTTTTGTTTCTATGATGTATATACTGTTGTTTTCGTTGCTTATTGAATAATACACTTTGGGTTGTTATTTATTCTGTGTTTATTTGAAAAGCTATTTATCCCAACACCTTTATATAAAAAAATACGCAAAACATCTTCAGTGGCGCAGTCAGTCAGTAAAGCAGGATCAGGATCTGGTTTTTGACGCGATTGACCAGGGTTTGAATCCGCCTTTTGCAGAGCTCGCTCTTCTCCCATTTCTCATCACATATCACATCAGAAAGGCATTCACTTTCAATAAAAATTAAGAAAATGTTCTAAAGGTGGAAATAAAGTGCCTAAAATGTTTAATACAAATAAAAGCATGTATTGGGTAGGGTAAGGGGTAGGTGTAGGAAGGGCTTCTACAGCTATTCTACAGGGCTAAACAGCATCTACAGCTATTTGCACTTAGTGTAAATAGCATCTATTAGCATAATCGCATTGCTGCCTTATTTTTATTTTAGGTCTTTAAAAGGTTAGTTCACCCAAAAATAATGAAGATATTTTTGTTGAAATCCGAAGACTCAGTGAGGCCTGCATAGCCAGCAATGACATTTCCTCTCTCAAGATCCATTAATGTACTAAAAACATATTTAAATCAGTCCATGTGAGTACAGCGGTTCAATATTAATATTATAAAGCCACAAGAATATTTTTGGTGCGCCAAAAAATCCCTAAAATAACGACTTATATAGTGATAACCGATTTCAAAACAATGCTTCATGAAGCTTCGGAGCGTATCGAATGACTATCGATTTAGTGGTTCGGAGCGCCATAGTCACGTGATTTCAGCAGTTTGGCGGTTTGACACGGAATCCGAATCATAATTCAATACACTTGATTCATAACGCTCCAAAGCTTCATGAAGCAGTGTTGTGAAATCGGCCATCACTAATCCCAGATAGCAGACCAACACTGAATCATTGTTGAATCAATGTTAATGCATCAACTAAAACATCATTGAATCAATGTTGAAATTTAACATTGATTTTTCATCAGGTTTGCACCCTGAAATAATGTTATTTCAATGATGAAAAATAGATGAAGATGGGCTTAAAATCCATATTTTTTCAACTACAATTAAATCACTTATTTAATACTGAATCAACATTGAATCAATGTTAATGCATTAATTAAATTAACATTGAAACAATGTTGATATTTAACATTGATTTTTCATCAGGTTTGCACCTTGAAATAATGTTATTTCAACAATGAAAAATAGATCAAGATGGCCATAAAAATCTATATTTTTTCAACTTAAATTAGATCACTTATTTAACACTGAATCAACACAGAAACACTATAAAATCAATCTTGCTTTATGTACAGCAGGATTCTATGCCAGTTAATTTTCATGTATGGCTGCAATTGATGATTTTGTATCAAAAAGTCACTCAAAGTGATCTCTCGTGTTCAAAAGCGTCTTAAAGGTTAAGAATCGATGATTAATTGATATGTGTTTTGGGTAACACTTTATTTTGATGGTCCCCCTATAGATAGTCTATAGACAGTCTGCTGACTATAAGTTACTTTACAAGTACATATCTACTTACTCTCATCACAGTAGAATCTGTAGATTGTCTATTAAATGTTTTATAGCAATCATTACACTGTATGCAATATGTAAACAGCTGTTAAACATTCTGTCAGTAAAGTGTTACCAATGTGTTATCCGTTTAGGTTGTAGATGTTCAACATCGTATTAGCAGACATGCAACAAATCCTCAATAAGGTCTCAGTACTTTAAAGCACAGCAAAATAACAGCTTTTAAGTAGTCAGTATGTAGCTATTAACCAGTGTATCAACAGACTTTCAGTAAACATTATGTAGTCAGTATGTAGCTATTAACCAGTGTATCAACAGACTTTCAGTAAACATTCAGTTGTCTATTAGTAGCAACAGAACATAATTCCAAGTGAACTTTAAGAGCATGTCATGTTACTTACCCTTGATCTTTTGCTTTCGCAAGGATTTTCAGGAGTGCTCTACTGACTGTTTGTTGCGTATAAATTACCTTTCAGTAGACTGTCAGTTAACTTTGAGGTCAATTCATATAGTCCTCTGTTGACACATTAGGCCCATCAAAATGAAGTGAAAAACAGAGAAATGCTGTTGAATGACTCTTACAAGGATTTTCAGGAGTGCTCTACTGACTGTTTGTTGCGTATAAATTACCTTTCAGTAGACTGTCAGTTTACTTTGAGGTCAATTCATATAGTCCTCTGTTGACACATTAGGCCCATCAAAATGAAGTGAAAAACAGAGAAATGCTGTTGAATGACTCTTACAAGGATTTTCAGGAGTGCTCTACTGACTGTTTGTTGCGTATAAATTACCTTTCAGTAGACTGTCAGTTAACTTTGAGGTCAATTCATATAGTCCTCTGTTGACACATTAGGCCCATCAAAATGAAGTGAAAAACAGAGAAATGCTGTTGAATGACTCTTACAAGGATTTTCAGGAGTGCTCTACTGACTGTTTGTTGCGTATAAATTACCTTTCAGTAGACTGTCAGTTTACTTTGAGGTCAATTCATATATTCCTCTGTTGACACATTAGGCCCATCAAAATGAAGTGAAAAACAGAGAAATGCTGTTGAATGACTCTTACAGGCTACTACTAGTCAGCAGATTTTCAACAGACAGTCAATAGATACAATATATATTACAGACACTGATAACTATTTGGTTTCATATTAAAGGTGCACTGTGTAAATGTTAGCGCCATCTAGTGGTGAGGTTGTGAATTGCAACCACCCACCGCTCAGCCCTCCCTTTCGAAGCAAATAGAGAAGCTATGGTGGCCTACACGGGACAAAGATGTCGTCATCGGAGAGAGCAGAGAGGGACTAGCGCATTGTAGATAAGTTTGTCCATTTAGGGCTACTGTAGAAACATGGCAGCACAAAATGGTGACTTCACTGTACGGAGCCCGCGGTGTATGTAGATAGAAATGGATCATTCTAAATAATAAAAACAAAACAGTACATTAAGTACATTCATTTATACACCACTGAAAACATGGTTAAGTATTTATATTGCATTTCTGTCAATAGATCCTCATACATACTACACACTGCACCTTTAAGAAAATAACAGTACCACAGTACAAGTGCATATCTGCCTACTGCAAAATAAATACCGGAGTCAATAGTTTGTCCAACTGCTTTTAATGAACTGTATAAAAAGTTGCACAGCATTCAATTTCAACTCACCAAAGAGCAGGAAATAAAGAATAAACCATGGAAATAAAAACATATTGCCTAGAATGAAAAAAAAGGAAGAAAGTTTGTGTTCCCTTCAGTTGAAAAACTGTTACAAATAACAGTTAACAAGGACATATAAACACAGAAAACAAACTATAAGGGAACACAGCAAACAAAAAATGTTTTTTCTTAACTCACTTATTCAGACAAAAAGGCAAAAGTGAACCTTTCATTTTCATCGATAGCACTTTTTTTTTAACCTCCCCCACAATGTGTTCTTTGCACTTCTCTGCAAACTCGGCTAGCTTCCCTGGGGTGAAGCTGATGCTATTGAAGAGGACCCTGTCCGCAAAGTACAGCTCTGCGATAGGGGCGAGCATGGCCACTGCATTCCGAGAGACACCCTCTTTTCTGAAAGCTTTTGTCATGGTTGCTCCACGTTGTGTTAGCTTCAGAAGCCTTTTGTATCGACATATGACATCACGAACATTGTTGGCTGAAAAATATTCAAAACAAACAAAAATTAATATATCGCCAAATGTTTATTTTGTTGTTTTAAAAAGTGATTTTTACAATTTAATTCAAAATTGCTTTTTATTTATTTTTATTCAACAGTGGTTTAATGAAAAAATTGTGTCTGTCCTTAAATTAATTCAATTATTACTAAAAGTTTTTTAAAGATAATGATATAAACTATATGGAGCCCTTACTAATATTAAAGGTTAACAACAGAGCCCAAACTATTAGCCTAAATTCAGTTGCTATTTATTTTTAGATATAATAATCAACACTCATCAGCTTCATATAAGGCAGTTTTTGCATTCATTTCTAAATCTAATTATTATTATTTTTTATCCAATTCGTTGTTGAAATATAATCATTTATACACAGTGGCTGTCATTTTCATGGCAGATTTATTTAAACATACATTAAATAAACAAGACATCACTAACAGGCTAAGTATATAATGAATATATAGGCTAATATAGGTCATATATTTAGCCAAATATATAGCCAGTTATATATTAGCCAGTTAGTTTCTCTAGTGAACTAACAGCTGTAGACACTGAATAACTTCTGAGGTAAATGTGATGCTACGTGACATTGTTTACAAGCTGTTTTATTGACTTTCCGCGGTTGAAACACAGATTGAGCGATTACACGACATATGATACATTTCAGTAAGTTTTAATGTATCCTCAACATACCTTAAGAGATATTAATTTATGTGTATACTTTAGGAAGAGATGATCGTGTTCAATTGCGCGCCGCGCTGCCGCTTGAAGTTGAACTGACGCATCTATACAGCGCCTATACAGTCACGGCATTTATCGTTGAATTTCATGATAAAATGGACAGAATACTTAATATGTTCATGTGGGAACTCGGATTGAAGTGTGTTCCACGCTTAAAACAAGCCGACTGTGAACTGTTAAAGATTGCATTCGGAACCGTTCGGTACACGCGTGCACCGAATCCAAAGCCCTGTACCAAAACGGTTCGATATGAATACATGTACTGTTACACCCCTATATATATATCCAAATTTATCAATATGTTTGTAAAATGGCACAGCTTTTTAAATATCTGAACGTACATGCTTAACATCAGTCAATCAAGCATTATACTATGTTATGATATTATGATAATCAAGCACTATATAATGATACAACTTTAGTAATTAGAACTAAAACTGTTGGTAATCATGAATGCATATTTGTCATTTAACTGAACTTTGGAATGGTGGTGGTGCTCAAGATATTGTTGGTGTTTCTGTAAAAAAATAGATAATAGTAATTATATTATATTATTAAAAGATAAAATTAATACTACTAATTCTACTACTAATAAGTCAAGTCAACTTTATTTATATAGCGCTTTTAACAATGCAGATTGTTTCAAAGCAGCTTTACAGTGTTAAACAGGAAAATAATGCAACAGAATTTTATTCAGCCGTATAGCCGTTCTGGAGAAAACGCTGATGTCATCAGTTCATTTCAATTATCATACAGTGACAGTGTGGGCTTTAGATCAGTACTTAGATCAGTCATTTAGTTTATATGGTTAATTTAGTTTAATAAATATATTTATTTGGATATTTAGTTGAAAAATTTTGTGTATAATAACAACTAAATAACTAGATAAAAAAGTTTGTATACAAACTTTAAGTTGGCTTGAAAAAGCTAGACCAGAAAGTTTGAAATAGTTTGAAGTTTAAAGTTTAAAAAAATTTGAAAAGTTTAAAGTTTGAAATAGTTTTAGTTAGTAGTATAGATAGATAGATAGATAGATAGATAGATAGATAGATAGATAGATAGATAGATAGATAGATAGATAGATAGATAGATAGATAGATAGATAGATAGATAGATAGATGCATATTCAAGACAAGGGTTGAAGGACTGTCACAATTGAAATGAAATGTGAAAATAAATGTAAAGTGTTGCAACATTTCAGTAGTAGTCATACATGCTCACATGATTTTATACTATTTTTATACATGATTTTATATATATAATTTTTTTTCAGCGTTGAGCTTTACAACAAATCTCTGTTGATGCAATAACCAATCATATGAGTTTAGATTAGTTCCCGGTAAAAAAAAAAAAACTACTGATATCGCGGGAGTTTTTGCCGCTTTTGCGCCATGCCTATGCCATGTGCTCAACTCAATCAGTGTGTGTGACGCAGGACTTTCGGAGGGGGAAATTTCAGTCAGTGTGTGACCCACTCTGAGTACTGCGTGTGGGAATACTATGCAAGTAAGATATTAATTTATAATCCTTGTGTTTTTTTATGCTACTACAATAACAATGTCTTTTTTTCTAGTGTGTAAAAGGTAATTAACTAATTCATAAACGGTTCTTCTCTGTTCGGCATAGCCTACAAGAATGAACTTTCCCTTTCGTTCAGTCACTACGACGTACGTTAGTGACTAACGAATGGGGGTTTCGCTTAGAAGCCAATTATCTTCGAGAATTCAACAGCGCCCAATGGCAGTGCCAATGCCATGGGCATGCGGAATTTGCATGCGTAACTCCGCCCCACCTCGTGGGTATATAAGGAAGTACGCTGGCAACATCGCATTATGTTTCTGCTTTGGAGCCAAGAGTATCTCTTCACTCCTTCAAGCCTGATCCTGAGTCTTCGACAAAGCTTTGAGACAAGCAGCTTTCCAGAGGCGTTGGTGTTACGGCGCGTTCCAGTGATCATCACACTGCCTGCCTGCTGATCTGCGCAGTGGTCCGTCTGACAGCTGGTGTGTGGTCCCTGGGCGCTTCGGCGTTCTCTGCGAGGCTTTCCTCTCCTAAAAGAGCTTACACGTGACGCGTCCTTTTCAGGATGTCTCGTCCGTGTACTTATGGGTGTGGCCGGTTGCTATCTTCTTCTGATGGGCACAAACACTGTCTGGTATGTTTGGGCTTTCAGCATGCCCAGACAGCGTTTGTGGATGAGTCATGTTCCCACTGCGGGAACATGACCATCGCGATGTTGCGGTCAAGACTCCATGACCTTCGTTCTGAAGTGAGAGTCCCCTCTACCACACCCCGATCTACTGAGTCCCAGAGGCCCAGTACTTCGGCTGGTGGTCAGGGTGACCTGACGGTTACGGTGTGGAACAAAGCCCCGACGCTCATGCCTCGGGCCACACCCCCGTCTTGCACACCGCAACCCGCGAGTGTCCAGATGCAGATCGCGGGGCTTGCTCCGGCCCCCCCGCGCATCTCATTTGGCGCTCCAGAGGAAGATGCGATGTCGGTCACCGCATCACAAGGTGGGCTAGAGTCCTCTGAGGATGATGACTCGGCTGTGTTGCCGCCCTCGGGCGTTCCAGCATTGCCCGAGTCGGACCCAGAGCTGACAGCCATGCTGTCTCGGGCAGCCGCGAGTCTGGGGATAGAGTGGAACCCTCCGCCCTGTCCCGAGCGCTCGCGGCTCGATGATTGGTTTTTGGGAGCCCGCGCTGACACACGTCAGTCCCCGCCCCCAATTCCTTTCTTTCCTGAGCTGCATGAGGAACTCATGCGGTCGTGGAAGTCCCCGTTGTCTTCCCGCGACCGTTCGGCGACTTCCTCCGCCTTCTCCGCCCTCGATGGGGCGGCGGCTAAAGGGTACACTGGGGTCCCCCCAGTTGAACGTTCTGTTGCGATGCAACTGTGTCCTCAGAGCGCTTCAACTTGGCGCGGCGATCCAAAGCACCCCTCCAAAGCCTGTCGATTCACATCAACCTTGGTGGCGAAATCGCACAGAGCCGCGGGGCAGGCCGCCGCTTCTTTGCATGCCATGGCGATCCTCCAGGTCTACCAGGCCAGGATCCTCAAGGACATGCACGAGGGTGGAGTTGATCCGGGGCTCTTAAATGAGCTGCGTGCCGCCACCGACCTCGCTCTCCGGGCGACGAAGGTGACCGCACGCTCCTTGGGTCAAGTGATGTCCACAAACGTGGTCCAGGAGCGTCACCTGTGGCTGAACCTGGCCGATATGCGGGACACCGAGCGAACCCGGTTCCTCGATGCCCCCATATCCCAGGCCGGCCTCTTCAGCGGGGCGGTTGAGGACTTTGCCCAACAGTTCTCAATCGCCCAGAAGCAGACTGAGGCTATAAAACACGTACTGGCCCGGCGGCCAGCTGCTGCCTCCACCCAGCCGCCGGCACAGTCGCCTCAGTCTGCTCCACACCGAGGACGCCCTCCTAAGGCTCCCGCCCCTCCCACCCGGTCCAAGCAGCAGCCTTCACCCGGGCTGGGTCGCGGAGGAAGCCGTAGGAAGGCGTCCAAGTCCCCTCAGGCCGCCCCGCGCCCCGCTAAACGCCAGGCCAAGCGGCGCTCCTGAGACGGACGGCTCAGGGATGGGAAATTCTTTCGAGGAGATGGTAGCAGGACCACTCCTTCCCCCGGTGGAGGGCCGGGGGAGAATCCTTTGTTCAGCTGCTGGCCCACGGGTCAGCAGCACCCTAATTCGGTCAAAGAAAGAATTAACACTCCCATCCCTGAGCCCACAGAGTCCGGTGATGACAGTGCGCGCCACCCACGGGTCCCGCCACTCGCATCCCACTCTGTCGCCAGCCTCCTGGCAGAGCAGACCCCAGTGGAACGTGCATCCTTCCCTGGTCTCCTCTGTCAGGACGCAGCAGTCAACCGTGCCCCCGCACCGGGACGCCCCTCAGCCTCCCATGTCCGGGCCGGTGACGCTGCATCGCTGCAAGCCCACACCGGGTACGTCTGTGCTCCGAATGACCCCGCTGGCGCAGTTTCTGGGAGTCTGGCTTCAGCTTCCAGGGCTGTCTCGCTGGGTCGCGCGGACCATCAGGCGCGGCTACGCGATACAGTTCGCGCTGGCTCCTCCCTGTTTCCGGGGAGTCCGTTCCACTATGATCGGGGCCAATGCCCCTGTCATGCGGAGATTGCCACCCTACTGGCGAAGGGTGCGATCGAACCTGTCCCTCCAGCCGAGATGAACTCCGGGTTTTACAGCCCGTACTTCATCGTACCCCAAAAGACCGGTGGGCTACGGCCAATCCTGGACCTGCGCGTCTTGAACCGTTACCTTCACCGGTTTCCGTTCAAGATGTTGACAGCGAAACGCCTTTTCGAATGCGTTCGTCCAGACGATTGGTTTGCAGCGATCGACCTGAAGGACGCCTACTTCCATGTCTCCATTCTACCTCGACACAGACCGTTCCTACGGTTTGCTTTCGAGGGGCGGGCATATCAGTACGCAGTTCTACCATTCGGGCTATCTCTGTCCCCTCGCGTCTTTACGCGTCTTGCCGAGGCAGCCCTTGCGCCCCTTCGGCAGCACGGGGTTCGCATCCTGAATTACCTCGACGACTGGCTCATACTGGGTCACTCTCGGGAGCAGGTTTGCGGACACAGAGATCTGGTGCTCCATCACCTAGCCCGTCTGGGCCTTCGGGTCAACTGGGAGAAGAGCAAACTTTGCCCCGCGCAGAGGATATCTTTTCTCGGTATGGATATCGACTCGGTCGCCATGTGCGTGCAGCTTTCGAGCGAGCGCGCGCAGTCTCTGCTGACTTCCCTTCGTCAACTCGAGGGCAAGAATGCGGTTCCACTGAAACTATTTCAGAGGCTCCTGGGGCATATGGCATCTGCAGCCGCGGTGACGCCGCTCGGATTGCTTCATATGAGACCGCTTCAGCACTGGCTACGCGATCGAGTCCCGAGATGGGCATGGCGGTCTGACACACTCCGGGTACAAGTGACTCGGGCCTGCTTACAGACTCTCACCCCGTGGTCGAACCTCAAGTTTCTCGGACCGGAGTGTCCTTAGAACGAGTTTCCCAGCATACTGTTGTATCAACAGATGCGTCATCCACCGGGTGGGGTGCCATGTGCAATGGACAAGCAGCCGCGGGCTCCTGGACAGGACCCCAGCGCCTTCTGCATGTCAATTGCCTCGAGTTACTGGCAGTACGGTTCGCCCTGCACCGCTTCCGAGCGTTGCTGAGGGGTCAACATGTACTAGTCAGGACAGACAACACGGCCGTAGTAGCGTACATCAACCACCAGGGCGGTCTACGCTCCCGCCGTATGTCTCAACTCGCCCGCCATCTCATTCTATGGAGTCAGAAGCACCTGAGGTCCCTTCGTGCTGTCCACATCCCGGGAGAGTTGAACTGTGCAGCCGACGAGCTGTCACGGATTCAGCCTCTCCCCGGAGAGTGGAGACTCCATCCCCAGACGGTTCAGCTGATATGGGAACGGTTCGGCGACGCACAGGTAGACCTGTTTGCCTCCCAGGACTCTTCCCATTGCTCCCTGTATTATTCTCTGACCGAGGGCACCCTCGGCACGGATGCACTGGCGCACAGCTGGCCGTCAGGGCTACGCAAATATGCGTTTCCCCCAGTGAGCCTTCTTGCACGGGTACTGTGCAAGATCAGGGAGGACAAGGAGCAGGTCATTTTGGTCGCCCCGTATTGGCAGGGCCAGACCTGGTTCTCAGAACTTCTCCTCCTTGCGACAGCCCCTCCCTGGCCTATCCCTCTGAGACCGGACCTTCTCTCTCAGAGACGGGGCACTCTTTGGCACCCGCGTCCGGCGTTCTGGAAGCTCCACGTGTGGCTTCTGGACGGGACGCGGCAGGTTTGAGTAGTCTTCCACCTGCGGTGGTCGCTACCATCACTTCCGCTAGAGCTGAGTCTACGCGACGTCTCTATGCGTTGAAGTGGAACCTCTTCGTCACATGGTGCTCTTCCCGCCAAGAAGACCCCTGGAAATGCCCGATCGGGTCTGTGCTATCGTTTCTCCAGGAGGGGGTGGAACGAAGGCTGTCTCCTTCCACCCTTAAAGTGTATGTGGCCGCAATATCTGCCTACCACGATCTCCTGGGGGACAAAAAGGTAAGTCAGCACGACCTGATCATCAGGTTCCTGAGGGGGGCGAGGAGACTGAATCCTCCTCACTCTCCTCTCGTACCCTCTTGGGACCTCTCAGTAGTCTTATGTGCTCTGCAGAGGCCTCCATTTAAGCCTTTGCGGTCAGCCGAGATTAAATTCTTGTCTATGAAGACGGCTCTGCTGCCCGCATTGGCCTCGCTTAAGAGGGTCGGGGACCTGCAAGCATTTTCGGTTGACGAAGCGTGCCTAGAGTTCGGGCCGGCTAACTCTCACGTGATCCTGAGACCCCGGCCCGGATATGTGCCCAAGGTTCCCACCACTCCGTTCCGAGATCAGGTGGTGAACCTGCAAGCGCTGCCTTTGGAGGAGGCAGACCCAGCCTTGGCATTGCTCTGTCCAGTACGCGCTCTCCGCGCCTATGTAGACAGTACGCGATGTTTCAGGACCTCAGACCAGCTCTTTGTCTGTTATGGTGGAGAGCGGAAGGGAAGCGCTCTCTCGAAACAGAGGCTGTCTCACTGGATAGTGGACACCATTGTTTTGGCTTACCAGCAGCAAGGTCGACCATGTCCCCTTGGGGTTAGGGCACACTCCACCCGGAGTGTGGCCTCTTCTTGGGCTTTAGCGCATGGTGCCTCGCTAACAGACATCTGCAGAGCTGCAGGCTGGGCGACACCAAACACATTCGCCAGATTCTACAATCTCCGAGTGGAGCCAGTGTCCAACTATGTACTCGCCCCTACGGATGGCCGGTAATGGGCCAGGCTCAGGTGTCTTCGCTTGCTCGCCATTCCACTCCACGGACTGGATACGTGCGATATTTTCCCTCAGGTGAGTTCCCAGAGAGCCCTGAGCTCCTCCAGCACTGCTTACGCCGACATCAGTTCAGTCTGCCCTTTCGAGCCCAGACCCTCATGTCCGGCCAGGTGCTCCGTGTGCATGGTTCCCCTCCGGCGACCCCCACACGAGTATTCCCACCGTAAGCCTCCTCAGCGAGCAGGTGTCTTTCCCTCGGCAAGTCCCTGCCACCCCTAGGGTTAAAAATCCACCTTCGGCTGGTACCCTAGAGTTCTTCCATATGCAGCCCTTAGCGGGTCATATGTGTACTCTTAAGTCCTCCCTACGGGTAGGCATCTTGGCATTCCCTCACTGGGATATGCTTCCCAGTGTACCTTGGTATTCCTGTGATAAGTGGGAGTCCTTCGTCCGTACTAGTCTTACGACAGGGTACTCTCACTTACGCAGGGCACTGGATGATGGCTTAGTGGCGTACGTACTAACGTACGTCGTAGTGACTGAACGAAAGGGAACGTCTCGGTTACGTATGTAACCCTCGTTCCCTGAGGAGGGAACGGAGACGTACGTTTCCTCTGCCACGTCAGCCGTGCTGCCTGGAACGCAGAGTTCAGTCTTGGCTCCTGCAGCAGTAACAAATATGCAATGTTGCCAGCGTACTTCCTTATATACCCACGAGGTGGGGCGGAGTTACGCATGCAAATTCCGCATGCCCATGGCATTGGCACTGCCATTGGGCGCTGTTGAATTCTCGAAGATAATTGGCTTCTAAGCAAAACCCCCATTCGTTAGTCACTAACGTACGTCTCCGTTCCCTCCTCAGGGAACGAGGGTTACATACGTAACCGAGACGTTTCCACTCCACACAAAAACGCTCGACATTATTACAATATCACGAGTGAAATCACGACACTAATCATGTTTTTCAGTTACATGGCAAAAAGTTGCTCTCATGCATGATGCAAGATGATGTATGCATAATCTTTAGTCAAATTCTTACATTTAATCAATAAATTAAACGAGTAACGAGACGAATTCAGTATCAAAATTCATCTTTGCAATGCTGAGGAAATAGATGCAGCATCTGAAATAACATTGTTTAATGCAGCTCACGTGGGATCAACAATAACTTAATTATTAATTGATAAAGGAAATTAATAATGCTTTGTTTTGAACTCAAAACGTTGAATATTTATTTTAAATTCAAAATTGAAACTATACGTGAAATGTGAAATTCAAACCGCCACTAGGTGGCAGCAAGTCACTTTTATTGAGTGAGTCATTAAGATTCAATGGATTCATTCGCCTTTTTCAGTCAGGAACGAAGCATTATAATGTACAGCGAATTATTAAATCATTCATCAACCAATTAGTTCAAACCATGATTGATTCATTAGCGAAACACCGCCATGGGGTGCTCAGAACTGTTCTGTAGCTTTGTTTGGAGCTATTTTTGGAAAAAAGGCCATAATATAGGAATAGTACAATTTACAGTTACTTATATTATTATAGCAGGCTCACACACACACATGCAAAATGTTTTAAACTGATATACTTTATTACACAAATAATGAACAAAATAAAATATTTAAACATCAAAAAAAACATGAACGAACAGAGTTGTTTTAGGCTGATAAATAAATAAATAATATGAATTAATAATAAAATTAAGTAATAACAATAAATAAACAAATGTAACCTTAATATAACAAACGACCTATTTATCTATCTAACTATAAACTATAAATACATATGTAACGTGTGATTTATATTTAAATAATTAACTAACTAACTTTATTATAACATGTTGTTTGTATGGTCAGTTATTTTTTCAATGGACCTCCGTCTATGCATCACAAGCAAATTAAGAGGGAGTTCTCTGATGAGCTCCTCAACCGTCTTCTCAAGGAGATCGAGGGGTGCTGTAAATTCCGTGAAGTCCTCGGTCAGGATGGCTAGTTCCCCATTGGCTTCGGAGAGGCCAACCACCTTGATCTCCTCCACCACTGGTCCTTGCTCCATGACCTGAGTTGAGGGGGGAAAAAGGCACATTTAGAATAAGTGATATTGAACCTTTTCCTTTAATTTTTAATTGGAATTGCATTTGCAACTTGTCTGCTTGTCACTCATAGCATGCTGCTTTTAGCTAGTAAATGATTGTCTGTTTGTGATCGAGTGATTGTGCACGCTTGTCGGTTGTTAATGCAACTGAAATTCATGTCGAAAGTGAAAGAATAATGAGGGTTATATCAAACATGTTTTCTATTATCAATGAAGCCATACCATCAATAAATATCAATACTGTTTTATCTCCCAGGGTTAGTTTCTGTGCACAAAAATAACAATAAGACACACTTGAAAAAATCTAGCCAAGGTATTTTGTTTTTCTTGAAACTTACAAGCAGGTGTTTGATTTGTAAGGACAGAGGGCTTTGTATGTGACATACCTCAATGGTTGTGTAGGATGTAGAATTAAATTTTAAAGACTTGGTGTTCCCCTTCAGGTGTGTTATTTTTAATTTGTCATTTAGGTGGATT
Source organism: Gobio gobio (assembly GCF_949357685.1). Classification (NCBI taxonomy): domain Eukaryota; kingdom Metazoa; phylum Chordata; class Actinopteri; order Cypriniformes; family Gobionidae; genus Gobio; species Gobio gobio. Next base: position 15,406,505 of record NC_137097.1, on the reverse strand, counting down.
GTGCTGAGGGCCTGATCTCGCCACAGGGACACATCCAGGCGTTTCGGACCACTTTGAATGGCCATGTCCAAGATGGGGACTTCCATGCCCATAACCATGGTCATCCTCGGAACCTGCAGCTATAAAATAATGGTACATTAAAAGTCAATATGATAACTTACAAATGTTTAGAAATAACTTGTAAATGCATTGTTGTTGTTTTGTGTGTGTTTGATAGCGTTCTGACAGGGTAAAATTTACTCACATTTTCCACCATCCCAGACCTGCCAACCTTGAAGAAACTTTATGAGTACACCCCCCCCCCCACCCCCCGCGGGCCCCCAGCGCACCCGACAGCCCACTGCCAATGTACGCTCCACCGTTGTCCACCCACCAGTAAGTAATCTATGAGATACCTAACACTAAAATACATAATATACACAATATACTTTCACCAATTACGATTTATTAGCTACTCTATAAACAAATACAAGTAGACCATAAATGTTATACAGTTACTGCACACCCATTATTGTGTTCAGGATATTATATACAAAAAAGACTGATGATGGTTAAACGTCATACAAAAATAGAACCAAAGACAGATTAAACACAAATAGTAAGATTAATAACAAACTACCGTATTCAATAGCAAAAGTGTTTGTTTTCCAGTAGATGGCAGCAATCTTCCACTAAACTATGGCACATTTCATATTTTCACAATGAATGAAAATGAGTAGTAGATATTTTATTTGAATTTGACATAAAATGTTGCTATTATATAAATAGACTATTATTACTAATTTACATGTACATTTAATTTAATATTTAATCAAATTAAATATGAATTTTAATTAATAAATAAAAATGTATATAATTTAACACAACTACACAACTGTAGAGTAAAAACATTAATAAAAAACTGATATTCCATGCGTTTAAAAAAATCTGACAAGATTAAGGTAAAGTCACACTGTCTGGTGCCTCTCTGGACAACCCAGCACAATTGTTAGCATAAAGTTTAAGGTAAAAATAACTGCCATTCATTTACTAGTATCTTAATACTATGCAATTAGATAAACTGTTCATTCATTACATCACTTTACCTCTGTCTTTATCCCCATTTTCCATCTTCCCTGCATCAGAGGGCTTTGTCTTTTTTATATGTCTTTTTTATACTGTAGGGTAGGCTATGGCAGACTATAATGCTAATTTATAATGTGTCATGTGAATTCGACCATCTGTCACAATCAGGTAACTTTTTGTCTACTGGTGCGAGTTAAGCACCCTCAAACGAAAGCAATGCTTTCTACATTGAATGTGGCAAGACGCGACGCAACACAACACAACCGTTACGTTAATTCATTTTATACCAGCAGGTCAAACAAAATCATACAAGAAAAGAATTATGGAGATTTGATATTACAGAAACGCCAACTCTATTCATTCACTAAAATTCGCTGAAAGTCAACCGCACAACTGTGCAACGTGCATGTTCACATTTTAATTATCCATAACAACCCCAAAACTTGCCCGCTTGCCTTGCACATCTGCTAATAAACGATGGGCAAAGTTTTTCGACTACTTTTTTACCTTTTTTTTTGTTGCTGTGGATGTTATTGAGCTTGTAGAAGTTTAGCTCTTGTGTTCTTCTGAACATCTCGCGCTGCCATTGCCCGATGCCATTTTTATATCACTCCATAATCTGTCTGTTTAAATGCCTATTCCCCGAGTGGTAGACTACAATGACTGGCTGTTTTAAAATATCTACGAGAAGTAACTTAGCCTAGGCCTCATACTGACAGCTTGGCTCATAGCTTGCAGGTTTGCTTAGTGCACTGTAACAATATTTAAGAATGCATATATTTTTTTTTCCATTTGATTGGTTCAACCGCCACTCGCCCAAATTTAAAATATATTTTTTCGTCAAGTCATCCGCGGCTGTAACCGCCAACAGCGCATCTCTGTGAGGCGGTTCAGCCATGGCATGCACGCTGCAGTTATCCGGCCTGCCTAGCTTGCTTGAAGCACTGACTGAAATGAAACGAACGCTCGCGGCGCGGGCTCGAAGCATTTGCCTAGGAGGGGCGGGCATGTAAGCGGAGGGTTAAAATGAAGCGCTCTGATTGGCCGAAAGCTTTTCACTCCACTTTCACGCTGTGCCTCAGCAGCAGAGTCAACGTCATAGATTGCACTGAAACCGGCGAAATGCGAGATGCAACAAAATGCGTACATAGAGAGCAGCGAATCGTACAAGCGTACCAAAGGGTCAAAATGCGTGCCGAGTACGAAAAATGCGTACATGTTGGCAGGTCTGCCATCCCTTCAAGCGTTAGGTATCCCCCCCGGGAAAAGAGGTCCTGGTCTAGTCCAGTGGCTTCAATGGATGGAGGAATGAGTGCCTCTCTTGCCAGCCTCTCTTCCTCCTCTGTCAGTGAGAGGGGAGAGGTTCTATAGATCGCTGTATTCTGCCCAATATACAGACGATCTGGCCTGTATCGTGAGGACACGGTGTAATTTTTAATGTAGTATGTCACCTCCTCTTCAAACACCGCAGTGGATGAAGAGGACTGACACACATACACGGTTCCACCACTTGACAGGGCACTAAGTTGGGTGATTTCCTTTGTGCCTGGGCAAATTACATTATTGGCCAGCTTGAAATTTAGCGTTTTGGTTTTAATGTAATTTTGTATACATTTGACCCTGATGGGACCGGGGCGGCTATAGGGATGTGATGATGCCATTCTAATGAGAAGGAGAGAAAACATGAAGTAAGTTTAACTGTTTTTTTGTTTGTTTTGTTTTTCATGGAAGATGATAAATATTTATATATAATATAAATTATATATATATATATATATATATATATATACACACACAAGTATATACATGCAAATATTTCTTAAATATATATATGTGTGTATTCAAATATACATCTATATCGAGATTAGGGATGAAACGGTTTGGAAATTTAACATCACGATTATAGTGACCCAAATTATCACGGTTATCAATATTATCACGGTTTTGTTCAAACGAGATGAAAGTATTCAAAAAGAACAGATTCACACACTTAAAAAATTTCAACAAGTTTTATATTTGAAATTCAACAAACAACAAATAACTAAAGCAGCTCTATGCACTTTTTTAAAGCTAGATTCTGTGGGATTTCCTTCCTTAATGGCCGTCGTCAATAGCAACGCATAATGCATAAATAATAATAATTTGTCGTAAATATAATCTCTAATATTATCTCTGTAAATATATTCTCAAGCAATATTCTCATCAGTGTTCAGCAATGATGCATTTAAATCTAGCATGTTTTGTGTTAGAGCCCAAACAGTATCCTAGAGAAATAATGCATATCCATATTTCCATATGATTTGACATTTATTTTATTAAATATCAAAATGTGTGCATCATACCTGACACCTAAATGATCACTTTACAGTCAGTTTTATGACTTTCATTCTCTTCGAATGCTATTGAAGTCAGAAACGTGTATAACGTTACCAATGTTGTATGTAACTTTAGAGACGGTCCCTAAATTCGCCAGCGTTTTGCCAGTCATATCAGATGCGCTGTGGTTCTGCTGTGTGTTTTAAAACTATTTTCGCTGCTGAAATAGAACAAAAACAGTCCAACACAGTATGATGAGTGAATCTCCTGCGTACATCGCACGTTTATCTCTGCTTTGAGTGCAGATTTCAGCGAGTGAGCGCGGCGCGCGCTCTGAACGCCTTTGATTATGAGACATTGCATTCATAAACTCAATATAAACACGTGTAAGTGGTTATAATGCACAACGCGATTATAACAGATGGCTTTTGAGAAGACTAAGTTCAACAGCCAGAGTGACTAGTGTGCAGCCGAAATAACGTTACACCCGCAAATGGCGGTTGTTAATGTCAAGCCCTGAATATTATCCCTTAAATGTCACCCTAGTCTTGTCTGAACTTGTTCGTTCGCTTCACGTTAGTAGTTTTGGTATTGAGGTCAAAGTCCACTTGCCTTGCGTTCGTAGTTTTGAAGTGTTTTCCCTATTACAGCGACTTTCTTCTGGCATGTTCTGCAGACAAGGTGACCATCTTAGATTAAGTTTCCCTCAGGACTTTTTTAAAAGCCAAAATATGACCACACCTCAGATTTGGTCTTCAGCCTCGGAGCCTGCTGCATCTACAGTCCCGCACCCACAGTCCCGCATTCTCAGGCCCCTCGGTTTTCGAGACAGCGCCTCCTGGTGTTCGGAAGATCGTATAACACCCGCACCCAGAGTCCCGCATTCTCAGGCCCCTGGTTTTCGAGACAGCGCCTCTTGGTGTTCGGAAGATCGTATAACACCCGCACCCAGAGTCCCGCATTCTCAGGCCCCTTGTTTTTGAGACAGCGCCTCTTGGTGTTCGGAAGATTGTATAACACCCTTATCCAAATGCCACTGAGAACAATAGGATGCAATATCACGGTCTCCTTTAAAGTTATCCAAATAAATATTTGTGTTCCATGATTAATGCATGTGCCAAAAAAACAAAACAAAACAAACACTCATTGTGCTCTGACTAACAAATTACCAAGTGGTTATTTTTTGAACATGGGTGTAATTGAAAGTAAATTACTGATGGAAGGGATACAATTATAGATTGAACTATCTTCTGAAAAAAATATTGTGATATATTGCTACAATGTTTTTTTTTTAATTCAAATTTCAATGTTTCTTTCTGTTCAACCTATAATGGTCTAATTAACATAGCATGCTAACATTAAAAAAACTTTTTTCTGATATTTTGAATGCGAAGCAAAACTCAAAAAAGAATAGACAAAACACCAATTATAAACAATTCTGTACTTTATTTAAAGATCACCTAAACATCATCTTGCTGTAAACAGGACAAAGCAAAGAAAAAAGGAAGAAAGAATTGTGTTAGTGACTTTACTTTTCAATTGCATTAAAAAAAATCTCCTAATTTAAAAGTCGCTTTGGATAAAAGCGTCTGCTAAATGAATAAATGCATTAGGTAAAATAATTACTTTCTGGTAGGCGAATATTCCTTCTTTTTTCATTCTTTTTACAATCGCCCTGTCAAATTCCTCGACTTCACTAAAATAAAAGATGAATGCCATTGTCAAAAATATTGTGCAATAATAAATAATATTTATTTTTGCAAATGCAAATTACAAGCATACCTAGGGTGATAAGTAGGGCCATGGAGGAACACCTTCTCAGCCTCCTGCCAGGATAATGCCTGCATTTCAGATAGGCCATGAATGATGGCCTGTCCATATAAATAAATTTATAAATTAATTAATATATAAAACATTGCATATATGGCAATAATAGAAACAATCCAATTGACAAACATGTTCGGGCCTACCTCAGGAAAAAGAAAACTACAAATGAACTCCACTTCATCTGTGAAGTTCAGTTGAGTTTTAGTCTTCTCCAGCAGAGCTTTGAGGTGTTCAAAAAGAATGGTACACTGCTGCTCACTGTCCATGTAAACTGGCACACGGGGCTTTAGGGGGAACCACTTTGATGGTTTCCCATTGAGAACATCCTGCGGGGCAAACAAAATGTATTGTTTTATATATACACACACAAGCCATCAATTAATAATTGGCATAACAATTAAGAATATAGCTAAGAGCATATTGGATAATCAATTGACAATGTTGAAGTTGACAATGATCACAGCCCTGGTTGAGTCATTTAGGAATGCTAATCTTTAAATGGTGAAAAAGGACCATTTCAGTACCACTAAATGCTGCTCTGTTGCCTTTGAAGTCACAATGCAGTCCACCAGTCGTTCTTCTGTTCTTGTCCGATCTTGGACTGCTCGGATGTGCTGTGGGACATCATGTGTGGTTTTTCTTTTTAGCCTAAACAGAGGTTGTGTTTTTGCCTCTAATAAGCATTTTGCCTCATCTGTCCAGAAGGCAAACCTGCGCCCATAGCTTGCAAACAATAATAATAATAAAAAAAATTATAGGAGCAATTAAGGAACAAAAAAAAGAAAAAAGTGAAATTGTCTCTTAAGAGAGTTATTAAGGGTATTTTGTTACTCTATGCTAAATAAAATGTTGTATTGACAAAATATTCAAAAGTAATATGACAGACTTAACTCATATATGGGACCTCTGAATAAAATTTTACCAAAATGTACAATCCTTTTTGACATACCCGTCAATTTGAAATCGTTCCATTAGCACAAGGCACCACCATTTTCTAATTATGGGCATGTCAACCTGAAAGAAATGCCCAGTTAAAGATCATACTGTTTTCTACTTTTACCAAATAAACTTTAAAAAGTAAATCAAATAAACAGAAATGTCCTTTTATTAACTTACCTCCTGGAAATCGAACCCGATGTCACAGACCATTGAGAGGGTGTACTGAAATACAGGAGACAAGCTGTCATTACCACTGTTCACTAGACCTTACTATATACAAATTAAAGACCCTACCATCAGCACAAAAACCCCACAGTCATTCCCTCTTGTCTGACGTGGCAAAGCCTATGATTGAGGAAAGGAGAACGAGTCAGTTTAGAAATTAATAATAGATAAAAGGATTGTGTGCAAAATAATAATTTTTGCAGTAAAATTATCACCGAAAAATCCTTTCCAGTCATTTCTGTCCAGATCCCTGGATCAATTTGGTTGGCAATTTGTCTGTAGAAAGAAACATTATTATGATTGATCAAGTTTAAATGACAGCTCATCTGTAACCTGAGAACAGACACACCATGCAAAAAAGGCTAAATGAACGTAGCCAAAACATGCAAGAAATGGCTAGGAGAACATAGCCAAAATTTTGAGTAAAGGCTAGAAAACCTGGCCTTTAAACGTTGAACATAGCTAATTGTATAGTAGAACAAAAGCTAGAAATGGCTGAAGGAACGCAGCCAAAATAAGATGCTGAAACTGTCTGAACTGCATGCTGTCTAAATTCATAGATGGACCTAAACATTGCTCTGTATTCCTCATCTCCAAAGCCGGATTCGTGCTCTGCGTAATGGGAGTCTAAAAAGACTATCTCCCTTCGAAGTGGCCTCATAATCTATAATGTGTTAAGGTGTAAAAAGATTTCATTTTCTTGGAAGAAGCATTGATTATTAGTTTAGTTTTAGAAACACACCAATTACGCTGTAATCAACATATGTATGCGACATTCAATATCTAGTAAGAGATAATTCCTTACACAGACAACGTAGTGGTCAGGGCCATTAGCTTTTGTCCATGCTGGGAAGACTAGCAAGTCTTTCATATCAGCATCCTCCTAAAATTTATTTTAGAAATTATGAAATTTTAAAAAAAAATGAAATTATGCCTTTTTATAGTTTTTACCTCCCACTCACTATATACACTCACCGGTAATGCTGTAACAATGTTTGGGGTTTTCTTCCAAGTAGGAACAACATAAAAGTTCTCTATGTATATATCTTTGCCCTATGGAACAAGAAAGCAAGCAAAAATGTAGGTTGATTCAGACACATGTATACTCTTTGACAGTTTACATTGTAATATTTTATATACATACAATATTCCGAGCCATTTCAATAATAAGCTGCATGCAGGCGTTTCCAATCTGCAAGAAATAATTAAAATAGTCACTCATTAGTGAATGTGTAAATACAAATATAGCTTTCCAAATGCAGACTGCTTACGTGGGAATCCATATCCCTCAGCAAACCCAAGCTCCAAAACTCCTCTCTAATGAGACACAATTTCCCCTCCTTGACAATAATTTCAGCTCCAGGCCGATTGACGTCCAGCACATAATCAAGCTATAAAAAAAATTGTTAAATAGTCAAACAATAGTGCTCGACTGCAAATGCATGCACATTAAATTTCAAGAATAAAAATTACCAGCTTTTCTTGCACTGGATGCCAGTCCCTTTCCCATGGCTTTACTGGTGAAGAATATTCCATCAGGGTTGTTGGTCCCAAAGCAGTAGCTTCTGGTGATGCAGTCTCACTCACTGCAGGGATGGCAATGGTTGCTGTAATGGCTGGTGATGCAGTCTCATTCACTGCAGGGATGGCAATGGTTGCTGCTGTTGCTGAGGGTTTTAAAATGGTGTCTGGCACTGCTACTGAAAGTAAGGTAAAAAAAACAAAACAATCAAGCTTAGAAATCATAAACTTTGTGTATGCTCTAAATTTAAGTTAGTGTGCCTGTTTGCACTTAGTGAGCAAGTAATTTGTGTAGCTCCACCTGAGGGAGGGGACTGGACACAACAATTTACTTACCTACTGACACATCCATGGATTCCTCAGATGTTATGCTCTACAAAAACATAAATTAACAGATCAGTCCAAAGAGTTATAAAGTGTTACATTCATAACAAAAGTGCACAAGTACAGTGAAAAATTACCCAAAACAGCCTGACTGTGGACATTCATTAGAATGTTTGTCTGAAACTCCTTTTTCATGTGCTTAAGTCGTTCTTCATTTTTGCGAATATTGTAATGGTGAATTATGCTTCGCATGAGGAACACATGAGTCGACGGCAAAGCCATGTTTAGGAAGTAGTTGTTTTTTTTTAGTTTGGAAAATAACTGTTCCACGACTTGGCTGTTAACTTTTCCAGCCAGTTGCGGGACCAGGCGAAGCTTCCGCAGTGAATCTCGAGCGTCCTTTGTGTTGTCTTCATGGAACCGGTCATAAAGAACATAATGTTCTGCTGAACCAGTAATAGGGTGGCCATCAGGGTCTGGATTTTCCTTTTTGCATGTCAGCCAGGGTAGTGACACCTTTACCTTTCCAGCTTTGGCTTTCGCTATGTTTTCTGCAGTTGGGTCCATTAACCTCCCTTCAAATGGTGTGAAGGGTATTGCTTGTGGTTGTCTTAGGTTAGTGTGTGTTGACAGTCCACGTGCAAAGTCGTAGATGACAATGTTTGGCATATGCTTCCATGAAAGTAGCATGTCCGCAAAATCATGCGGGCTCTCTGCTCGGATGTTGCATTTCAAACTGTAGACAATGCCACATGGACACATAATCACAGCCCAACCACCTAAAATGCAAATACATAAAAGAAAAGCAGATTTTTAGAAACAGTAATCCTTTCTATACTCATGTTATCACATTGTATATTTTAGAGCTACTGTTATTAGTGTTCTCATTTGCAATAATGAGGTTTACCTGAGGCAGCCCAAATTTTCTCAAAAACTTTGTCATATGCCTCTCGTGACTTCATTTCTTGCGAAAGTCTTAAAAGGAGGTCAGTTCGAGATCCAGTGGTATCCAAACCACACTCTCTGCATAAATTTCTAATCACCTGCACCTATCAAAGGAAATATGTGTCAGTGAATCCCTTAACCCTTAATAGGACTACAACAACATTAAAATAATGACAACATTGAATAGAGATTTTACCTTCTGTTTGTAGAGCTCATCTCTTAGACGATCCTCTGAGACAGTTATCTCAGAGACCTCTGCTGCTTTTGCTGGACGGATCTTCTGAAATTCTGTGTTAAGAACACAGTCTGAGCGGCGTGTATTTCTCCCTATCCAGGGTGCCCAAAAGTGAAAACTCGGAGGAACACTGAATGGATTGTTTTTTTGACCTTTGTGAAACAAAACATGTCAGTATATCATAGAAATCAACATTTTACCTTTTGTCTTATCTTATTAAACACAAATCTACATAGGTGTAACATTTAATAATTGCTGGTAGATTTGCTTTCTTACTTGAAACAAATCCACGGGCAATTCTTTCCTCTGTCAGTGCCTTCCAAAACTGTTCTGCATTGACATCTCCATTAAATTCTTCCGGAGGTTGTGCAAGGTCACTCACTAAGGAAATTAATAAAAATTTGAATAAACTATGGTCTACCTATGTGCAATCTGTAAACTAAAAGGGTTTTTTACCTGACAGATGAAAAGATGCCTTCTTGTGAAGGTCCATTATGACCACAGGCGGATGGTCACCACAAGTCACACAAGAATACTGATATTCATGGTCTGTTAGAGCTTCAAAATGAAGATAACCATGAAAAACTGTATCGGCTGAGGGGAACTGGACACCTGTATTTAACTCCAAAATCTCAACTATTCTGCTGACTGCAGTGTGGACCTATGATATAGAAAATGCACTATTAATTACTACTATTCATTGAAATAATAATAAAAACAGACAAATTAAAGAATAAAGAAAAAATATAAACATCACCTGCAACATGTGTCTAATATTGAGGCAGAGAGGTAAATCAAGGAGGACATGGTCATTGAAATTATGCAGACCATCTTTCCACTCTTGGTACCGGTACAGTACTCCACACTGAGGACAGTATTTGAAGTATGTAGAAATATCTGCAGACACAAAAGTGTAAAAACAAGAGTGGTTCAGTTCAAAACGTAACATTATCAGAAGAAGTACAAAAATCACAACCATAAAAATAAATAAATAATCCACCTTGGACAATTCCTGTGGTTGTAAGAATCTTATCCTTTTGAGTTATGGGGATTGGGTCGCTGAGGACCATGCGGTTTGGGCAGTGGTAGCACAATGTCTCCTCAGGAATTAGGTGTCGTGGAAATTCCTTATCCACTGAAGAAAGTCTTAAATGGTCGGGAATAGTAGCAGGTATTTTTTTGTTCCTTAAAATGTATTGTACCATGCCTTTTATTGCTGGAGCATCCTTTGGTGGGTAAGTGTTTCCCCCCACATGTGTTTCATCACTTTCCTCCATTGCTGTCACCTGAAACTCCTCAGCACTCCTTTCAGTGCTCCGGACCTTCCGAAAGAGTTCTGCATTTGTTTGGAACAAATGCCATTTCGCAATATATTTGTGTGTGCATGATCTCTGCGTCTTTGCACAAGGACAGTGCCATGCATTTTTTTTGGTATCATAAGACACCATGACTCTGCCTAGTCTACTGTAATAAGAAATAGTTGGCTCATGAACCGATATAAATTTTTTTGATGGAGGGGCTCCAATCTTTGACAGAACTGAAAGTGGAGCATTATTTTCTTTGGCTAGGGTTTGACGATCAACACACAGTTTAATTTTGTCTTTCCCAAACCACTTGCTTTTCACCATTTCGTTGAGACAGTCTTCTCTTAGTGAGGGTGAGGTTAAAACTGTTTTGCAGTATGAAACTGACCGGAGGTGTACACACTGGTATGACCGCAGTCCACTTCTCCATGCCAACTCCATATTAGCTTGGCACTCACCTAATTCGCAAGAAACATGATGTTGTTCCCCCCATATTTTAATTTGAACATGGAGTGGAGTAGAAGCCCCATGAATACTTTTGTGGTCTGCATACAGTCCATTCTGGGGATCTATACATTCACTTTTGAGATGGGATGAGGATGAAATGTCCATCATTTTTGCTGTGTGTCTTCGTTCAATGTGCCTTTTTAAATTTTTTCTGTAAAATGTCAAATGACATTTGGGGCATTTCTGCAGTACTTTTGGACCCACACGGATGCCAGTTTTTGTGACTGGCCTGACAATGGCACAGGTGGTTGGTTCGGAGGTGGCAGCAGTGGGTGGCATAGTGCAGGTTGGCACAGCAGTGGGAGGCACAGAGGTGGCAGCGATGGCTGTGGTAGATGGCAAAGCAGTGGGTGGCATAGTGCAGGTTGGCACAGCAGTGGGAGGCACAGAGGTGGCAGCGATGGCTGTGGTAGATGGCAAAGCAGTGGGTGGCATAGTGCTGGTTGGCACAGCAGTGGGAGGCACAGAGGTGGCAGCGATGGCTGTGGTAGATGGCAAAGCAGTGGGTGGCATAGTGCTGGTTGGCACAGCAGTGGGAGGCACAGAGGTGGCAGCGATGGCTGTGGTAGATGGCAAAGCAGTGGGTGGCATAGTGCTGGTTGGCACAGCAGTGGGAGGCACAGAGGTGGCAGCGATGGCTGTGGTAGATGGCAAAGCAGTGGGTGGCATAGTGCAGGTTGGCACAGCAGTGGGAGGCACAGAGGTGGCAGCGATGGCTGTGGTAGATGGCAAAGCAGTGGGTGTGATGTTACAGTCATCAGTGGCACTTGCTTTCTTAACCCTCGTACATTTACAGGATCCTAAATGTTTAATGAAATCTGGCTTTCTTAAAATTGTTGACTGACAGTACAAGCAATGATAGTGTTGCTGGGTTCGGCAGGGGCGACCGCATCGATGTATGGTATACCCTGGAAAACAACAGCATACAATTGCACTGTCACACACAGTCTTATGATCTTTCACAAAGCAAAAAAAATATGTTTGCAAATGTTACCTTCATGTTGCACTGATCTGTTGAAGTGTCCCTTAAGATGAACGTGAACTTTGGACAACTTTGTGGGTTGGAAATATATGGGGGCACAGAATGGGCAGTGAAAATCACTGCAGCATTTACAACATCTTTTAATTTCTGGAAGTGAATTCCCCCTTTGAATTGTTACATCCATCTTGAGATAGATAGATAGAGATAGAGATAGAGATAGAGAGAGATAGAGATAGAGATAGAGATAGAGAGAGAGAGAGAGAGAGAGAGAGAGAGAGAGTCAAATTAAAATCACCTGACAGAGCCCATACAGTCAAATTTCAGTCAATACGAATTAAAACAAGAAAACAAGGAACCCAGTCAAAAGGCCAAATGACACATTCTAGCTCGGTTAATACATAGTGAAGGCATAGTTAATTAGATTATTATGCAATTGTATGAGTTGTAAATGGCTGGCAACAACTTCATATCACAGTTAAATTAACATGGATTCATTTTAATACATACGTTTTATAAGTACTAATTTAAGTAGGCTACATAAATTATATAAAGTAAAATAATTGCTCCATCTGGCATTAATTAATAATGACATTCTTTGATATTAACACAATGGCTTGTTATCTACAAAAAGTCAAAGGTTAAAGGCTAACGTTAGCTAAGCTATCAAAATATTTTCGGGGGGAAAAAGGCGAAAAAACCTACATTAACGGCTCACATCTTGTTACAAACTATCTTTACACATATTAAATGAACTATTCATATGTTTTTGTATCGATGAGCTATAAAGTGGTTTGATTAAAAAAGAAATACGATAAATAAAATTGACTATACTCACGTTTATCCTTCACGTTGCAAAGATGTTTACCTGATACAATTGGATAGGAGGCGCTGTCTCGAAAACCGAGGGGCCTGAGAATGCGGGACTCTGGGTGCGGGGGACTGTAGATGCAGCAGGCTCCGAGGCTGCAGCTTCATACTACTCCTTTTAGATGCTGAACAAGCTCCAGAGTGCTGTCACTGCCTTCTGCCATTTCTTCTCATTCAGAAACAGCGGCGCTGCACCAGACACTGACGCTGACTGGACAAGATTTACCACCAGTTTTCACAATCGTGATAATCACACGCGGTTTTAATGATAATTAAATTTTATACGATATTACTAACCGTCACAAAATTTTATCGTGGTTTATCGTGAAACCGGTAATCGTTTCATCCCTAATCGAGATCTACATCTATATTATATATCGAGATTCATCGTTTGACAGCCCTAATGCATATTTGATAATTTAACTGAATTTAGGACTGGTGGTGGTGCTTAAGATATTTTTGGTCATTCAGTGTTTCTGTAAAAAATGATAATAGTAATAGATAATAGTAATTCTTTATAATATAATAATAATAATAATAATAATAATAATAATTCTACTACTAATAACAATATACAATGCACTAAAGACTGATGAGCTGCTGGCTTCATTAATATTAATCACGTTGTGTGCGTTCACTCGAACTGATTTGCTGAACTCATGAGCACCAGCCAATGAGATAGTCCCGCCCACTACCGGAGAAACCAGCATATCTTCTGCTTGTTGTTAAAAGGTGAAATTCCAATTGAACTCCATTATTTTGACAGGAAAATACAACAAAGAATATGGTTTACATGTAACGTTAGTGTGTCGATTCTGTGAGTGGTATGCAAGACTCTCTCTCTCTCATCGCGCGCGTTTTATTAAACAGCGCTCTCTCTCAAAGCGACGGCGAGTTGTGCGCCTTCACACTAGAGTTTACGGTAACGTTACGTCAAATACAGGCACGCTCATCCGTCGATCTGATCTGAACTGAAATAGACAGACCGCTCGACGGAGAGCGAAACTGTTTCTCTGAGTGTTCAGCGAGTGACAATATATCTATGCTAAACGTATTCTTAGCTTCTTAGACATACACTGGCGATTAAAATCTGAGAATATATTAGCCAATGACTAAGGCCCCGATCACACAACGCGTTTTTCAGGTTCGAAAACGCGAGGCGCACTGCATTGCCTTTTAATGGCCGATGTTTTTCAATTTAGAAAATAGCGCTGTGGGTTTTTTTTATGTTGCTAGGAAACCCCTGAATCAGCTGTCCTGTCAGTCTCATCAAGGTAACGGTCACCACAACGGAAAGCCCGCCTCTCCATTCATTCGATTGGACAATGGGGAAAAACAATGCGATGACGTAGGGCGCTTTTCCGCTCAGAGTTGATTTCTTTTTTCCAGAGCGCTCATTCTAAAACGCGAGGCGCCCGGGGCGCACAAGCAACGCGGCTCTCTGCCAACAGAAATCTATTCAAAAAAGGCGCCTCTCGCTGCAAAAACGGGGCCTAATGACAGATATTGTTTAGTCGCCCAGAGTGAAGATTTACCCACAAGTACATGAATGTAATCATTAAAATACAGTAAATAATTTTATTTTATTGCATGTCATTAGGGAAGGCATTGACATATTTGGTGTATATGCCATAATTTTCATTTTTCCTCCATTTGTCACATAGGTGTGTCATTGGTAGAGGGCAGCAGACCCTTATGGAGTCAGAATAGTCTCATTAATAATTCACGCAAAAAACAAGATGCACACATGTGTAACCAATTTCACATGCATGAAACCAAATTCACGTGCACAAAAAACAATTCACGTGCGCAAAATAAAATTATATATTCATAAATTACATTTCACAAATGCAAAACACAATTCGTAGATTTACAACTGTGCACAAAAACTTTTAAATGTTTAAAATTTACACATTCATCCTGTAATGCGAATGTGCAAATCGTCATTCACGTGTGTGAATTGCCTTGGATGTGTGTGTGTGTGTGTTTTTGAGACTTTCCTGGCAGCGCAATCCTCCCTACACAGAGGAGTCGTACTCTTTAGCCAATCAGATTTAAGCTCATCAATCGACCAATCATAACCGCGTGAGGGCGGGCCCACCTGAATGTTACGTCATCAGCGTTCGACCGCAGTTAGAGATCATGGCTAAGCAGCAGAGGTATGTATGTGAAGTTTGATCGGTTCATTTCTGTGTTTACTGAAACTAAGAACTTAGAGATCAGTTGAAGTGATAGTTTATTCAATATTAACAGATGTAAGCAACTGCTGTGGTAATCAGATGTCCCATATGAAGAAGAAATGATGCTTGTTTTGTATTTTAGCTGCAGGTACAGAGACAGACATCTCTCTCAGTTACAATCACACAAATGATTGTAAAACAATAATCTGGGTGGCCAATAGCTCCCACTTAGTACTGGCCTCATCGAGATATTTTTTCACTATGTACAATTTTTTTTATGAGCACTCATTGTTTAGTAATGAAGATATTTTGCCATTTGTGCAACAGTATACAGTGTTAAATTATTATTACACGTATTGTTCCTTTGTGTTTTTCAGGATTACACACCTTTGGCGTGACTTCTGGATAGCAGTCACAAACATCTAAATTCATGTTTCCTTATTCTCTTTTATAATTTGTATTAATGTCTTAATCTATTCAGTACACATGTACTTTCATGCTCTGTGCTGTATTGTCATCTCAAGGTTTTTAATGTCACAGGACAATGTTGTGAAGCATTCATTTTACTTTGCCTGGCAAAAAAGCATTTTTATGCTGATCAGACAGATGCAATTAA
The DNA here is from genome assembly GCF_949357685.1 of Gobio gobio. Taxonomy (NCBI): domain Eukaryota; kingdom Metazoa; phylum Chordata; class Actinopteri; order Cypriniformes; family Gobionidae; genus Gobio; species Gobio gobio. The sequence continues at coordinate 15,390,652 of NC_137097.1, read as the reverse complement.
CATCATACTAAGATTACTCAGTAAACTATATAAAATTATATTACCATCACTTCATCTCCTGCTTCCTGCTCTTCCTCTGTCTGCATGTGCTGACTGCTTTAAATATCAAACCAAAATCTGACGTGTTCTGACAGAGAAAGGGCTAGTGATCACTAGATTGAACACATTTCATTTGTTAACTTTCACCTGATGTATTGCACTTAAATGTATCATTTGGCGATAAACATTTATCTACTTTAAAAGAAAAGAAGACACTTACTGGAACACTACCAACATCCCTGACCAGCTATGCAATGACATTGTGCTTCCAGTGCCCTGTGACTGAAGAACTAACCCAGCTTCAAACTGTTAATCAGCCAATCTCACAACTACAGAATATATTTATATACAATGTTATATATTTATATACAATTATATATATATATATATATATATTTCTCTGTACTACATGTTGTGCTTCTTCATCATTTACTCACCCTCAAGTTGTTCCAAACCTGTACTGAGTTTTGTTTGTTCTGCTGAACACAAAGGAAGATATTTGTAAGAATGTTTGTAACAAAGCAAATCTCTGCAGCCATTGACTAACATAGTATTTTTCTCCCTGCTATGTTAGTCAATGGCTGCAGAGATGTGCTTTGTTACAAACATTCTTACAAATATCTTCCTTTGTGTTCAGCAGAACAGAAATTCATATAGGTTTGGAACAACTTGAGGGTGAGTAAATGAATTAAAAAAATTTTTTTGGGTGAACTCTCTTTAATCATGGCCAAGTCATTTCATATAGGTTTTATTCCCAAAGGATTCAGAAACTTTCAAATTAATAAACCGTATACATCAACTGTAGCAAATATCTTTGATTCTTTTAATTCTGACATAAAACAAGAACATTTAATAATGCATAGCAGGGCTTTATTCCTTGAGTGTGTACATTAATACAGTAACAATGCATGACTTTCAGCCTCTTGTTGAAACAACAGTCAAAATGAAGGGATGCAACATGAGTGTTTTGAAAGAATTACAGTAGGAATGGTAAGGTAACGGTACTGGTCTCTGCAACTTCATACATCATCTGTCTGGGAAATCTGAAACAATAAAACTGCATATATGTGCAGCTTAAAGTTAAAACAAAGCATAGATTAAATATAAATGGTCTCCAATGTATGCACTTCATTACATAAATCATTATCAACAGTTGAATGTGTGGTGGACATGTCATGCAGGTACAAACACACTGCTGTGACTGCTCTTTCCTAATTAAATAATAGTTAAAAACCACGTGAAAAATATCTATTTATCTAATTCGTCTATTTATATACACTTTCTCGCATCATTCAAACCATTGTTATGGAGTTTATGAATCTAAAATCCTACATTTGTATGGTGTGCATATGCATAATTCTTTATGAAGTAAACATAAGAAATCATCAATACTACTAAATGTTTATTTTCACACAGAGATCAGTTGAAGTGATAGTTTCTTAACTGCTAAGTTCTTAGTTTCAGTAAACACAGAAATGAACCGATCAAACTTCACATACATACCTCTGCTGCTTAGCCATGATCTCTAACTGCGGTCGAACGCTGATGACGTAACATTCAGGTGGGCCCGCCCTCACGCGGTTATGATTGGCCGATTGATGAGCTTAAATCTGATTGGCTAAAGAGTACGACTCCTCTGTGTAAAGGAGGATTGCGCTGCCAGGAAAGTCTCAAAAACACACACACACATCCAAGGCAATTCACACACGTGAATGACCATTTGCACATTCGCATTACAGGATGAATGTGTAAATTTTAAACATTCAAAAGTTTTTGTGCACAGTTGTAAATCTACGAATTGTGTTTTGCATTTGTGAAATGTAATTTATGAATATATCATTTTATTTTGCGCACGTGAATTGTTTTTTGTGCACGTGAATTTGGTTTCATGCATGTGAAATTGGTTACACATGTGTGCATCTTGTTTTTTGCGTGAATTATTAATGAGACTATTCTGACTCCATAGACCCTGGCAGGGCCGGCTCTAGCTCTTTGGTTGCCCTAGGCGAGATTGAGTTTTTTAACAAAAGAGATATTTAACAAATTATGACTCAAACTATGGATGAACAAACAAAAATTCTTTTATAGTCACTCCAACACTTAATCAAGAAAATTAAGACTTGAAGGATCAACTGCAATAAATTGTTCATACACAAATTCTAGAAAGAATGTTCAAGGATATTTACCAAATATTAACTCCATAAACTGTGCAAAAACACTCTTAAGCACCTGTAAAGACACTTAAGCAAATTATGACCCATAAACTGGAATAACTATACCCTCTACAAACAAAAGTGCTATTATGGATACACTGTACTTACCACTACAAAATTAAAATATATAAGTTCTTGTAGCTCTATCCCTATCTTAAATAATAAAAGATGAACAGTTGTTTCTGGCATTTCTATTCACCTTCAAAATTGACGCAGCATTAAAATTTGGCTCGTCTGGATTTCCTTATTGTCAGTGAAATGCGTAGTAATATGTAGATAACTAGCTAGCTAGTGATAGCTTAGTGACAGCAATAAAACGTCCAATGCCGTCCAATATTAGTTGATAATATCGATAATACGAAGTAAATTTATTTCGTTTGATAGCTTTATGGCTGAGATGAGAAGACTTACCTCTATACTGGGCTTTCTTTTGATCGTCTGCCTTTCTCTTTTTCCGTCCCTGTGCACTCGAGGGTTTAGACCGCTTCATTTTTGAAGAACGCGCCAGTGATGAGCACATGCCTGACCAACCGTCTGAACGCCTGTGCTCGACAATACTCACTATCAATTTCAATCTAATAATCAGGTTAAGTAATTAAACGTGCGGCTGAGGGGGCGCCCAAGGATGATCATGTTTAATAAACAGTATGTTTTATTTCGCTTGTGTTATTCTATGCTTAATGGGAAGTAAGTTTAAGGGCGCCACAAGAGGGCGCCTGGCTGCGCCCCCAACACATTTGTCGCCCTAGGCAACCGCCTAGCTCGCCTATAGCAAACGCCGGCCCTGGACCCTGGAGGGTAATTCGAGGTATTCATCCACTCAGGCCAAATTCTACATTTTATGTTGTAATTTCCCACTGACTTTTTAAGTCACTAATATAACTTGATTTGAGGTAAAAATTACCTCAGAAAACACTTTTCTGCCAGAAACTTTCCTCTTTGACCAAATTCTGTCAGAATATATTTTATTAACGTTATATGGAAATTTCCCACTGACTTTAAGTCACTAATATAACTTGATTTGAGGTAAAAATTACCTCAGAAAACACTTTTCTGCCAGAAACCTTCCTTCTATGACCAAATACTGTCATTTTATATTAATTTCTTCATAATTTTATAAGATAATTGAAATTATTTCAGAAAATACACTTTCCGTATAACTTTTAAACAGTGTGTAGAAATGTGAAAGATGTCTCACCTTAGAAGATGGGGGTTGTTGCTGCTGAATGGTGAGTGAACTGAAAGTGAGTGGGGGTCAGTGGTCTTAAACTTGGCAGTAGTCCAATCAAAATATACTGCCAAGGCACATAGTAACCGCTGGCCAATTATCTTCTTTTTCCCCCCTTTCTGTTTGTGTGCATGCGTGTGTGTGTCAAGTCAAGTCAACTTTATTTATATAGCGCTTTTAACAATGTAGATTGTTTCAAAGCAGCTTTACAGTGTTAAACAGGAAAATAATGCAGCATAATTTTTATTCAGCTGTATAGCCATTCTGGAAAATTTCAAGTATCATACAGTGACAGTGTGGGCTTTAGATCAATAATTTGATCAGTAATTTAGTTTAAATGGTTAATTTAGTTTATTATTTAGATGTATTTCGATGTTTAGTTGAAAAATTTAGTGTCCCCAACTGAGCACGCCAAGCCAGAGGCAACAGTGGCAAGGAAACCAAAACCCCATCAGGTGACCTAATGGAGAAAAATAAACCTTGGGAGAAACCAGGCTCAGTCGGGGTGCCAGTTCTCCTCTGGCCAATTAACAAACAGCGTATTATTATTATTATTCTGGCAGTTTTACAGCTCGGAGGTCATAATAGATCAGAATATTCGAGGGACCGGGGGCAACATGCTGGAGACGGGTTTATTGAGGATGATGTTGATTAAATAATTATTAAAGTGCAATATTCGAATGATCGGAGGCAACACGCTGGAGACGGGTTTATTGAGATGCCGTGTCGATGAGGCAGTTTCAGGGGGAGTCTAATCACGGTCTCCCAGACACTTCGGGGTCCTGTGTTGGTCTTCTCTGGGCGCAGGTCCACCATCTGAACTGGATACGGCCCGGATCCGGCTGACTGCAGTAAACCTCGGGATAAAACAGAGAGACTAACATTAGCGTAGATGCCATTCTTCTGATGATGTAACGAGTACATCAGGTGTTATGGGAAGTGTTCCTGGTTCCGGCTGACCTAGTTAATGCAGCCTAACAATCATTTCATTGAAAAAGTGTTTTATGTGTATGCCACAGTAAAGAGATGTGTTTTTAGTCTAGATTTAAACTGACAGAGTGTGTCTGCTTCCCGAACAATGTTAGGAAGACTGTTCCAGAGTTTAGGTGCTAAATAGGAAAACGATCGACCGCCTGCAGTTGATTTGGATATTCTCGGTATGATCAACTGGCCAGAATTTTGAGACCGCAGTAGACGTGATGGAGTATAATATGTTAAGAGCTCGCTCAAGTATTGGGGAGCTAAACCATTTAGTGCTTTGTAAGTAATAAGTAAGATTTTAAAATGTATGCGATGTTTAATAGGCAGCCAGTGCAGTGTTGACAGAACTGGGCTAATATGGTCATACTTCCTGGTTCTAGTAAGAACTCGAGCTGCTGCGTTTTGGACCAGCTGGAGTTTATTTATTAAGCGAGCAGGGCAACCACCCAGTAGAGCATTACAATAATCTAACCTTGAGGTCATGAACGCATGAACTAACTGTTCAGCATTTTGCATTGAGAGCATGTGCCGTAATTTAGATATATTTTTAAGATGGTAGAAAGCAGTTTTACAGATGCTAGAAACGTGGCTTTCAAACGAAAGATTGGTATCAAAGAGCACACCCAGGTTCCTCACTGACGACGAGGACTTGACAGAACAGCCATCAAGTGTTAGACAGTATTCTAGGTTACTACTTGTGGAGCTTTTTTGTCCAATAATTAAAAATTCAGTTTTTTCTAAATTGAGATGCAGGAAATTACCAGTCATCCAATGTTTTATATCAGCTATGCATTCCGTTAATCTTGTGAATTGGTAAGTTTCTTTAGGGCGTGAAGAAATATAGAGCTGAGTATCGTCAGCATAACAATGAAAACTAACGCCATGCTTCCTAATGATATCTCCCAGTGGTAGCATGTACAGGGTGAAGAGTAGCGGTCCTAGCACTGAGCCTTGTGGTACTCCATACTGAACTTGCGATCGGTGTGACATATCTTCATTTACTACTACAAACTGATAACGGTCGCATAGGTATGATTTAAACCATGATAATGCAATTCCATTAATACCTACATAATTTTCGAGTCTATTCAAAAGAATGTTGTGGTCGATAGTATCAAATGCAGCACGAAGATCGAGTAAAGCTAATAGAGAGATACAGCCACGATCGGATGATAAGAGCAAATCATTTGTAACTGACGAGAGCAGTCTCAGTGCTATGATACGGTCTAAATCCTGACTGGAAATCCTCACAGATACCATTTCTTTCTAAAAAGGAACATAATTGTGAAGACACTGCCTTTTCAAGTATTTTTGACAGAAAGGGTAGATTTGAGATTGGTCTATAATTGACTAAATCTGTAGGATCAAGTTGCGGTTTTTTAATAAGTGGTTTAATAATAGCCAACTTAAAAGTTTTCGGTACATATCCTAATGACAAAGATGAATTAATGATATTCAGAAGAGGATCTATGACCTCTGGTAGCATCTCTTTTAATAGCCTAGTTGGTATAGGGTCGAGCATATATGTTGTCGATTTTGATGATTTAACGAGTTTAGCCAATTCTTCTTCTCCTATAGCAGTGAATGAGTGTAATTTTTCCTCAGTGACACTACAATGCTCTGTCTGATGTGATGCTGTATTAGACGGCTGCATGGTTAAAAATTTTTTCCTAATATTATCAATCTTATATGTGAAGAAGTTCATAAAGTCATTACTGCTGTGCTGTTTACAATCATCAGAAGTTGAAGCTTTATTTTTGGTTAATTTAGCCACTGTATCGAATAAATACCTTGGGTTGTGTTTGTTTTCTTCCAAGAGAGTTGAGAAATAAGCAGATCTAGCAGTTTTTACAGCCTTTCTGTATGTGATCATGTGCTCTTTCCACGAATTACGAAATACCTCTAATTTTGTTTTCTTCCAGCTGCGCTCCATTTTTCTGGCTGCTGTTTTAAGGGCCCGGGTGTGCTCGTTGTACCACGGCGTTGGACTATTTTCTTTAATCTTCTTTAAGCGCAGAGGAGCAACTGTGTCTAAAGTACTGCAAAAGAGAGAGTCAATAGTTTCTGTTGCAACATCGAGTTCTTCTATACTATCTGGGATGCTGAGCAGATGATACTGATGAGGGAGATTATTTAAAAAGCAATCTTTAGTAGCGGCAGTGATTGTCCTGCCATTTTTAAAGCGAGGGGGCGGCTTTGCAACCTTAGCTAAATTAAGTATACATGACACTAAGTAATGATCTGAGATGTCATCGCTCTGCTGCAGAATTTCAATGGTATCAACATTTATTCCATGTGACAATATTAGGTCTAAAGTATGATTATGGCGATGAGTGGCTCCTGACACGTGTTGCCTAACTCCAATAGAGTTTAGTGTGTCTTTAAATGCTAATCCCAATACGACTTTTCCGTTGTCAACATGGATATTAAAATCACCAACAATTAGTACTTTATCTACGGCCAGTACTAGCTCTGATAGAAAATCAGCAAATTCTTTGATAAAGTCTGTATTATGCCCAGGTGGCCTGTATACAGTAGCTAACACAAATGTTAAACGGGTTTTATCATGTACACTACATAGCGTTACATAAAGCACCAAAACTTCGAAGGAATTATATTTGAAACTAGACTTCTGAGTAATACTGAAGATATTATTATAAATTACAGCAACCCCTCCCCCTTTACCTTTCAGACGCGGCTCATGTTTATAACAATAATCTTGGGGGGTGGACTCATTTAAGGTAATGTAGTCGTCAGGTTTTAGCCAGGTTTCTGTCAAACAGAGCACATCTAGATTATTATCTGTAATAATATCATTAACAATAAGCGCTTTTGGGGAAAGGGATCTAATATTCAGCAACCCAAGCTTTATCAATTGTTCATCTGTATTATATATTTTGTTTATTTGTTGGACGTCAATTAAATTTTTACTGTTGAATGGTTTTGATGTTTTTTTGTATTTACTAATTCGGGGAACAGACACAGTCTCTATATGATAATATCTAGGTGAAAGAGTCTCTATGTGCTGGGATTTATCTGACTCCGGTAACGTGAGACAGCTAGCAGACGGTCGGTTTAGCCAGTTTGTCTGCTTCCTGACCTGGGCCCTAGTGAGTCAAGGTTTAGCTCTAAGACTATGTGCCAGATTACTAGAGAGAAGAGCGGCACCACCCCAAGAGGGATGGATGCCATCCTTCTTCAACAGGTCAGGTCTGCCCCAAAAACTTTTCCAATTGTCTATGAACCCTATGTTATTTTGCAGACACCACTTAGACAACCAGCCATTGAGTGATGATAGTCTGCTAACTATCTCATCACTCCTTTTTGCCGGGAGCGGTCCAGAACAAAAAACAGCCTCAGACATCGTACTAGCGAGTTCACACACCTCTTTAATGTTAATTTTGGTGATCTCCGACTGGCGAAGTCGAACATCATTAGTGCCGACGTGAATAATAATCTTAGAGAATTTACGATTAGCTTTAGCCAGCACTTTTAAATTTGCTTTGATGTCAGGCGCTCTGGCTCCCGGTAAACAAGTGACTATGGTGGCTGGTGTCTCCATCTTCACGTTCCGTGTAATAGAATCGCCAATGACTAGGGCACTTTCAACAGGATACTCAGTGGGTGCTTCACTGAGAGGGGAGAACCTGTTTGATGTTCTAACCGGAACGGAAAAGCGGTTCTTTGGTCTGCGACTATGCTGCCTCACTGTTACCCAGTTTCCCTGCTGCGAGGGCCCTGCAGCCGGAACCGAAGAATGTACAGAGTTCACTAAGCTATTCGCATCCAAATCAGTGTCTAAAGCTGTTACATCCTCACTACTCTCAGATAAAGTATGGATGCGTGTTTCTAATTCTGAAATCTTCTCCGTCAGCCTAACTATCTCCTTACATTTATCACATGTGAAGCCCTGTTCGCCAGCGGAGAAGCCTACACTAAACATGCGACATGCACTGCAGGTGATAATGACAGGAGAAGACATGACTTACCGTGTTTGTTGATTAATCCAATTTACCACTTACCACAATCGTTTGCTGGACACAATTTACTAATCCAAGTTATGAACTCAGAAAAAGGGAGGCCCGGGTGCAGAGATAACAAGCTAACAGGCTAGCAAAATGCTAACGTGTGATGGTGATTTAGATTAAAAGCTAGCGATGTCAAATTTAACGTGATAGGCAATTTTTAAACAATGCATGGTGATGAGTAAGTTATATTTAGCAGTAGAAGAAAGAGGAAATATCAAAATAAAGATTCAAACGTAAGCAAGGCTCTACAGAGCTACAGAGCAACAGACACAGCAGGCAGACAGGAGCAATCGTGTGTGTGTGTCTGTGCAATAGAACAGAGAGTGTGGAAAGTGTGTGTGTGGAAAGTGTGTGTGTGGAAAGTGTGTGTGTGGAAAGTGTGTGTGTGGAAAGTGTGTGTGTGGAAAGTGTGTGTGTGTGTGTGTGTGTGTGTGTGTGTGTAGAAGAGGGAGGGGGTGTGGAGGGGTGGGGGTGTAGGTGTGTGTGTGTGTGTGTGTGTGTGTGTGTGTGTGTGTAGAAGAGGGAGGGGGTGTGGAGGGGTGGGGGTGTAGGTGTGTGTGTGTGTGTGTGTGTGTGTGTGTGTGTGTGTGTGTGTGTGTGTGTGTGTGTGTGTGTGTGTGTGTGTGTGTGTGTGTGTGTGTGTGTGTGTGTGTGTGTGTGTGTGTGTGTGTGTGTGTGTGTGTGTGTGTGTGTGTAGGTTTCACTAATTGTTTGTGGGGCCAAATGTTCTTCCTTACATAGTGAAATATGACAACCAACTAGTGAGAACATTGTATTGGTCCTTGCTACTTAAAAAAGGCTTATAAATGGGCCAAAGCATGTTTTTACTCAAATCTAGTGTTTTGCACATTTTGGGTAGGTTTAGGTGGTTAGGAGTTAGGTGATAGAACATATTATTAACCTGTGATATAAAAGTCAATGGAAGTGAAATAGAGATGTCTGTGGACGTTTTGTATCTGAGTACAAAGAAAGCATGTGACAGATTCCCAAGTATAATTCATTGTACATTATAATGTTAACTTGATTAACATGAAAATGCAGCTAACAAGTTAATTTGTCTTGTTCTGTTTTTCTACAGTACATCGGACACCTCTTTTTTTTAATTGATTGTAAATGTATTTATTGAATTGAATTGATTTTTAATGTTTTTATTATGTATTAAATTAACTTATTTTTAATGAATTGTATTTATTATAATGCATGTATTTAAATGAACTTATTTTAAATGCATTTTATGTGATTAACTTATTTTAATTAATTGTATTTATTATAATGTATTTTAATGAACTTATACTTAATTTGATTTGTTATAATGTAATTAAATCTATTTAATGAATTGTATTTATAATAATGTATTGAAATTAACTTATTTTTAATAAACCAATATTAAATACATTTATAAATGACGTTCATTTTCTGCACTAGTAGAGTTTTTTTATTTTTTATGAGGTTTTTATTATGAACCGTTAATACTTATGTATTGAAATTAACTTTCTTTTCCAATAAAACCTAACCCTAATTGATCTATTTACCCATTTTATTATTGTTGATATTCTTTAGTGATGTATTACTTAATAAAATGCTTACAAATTAATGGAAAAGCAATACAATTTTAAACCCACACACACAAGATGACGGTTATCAGCTCTTCACCACGTGCTTTATATAACCTATGAGACTGCTGGAACTGTACTAGGAAAATCGTCTGGTCCCGCTCATTGCTTCCGTCAGGTAAGCGTCTTAAATTTATGACAAATATCTGAGGAGTTGTCTTTAAAATGAGTGAAAATCAATCAAATATAGATGACTTAATTAATTGGAATAATTTTTTTTTCCCATTTTAGCCTGATCATGAGTATTGTTGCCGTTTAAAATAGCCGTCGATTTGCGTTAGCCACTACCGTTATTCTATGAGGTAATTTATCTATAAAATTATTTTTTAAACACTTAAATTGTTATCCTTTAAGACTTAAATATTAATTAATTGACGAATTAATTTACATCCGTTTTGTTGTTAATTTCATATATTGTTATGAAATGATGTAAGGCGATGAACGACAATATTTATTTTTAAGTCTTAAATACAAACGTACACCTTTTGTTTTACATCGTTAAAAAAAGTTAAGTTTACTTTGAAAAGCTTGGTTGCAAGCCCGCAAGCTCTCTTTCACGCGGGCACCATCCGACACAGAAGGGTGCGTCTCAATCAGCTCCCTGGTTCACTAGTCAGGGCATAACTCAATGGGCTGACTCCCTGATCAGTGCCCTGACTAGTGAACCAGGGAGCAGCTGATTGGAACACACCCAGAAGACTCGCTGCGTTAGGCACGTGCCTATAACAAAGATGATAATTGGAAAACGAATAATTACTATTGACTGTATAAAGTTAAACAGTAGCCTAACGTTACATGTTTATCTGTACAGACCTACCGGTATGTGATTGTAACAAGTAGATCCACTGGAGGCAAGTTGCTGAACCCATGTGCAGTTCTTTATTTATCATAAACAAAACTTAACACAAAGACTTGGCAAAACATAAAACAAAGTCATGGCTAAACAAAACTCACCAACAGCAGGTTACAACGTTAATACTTGACAAAGACGCATGGCAAACATGAGGGCTTAAATACACACACAGACTAATGACAAGACAAGTGGCACCTGTGAACAGTGATGAGACAATGAACCAATGACAGGACAAGACACAAGACCACATGAGGGCATGGGATTCACATGACACTGAAACATGACAAAACCAGGAAGTGCATGACACTAAAACAAAGCAAGAACATGATAAACTAAAACATGAACAAGGAACAATGAACATGAACCATCACCAAAACACCATGTGACACCATGTGACATGATATTTGACTTAATTTGTCTCCCCGCCCACATTCATTGTGCAATCAGATCATTAGTTCTGCTCTGCAAGTATTCTACTTTACTCACTGTCTAACGCATGATAATAGCATATTGATTACTTACTGATAATTTATTTTTAGATTGTATATAATTAATCTGCACACTAACATATCCATATATTAATATTCAGTGTTGTTTTTTCTCTTCTTTTACAGGTCATTTATTGATACTGCAATGTAAGAATTCTTTTTTTAATTCACACTTTCCATATATATATGTGTGTGTGTAGTGATTATTTCTTCTTTTTCTTCCTTTTTGTTTTTCTCTTAACAGCAGCCAACATCCAGCAAACCCAAATGCTCTTTTAAGAGCCATCCACCTTGCATCACAGGTGTGTATTTGTTTCTGTCATTCTACTATTTATTTGGAGTCATTCAAATGTTTTGTTTGTATGTTATTTGGAACCTGTTCAGTTTTAATTTTGGAAGTTCCAAAAACATTATTGACTTATTGATTTTTCCAAAATCACAGGTGACTGATTTTATTTTTGACCTACCATCGTTATATGCACACAACAGCCTTGTCTAAGCCTTGCCTCTAATTTGTCTTTTATCATTTATTTCACAGTAGATTGATCACCTTGTCTATCTATGTAAGTAACATCAAATATTTCAGGTTTAACTTTTTTCTAAAGTTAATGGTTGATGGATAAAATGTTGATGTTTTTGTCTTTGTTTTCATCAGTGTCATTCATATCTGCTGAAGCTCAACATGTAAGTACTGCAATATTGGTTATTTGTTGAGCATTTGCAGTGTATACATGTTCACTTCATTAAGATCAAGATTATAAAAGCACTGCAGAATGCAAATGGTTTATTATGGGACATACATATATTTATTAACATAATATATCTGGAAATAAAGTTTGTGTGTGTGTGTGTGTGTGTGTGTGTGTGTGTGTGTGTGTGTGTGTGCGCGTGCGCGTGCGCGTGTGTGTGTGTGTGTGTGTGTGTGTGTGTGTGATCACGCAGACTTGTGAACAAAACTAATGTGTCTTTGTTTGGGGGTATTTTCTACAGTAGACAGGACATCCTGTCCATCTAGGTAAGTAACATTGTTAAACATTCCATAAACAAACAAAAAAAGTTTGGTGGATTTATTAAAATCTTTATTGGTAACTACAGTCATTCATAAATTTGTTCAGTTTACTGTTAATTAGCAGCCTGACAGCCTCTAGAGCCTTTTGGTGACAACATATCTGTGCAGTGTACTGTGCAATTACATATTGGTGTTTTTCCCATTGGTGTCCTAAAAAGAAACAAAACAGCAATCAATGTTATGTAACTTCAGTTACCTACAAATGTTCAGTTTATTTTGAGGCATTCAATTGAATTCAAAGATGTCCACACACTTTTACTACATAATTTTGGAAAATCACTTACCATGACTTTATCCAAGACAGAAGACACTCATGCAGTTTTTCTTAATTCTTTGAAGAAATGCCCTAGATCAGATACAAATAGTAGAGAGAGATTAAAGTCATTAAAAACTCTGACAAAGCTCTGTAAATCAAATAAAGTCAATCAGCTCTATTTCACTCTTTTGAGTTTAAAGTTACATACCTTAATTTTGATCCACATGCCCTGCTCATCTGAAATGGTTGAAAAGGCATGTATCATATTCTCCTGTTTTCCTGCAGGTTTTTTTTTATTATTATACTATGTAAAAAAAAATATATATATATAATATATATTCTTCAGATATGTAACTTAATTACTTAAAATTATTGGTTGAGTGAGTTACATTTGAGATCATTGTGAGTTTGTTAAAAAAAATCTTCAAATTAAGCGTAATACACCCCCCCCCCCCCCCCCCCTTAAATCTGTTTATTTTAATGAGCAATATTTTTACAGATTTTTTTTCTGTTAAAATGTATTTTTTCTCTTTTTCGCAGTGTTGGTCATCTGGTGACGGTCATCTGGTGACGGTCACCATGTAAGTACTACTGTAATGCTAATTTGTTGGCCATTTGCACTGCATGTATTTACTGCAGCATGTTAATGCATTATAATGAGACAACATAAACTATACATCTTGTAGGGCATTAACAGTGCACACTTTTGATAATTGTGATCATGCAGACTTTGTTTGAGCCTTGAATTTTAATAATTTGCCTTTTTTTGTTTCGTCTACAGTAGATTGGACATCTTGTCCATCTAGGTAAGTAACATTGTTAAACATTTCAGATTAAATACAAAAATTATGTAAATATTAAGTAATTTATGTATTTAAAATCATGAATACATTTCTTATTTACATTTAAAGCTGCAGTCCGTAACTTTTTTTGTTCAAAATTTATACAATGAGCATCATGAAGCCATCTTCTTACCAGTGTCTTATTCTGAATAACTACAGTACACCTATTATAAGTGTTTATATTGGGACTATTTTAGACTGGTTTGGGTCACACCACTGTGGAGTAGCCCAGTATTTGCGTGACTCGTCATAGACATAAACAGAGAAAAGTAGCTCCGGCTACAATGTTCTTCCGGAAAGACGCATACGGTTCTGTTTATTAACCGCTAGATCGCCAAAAGTTACAAACTGCAGCTTTAATGATTCAATAATTCCTGTACTTTTATATAGGCATGTTTGTTTGTGTTAAGAATGTAACTAACTTGTTTTTTTCTCTCTCTATGTGTGTCTATCCTGTCCTGTCCTTTCCTGTCCTATCAATACCTTTTATATCCATTTTCACTCAAATCTTTATCATGCTTATTTGCTTAAACCTTTGCCATTCTGCACTTTCTCTTCACAAACTGATAAAATAACTGGCCTTGCATTCCAAAACGCTGCTGCTCTGCTTGCTGCTTGCTTGCTTGCACCCAAACGCAACCTATTTGCAATCTGCCCATGCAAAACATACCAAACGCACACTAGCAGCTTGCTAACGCACCTTAAAAAACGAGCCAGAAACCCCAAGAAAGAGAACCCAACTTTGAACCCAAAAACCAGAATTCAACTTTGAACCCAAAAACCAGAACCCAACTTTGAACCCAAAAACCAGAACCCAAAAACCAGAATTCAACTTTGAACCCAAAAACCAGAATTCAACTTTGAACCCAAAAACCAGAATTCAACTTTGAACCCAAAAACCAGAATTCAACTTTGAACCCAAATACCACCCAATTGCTTTGCAGTGCAGTGAAGAAAAGCCTGAAAGAGGGACCAACCCCAGCTCCAGTCTGCCCTGCTACTTCTGATGCCTTCTTGATCTGAGGACTACGTTGGAAAATCAACATCAACACACACACAGTCATTTGTTTGATAACCAACTGTTTGCCTTTACATTATAGTGTTAATTTTCTATAGTCTTGTTTATCACATATTTAACTTTTGTATAATTGACAGCTTTAAATCGACTCTCAATAAGTCCAGTTTCTGTCCAGTCTTGTAACAATAATCTATATTTTGATATGATCTTCTGGGGAACATTTTATACACAATTTCAGAGCTGTATCTCAGTTTATGTTGTCTAGTATAGCATATTTATATTTATAACCTTACAGTTAATTAACTGTAACTGCAATATATTGAATAATAGATCAAACCACATTGTCATATATCAATTAAATATTTTGTGTATTATTTTAAGTAAATAGCCTACTTTGGTATTTATATTATTGTTTCTTGGGTGATTCATTGTGATAGCAAACTGATATTGTAATACACGCATTAACAATAAGAACTGTCATTCGTTGAGTGTTTTTATTTGGTGTTTCACAAACGATTACCAGTTGCTTTCATAATCCAGCGTCATAATGCCAAGAAAAGGGAAGAAAAGTGCCGCCCAGAAGCAGCGCAGAAAGGTAGAAGTTTCATTTGGCAATAATGGCAGCACCAACTCTGCGTCAGGTGTGGGTGACGTAAACCCGTACGTGCGGTCTGTTGCGGCATCGCACTGTCAAAGTGATGTGAGGTACACATATTTCATATATTTCATATTCTCGGAGGAGGGGTTTATGTAAATATTGGGGTTGGTGATGTCAGCAACCGTGGAGGAATGTGTAGTAGTCCCTAGCGGCCGTTTGCTGTAGTCCTTAGAAATTGATTTCTTTAAAAGCAAATATCTCCCTTTGCTTTAAACTTTGAACATTGTAACTTTGCAGATGTTGTTTATGCTCAAACAGCAACATTACACACTAGCTAAAGTTAGAAAAGTGAAATCGTGGTTTACCACCCCTTTAAAAAAAGCACTAGGTACAGTGAGTGCCAAGACTTTGAGAAATGGAAATCTTCTAATTTTCTGTAAAGATGAAAAACAGCAGAAAGTGGCACAGGGTATAAAATCAATGGTTAGTCAGACAGTGACATGTATAATACCAAGTAAGAGAGCTTGGGTAAGGGGAGTGATCTATGGAATACCAATCGAGGTTTCCACTGATACAGTAAAGAGCAACATATCGGGGGCTAAAGTGATTGAAGCGAAAAGACTTAAATGTGTACGCAACAAAGAGAAAGTAGATAGTCTTTCTGTAATGCTTCAGTTTGATGAGGAAAGAATACTAGAGAGAGTGCACATTGGATATGTCAGTTATGTAGTAAGAACATATGTACCACCTCCAATCAGATGTTTTAAATGTCAAACATATGGGCATGTCGCTGCAGTCTGTAAGGGAAAGCAACGATGTGCTAGATGTAGTGGTAATCATGAATATGGGAAGTGTGAGCAAGGGACACAGCTAAAATGCTGTAACTGTGGAGGTGAACACAGTGCTGGCTATATGGGGGATGTGTGGTCCATAAGAATGCTGTAAAAATTCAGAACGCCAGGATGCAAGAGGGAATAACATATGCTGAGGCAGTTAAAAAGGTGAAACAGACGGAAGTTGGTCAAGAAAATGTACAAACAGTCCAAATAAATCCAAAAAATGTACCATCAATGCAATCCAGAATAAGTGAAGAAGTTTTAAAAGTTGGGAAAGCTGACTTCATTACTTTCTTAGCTTTCTTTCTCTATTACTTTTTTTGCGCTGCACAAACTGAAAGCCGAACTGAAAGAATTAAAATCATAATCAAGGCAGCTGAGAAACATCTACAAACTGTTAACTTTGGAACAAGTTAAAGAAAAACTTAAGGGTCAAGTAATAGATTCTCAGGCAACATGTGGAGGCTCTTAATGTTTTTATTAATTTTACAGTGGAATGCAAGGAGTTTAATCGCAAATGGACAAGAGTTTAAGAAAGTAATAGAAGATATGGATTATAAGCCTCATGTTATATGCATACAAGAGACTTGGTTGAAAACTAATTTAGATTTTGTGATTCAAGGATATATAAGTATTAGAAGGGATAGACCGAAAGGAAATGGTGGAGGGGTGGCTATATTTATTAAAAATGAAATTACATATAGGATTTTAGAAGTTGGTGTGGAATATGAATCAATTTCAGTTGAGGTATATTTTAGAGAACAGAGTGTTAAGGTAATTAACTTTTATAATCCTTGTTATAGGTTAAGTATAGAAGTGTTAGATAAGATAATAGGAATGGGTAATCAAAAAGTAATATGGTGTGGGGATTTTAATGCACACAATACTTTATGGGGAAGTGGTAATACTGATCACAATGGCAAGGTAATAGAAGGAATGATGGATGAGAAGGGTATGGTATGTATGAATGATGGTAGAGCTACACGAATTGATGTAGTTGCTCATCTATAGATTTAACAATGGTGTCGGAGGTTTTAGCAGGGATGTGCACATGGGATGTTTTGGAGGATTCTACAATTGGAAGTGATCGTTATGCCATTAGCTATAAAATAGGCATGGATATTACAGAAATTATAGAGGATAGGATGTGTACAGCAAATTGGGAGGCATTTAAATATATTAGTGAAGTCAAGTTTCAAGAGTTGAGTCTTAATGAGGAAGTGGAGAATATAGAAATATATCATGGAAAATTATGTCAAGTATTATATAGTACAGCTGAACAAATTATTGGGAAAAGTAAAGGAATAAAAAGGAATAAATCAGTCCCGTGGTGGACAGAATTATGTAGCAAGCTAGGAATAAGGCTTTTAAAAAGGTTAGGAAGACGTATACATTTGATGAATTAATTATATATAAAAAAGCACAAACCAATGTGAGAAGGATAATAAGAGCGGCTAAAAAGAACTATTGGAGAAGCTATTGTGATTCTATTGGGGAGAAAGTAGATGTTAGTGAAGTATGGGGTATGATCAGAAAGATGGGGGGTTTAAAAAGAAACTTTGGTCTACCCGTTATGAATAATGGGGATAGAATACCTGTGACTAATGTAGAAAAGGCAGAAATGCTAGCAGAAGTGTTTGTTAAAGTACACAGTAATAATTATGTGTCAGAAGAAATGAAAATAAATAGAGAACAAAGTAGAAAGGTACATCCAAATATTATGATGGATAAAGAGGCTTCTAATGATCATTTTGATGTGGACTTTTCGTTACATGAATTAAAGAGAGCTGTTGGAAGAGTCAAGCAAACATCTCCAGGGAAGGATGAGATATGTTATACGATGATTAAACATTTATCTGATTTCTCTTTGAGTGTTAGATTACGTCTTTTTAATAAAGTGTGGCGCACCGGGAGACTTCCTCCTTCATGGAAACACGGGGTTATTATCCCTGTTCTAAAACCAGCTAAGAACAAGCATAATGCTTCAAATTATAGGCCTATCGCCCTAACATCAAACTTGTGTAAGATTATGGAACATATGATTGTGTGTAGATTGAACTATTTATTAGAAAGGAGAGGGATTATGTCACCACATCAGAGTGGCTTCCGTAAAGGACGAAGTACTATAGATGCTGCCATTTGCTTAGAAACAGTTATAAGAAAGGCTCAAGTTAACAAAGAGGTGGCACTAGGCATATTTTTTGATATTGAAAAAGCTTATGATATGCTTTGGAAGGAAGGATTATTAATAAAAGTTAGAACAGTTAGGGGTAGAAGGAAGAATGTTTAATTGGGTAAAAGATTTTTTGTTGAATAGAACAGTTCAGGTAAGGGTAGGATCTTCATATTCTAAAATATATAAAATGGATAATGGAACTCCACAAGGAAGTGTCTGCAGTCCAATATTATTTAATATAATGATAAATTATGTATTTCAAAACATAAAAATTGATATAGGAAGATCTCTCTATGCTGATGATAGAGCGATATGGAAGAGGGGACGTAATGTATTATATGTAACACAAGTTATTGTTCTTGTTATCTTGAAGAAGTTAAAGTTATAAGATATTTAGGGATATGGATGGATTCTAGGTTGACTTTCAATACACATATACAGAAGTTATTAGAAAAATGCAAAAAAAATTAATAATATATTAAGATGTTTGTCAGGAATGAAATGGGGAGCTAGTCAGAAATCTTTACAAAGAATGTATTGTGCATTGATAAGGTCAGTTATCGATTATGGAAGTATTATTTATGGATCTGCATCAAAATCCTTGATTAAGAAAGTTGAAACTATTCAGGCACAATCATTAAGAACGGGGCCGGTTCTAGGCATGGGCAGGGGTGGGCTGAGCCCACCCAAACGTCCGCCTTGCCCACCCAATCAGAATTTAGGAACTGATAGTGTTCATTTGTTTTTACTATTTGTGCATTGATTAAAACAATCTGAGATGGGCTCGGTGTTGAAAGTTTTGATGAAGGGCTGTAGAATGCCCCAAACAATCACAAAAATAACACCAGAAATGTTTTCTTTATTAACTGAAAATAACGTCGCGGCGCGTTGTAAACTACGCGCACGCTTCAGTCTGTAGCAGAAAAGCAGAGGCTGCAGTCACACTAACGAAAACGGGCAGAGATATTTGGGTGCTATTAAGGTAATTACAAGATGTTGTATTCGTGAATATGTATCATGTAAATATTAATATGCATCTCTGATTTTATTGCCAAGTTGAAATGCATGCTCATTTAAGAACGTGCATTTATTGCATGGACAGAGCTAGAACATAATGTAGCTACCGGTAAGTGTTTAAAATGCAAGTGCATAGTTCAGTTGAAACCTTGCCCTCTTTGGCTTACTGTTGATCAAATCACTTTATTGTCACTCTACCATGCACAAGTGCAACAGCAGGTGAAATTCTTAGGTGCAGTTCCGAGCAAACATAGTAGTCATGACATGACATGTACAACATTCAAAGCAACATCAGATTACACATCTGATGCGCACACAATTACTCACAGCACAGTATACACTACAATAAACAATAAATAATTTACACAATGTGAGTGCAGTTCTCACAGCTTTAAACAATATACACATACTTACAATATATATACACTAAACATACATTAAACAATAACAGTATACATTAAGCTATAATAATAATAATATACAATGTACAGTATACAATATGTTCACAAATAGAAATCCGATGTACAATAGATGCTATATGATAAATAAATGTGTATATAGTGTGTGTGTATCTACAGTGGGTTGTGCTGAGTGATATTCTGTCAGTGTGTGTTATGATCCTGATGGATCAAGAGTTAAGGAGTCTAATTGCTTGTGGGAAGAAGCTGTTCTGGAGTCGGCTGGTGCGTGTTCTGATGCTGCGGTACCGCCTGCCTGATGGCAGCAGTGAGAGCAGCCCATGGCTCGGGTGGCTAGAGTCTCTGATGATCCTCTGAGCTCTCTTCACACACCGCCTGGCGTAAATGTCCTGGAGGGAGGGAAGCTCACCTCCGATGATGCAGCTGGCCGTGCGCACTACCCTTTGCAGGGCTTTGCGGCTGCGGGCGGTACTGTTGCCGTACCAGGTGGTGATGCAGCCAGTCAGCAGGCTCTCTATGGTGCTGCTGTAGAAGCGTGTGAGGATGTGGCGGCTCATTGCAAACCTACTCAGCCGTCGCAGGAAGAAAAGGCGCTGATGAGCCTTCTTCACAACGGCCTCAGAGTGGACGGACCATGAGAGTTCCTCTGTGATGTGGACACCGAGGAACTTGAAGCTGTAAACTGAATGTAGGCTACGAGGCAAGCTGGCTGTTTAAATAACAGCACTGAAATAAAAATGCGCTGTTTATCTTTTAATCGGTTTAGGGCCATTCACACATAATGCGTTTGTGCGGTTAAAAACGCGATGCTGGTATAGAGACAAGTTTTTTAAAAATGTTTTCTTTCTTTCTTTCTATCTTTTTTAAATGAGTGCTGCGTTTATAAAGCTGCGTCATGCACGAACTCTGCAAAAGTATGGAAGAGATGCGAGCGCAACGGTCTTGTGCGGGTCGCCAGGATGATTTTAAAAAAGGAGTTACATTAGAATTAGGGCCTAGCCTACATTAAAAATAAAAAATAATCATTTTGTTTTCATTAAATCAGTCTAGGCATATAAAAGGAATAAATTCGCGAAATATATTTGACTTAAATAATTAACAGATTAACAAAAAGAAAGAAAAACTGCAACAGTGCTGTTGAGTTTGGTTCATTATCGTGAGGCGCGGCGCGGCGTGGCGCTCCTCAAACAAGTTCACGGAAAGGAAACGACAAGCAAAGCACATCTTGCTTTCTTTATTTTACAATAGCACAATGTAAATAAACACTTTGCAGTTTTGAACGATGTTCTACTCTTATTATCTGTATGACCAAAATGACGGAGTAGGCTATTTTATGTTTTCACATTTTTGCGCATGTGAAGAGGATGATTTTTCCATCAGTATTGGGACACAAGTGAACAAAGCCTATAATAAATAATCGTGAGCGCTGGTTACTTTCAGGCCTAGTCCACACGTACACGGGTATTTTTATAACCGGAGTTTTTCCTCCTCCGTTTTAAAAAACAATCGCGTCCACATGAAAACGCAAAACCGTGCTATGATTGGCTGCTTGATTTCCACATGGGTCCCATCCACGGCACCGATGCACTGAGGGATGCCATGGGCTCAGTGAAACCCTTCTACAAGTTTACTTTGGAATCAGTGACACTGACAGGTAACTGTAGGGGCAGGGCTCAAGTGGACTGAAGCTTCACACACTTGCCTTACTATGTTGTATTTTTGTATTCTGGCGCCTCTGTTCTGCAATACAATGAGATAACTGCGCATGTATCTGTATGTAATAAGCGCTGTTAGCAGAGTTATTAAAAGTTACGTCCGCCATTGCATAGACTCCACTCATGTATAAACAAAAGCGATAACGCCGCACAATCTGATGTCAAACAAAGGAGAGAACGGCGCACATTTCGACTTAACAAGCCGAAATCTCCGGTTTCACCGTCTACACGACAACGCTGTAACCGGAGTTTCTAAAAAACTTCACCCTGGCCGGAGTTTTCAAAAAAGTCCGGTTTCAGTAACCGGATACTGCGTTTGCGTGTGGACGAACAGCCAAACCGCGTAGAAAAAGCTGCGGATTTGAAAATACCCGTGTTAGTGTGGACAGGGCCTCAGATTCTCATTAATTTCGTTTTGGTTTTATATATATACTTATATTTTTTAATTATTGATCTGTTCTGAATACAGTTAAATTTAAAGGATGTTGTAACGCATTGTGTCCAGAGGAAAATCGGGATAGCTCACTTAATTATTGTATTGTATTATAGTTATTGTAGACATGGACATTGTAGAGATGGACATTTTACAGCTCCACTTTATTCCCCGTGAAACTCGCGTAACAGTCCGTCACAAATGCTAGCATAACTTAATCAACAAAACAACTTGATTTGAGCAACAGAAAATAACCCGCATACATGGGAGTGCTGGAGGCGCAGTGCGCACACACAGCGCAGGCAGTTCAACAGGGAGCGTGCAGCTCT
Source organism: Gobio gobio (assembly GCF_949357685.1). Taxonomy (NCBI): domain Eukaryota; kingdom Metazoa; phylum Chordata; class Actinopteri; order Cypriniformes; family Gobionidae; genus Gobio; species Gobio gobio. The sequence continues at coordinate 15,368,501 of NC_137097.1, read as the reverse complement.
TAAAGGGGCCACACCATATTCCTACTCGTTACAATTTGTTGTGGAATGAGGGGAAATAAAATAACCTATAGCTATGTTTGTAGTGTTTATAATGTTTGTAGTACATTATAACATTCCGCTTTATTTACCGGTATTATTTCTGAATGCAATCAAATGTGACTTATACATGACTTACCTGTTTTTTTTGTTGTTGTTGTTGTTGTTTTTTACCAAAAGATTATTTGGTTAAAATTCTTGTTGGTTGGTTAACCAGTTAATTAGCCTCCCATATATAGGTCTAGCTATCAAATTAGTGCAGAATGTTGCGAATATGCATCAATAATCAAAAGCGTTTGTGTGGAAAAGTGCTGAGATGATTTTTTTGTGCCATCTAGAGAATAGAGTCAAATTACCAATTGTATACAAGTAGGCTTTTCTTATGCTTGGCTTGACTTGTTTGAATGTAAATGGCTGTAGGCCTATAGTATATGGGTCGCGGAAAAAAAATGCCCACCCGGGATATCTGCCAGCCCACCCTTCTATAGGTGCTTAGAACCGGGCCTGATTTAGAATATGTTGTGGGGCTTTTAGAACATCTCCCATATCAGCATTACAGGTGGAGGTAGGAGAGATGCCAATTAATATACGTAAATTAAAATTAAAGGTCCTGTTCTTCGTGATCCCATTGTTCAAACTTTAGTTAGTGTGTAATGTTGCTGCTAGAGCATAAATAATACCTGTAAAATGATAAAGCTCAAAGTTCAATGCCAAGCGAGATATTTTATTTAACAGAAGTTCCCTTTCAAAGCCTACAGCGAACGGCTGGTTAGGACTACATCCTGGTATTTCCTGCTTTAATTACGTCAGTAGAGCAGTAGAACAGACTCACCTCCGCCCACAAGAAAACGCGGAAAAAGGGGGCGTGGTCTTGTTGCTGTCCCACGTGGAGAAGAAGAGGACGTCGCGTGGAGAAAAGGAAGTGCTGCGTTTCAGTGTGTTTGTCGCCATGTCGTCGAGACGCTGTTATTTTCATCCCGGAGTCAAATCACCTTTGTTTGGCTTTCCCAGGGACGCTGTAGAGATTATTAAGCGCGTATATTTCTCCCGTTAAGAGGCGTGACCTTTCCACGTGCGCTAAGCTGCTGTCGAATCACAACACAGGACCGTGCTACGTTCGCTAAGCTGCTGTCAAATCGCAACACGGGAACCGCTGACACAATCAGAACTCGTTACGTGTTTCTGAAGGAGGGACTTCATAGAATAAAGGAAGTCTTCAGTCGTTTGTAGGACAGTGAAAACAGCGGTGTACAGATAAGTAAATTGTGTTAAAAATACAGTTTTTTTTTACACGCGAAACATGAACACATGTTATATTGCACACTGTAAACACAATCAAAGCTTCAAAAAAACACGAAGAACGGGACCTTTAATAATGAATTATTGGATTAATATTAAAGGGCAATCAGAGAACCATCCAGTCAAGGAAATTCTAAAAGAGTGCTGGGAATATGGAAATGATAATATCAATATTTTTGGCTGGATAGCAAATAAAGAGGCTATTAATATGGGTATTAATGAAATACTAGTTAGTCCCTCTATTGTAATGTCAAATATTCCCCCTTGGCTGCTACCTATACCTCAAGTCGATTTTTATATTCAACATAAAATTAAAAATTAAAAGTCTATACCGAAGGAAGTTGTTGTTCAGCAGTATTTGGATCAAGCATACTCCTCAATGCTCCATATATACACAGATGGGTCAAAGGATCCTACATCAGGACATACAGCTGCAGCGGTATCTATTCAGAAATTCAAAGTTGAAATTCAGAAAAGAACAAATAACTTTGCTTCTGTTTTTGCTACAGAACTGATAGCAATTTTATTGGCAATTCATTGGGTGGAGGAAGTTAAGCCGATAAGGGCAGTTATTTGTTCAGACTCTCTGTCAACTTTAAATAGTTTAGTAAGTGGACAGTCAACAACAAGACAAGAATTAACATATGAGATACTTATAAATCTATCTAGAATACAGAAAACGGGTATAGTCTTAGTGTTCATATGGGTACCTGCACATGTGGGAGTACAAGGTAATGAAATGGTTGACAAATTGGCCAAACAGGCATTACAGCATGGGAATGTTGATTTGCAAATTCCACTTGGTAAAGTAGAAATAAAAGGAATAATTAAAGAACACATTCATAAAAAGTGGCAAGTAATGTGGGACAGGGAAAAGAAGGGTAGACATCTATATAAAATTCAAAAACAAGTTGGTAAAGGGAGAGAAAGTTTTAATAGCAGGAATTATTTCAAGACTCCGTATAGGACATTCTGGGTTAAATCATTCATTGTTTACAATAGGGAAACATCAAACTGGATTATGTACATCATGTAGTGAAGCAGAGACAATTGAGCATGTACTTTTACATTGTGTAGGATTTGTAAGGGAAAGAGAAGTGTTTTTTAAGAAATTAAAAGATACAGGTTTAGTCAATTTCAATTTATCAAATATTTTAAGTTGTGCCTCAGGACAATCAAATATACAGAGAGAAATGCTTAGGTATCTAAGGATAACAGGGATGGATAGGAGAATTTAAATCACATTTTTGATTTAATCTTTTTTTTTTCTTTTTTTTCTCCGCATTGATGCTTCACACTCCAGTCCAGTTGGTGGCGGTAATACACCATAGGTTGGCTTGTCAACCGCCATTAAACCCTACAAGAATAAGAAGTATTTTCCCTTTCTTTATTTTTATATCTGCATTTCTGTGTTTTTGTTTGACTGTTTTTATTAATTTGTAAAACTGCAAAAAGTTAAGAAAGCACTGTGTAAGTGATGTCATATATATATATATATATATATATATATATATATATATATATATATATATATATATATATATATATAATATATATAGATGTTATTACTATAAACAGAATTTACAGGTGAATAAAATATACAGATGGCTATTTCTATAAACAGAATTTACAGGTGAATATGTACTATGAATATAATATACAGATGGCTATTACTATAAACAGAATTTTACAGATATAGGTATACAATAATATGTTAGGCTGAGGTGAGGAATATAGAAGTGGATTAAGGTAGTACAATAAATTATGGACAGAGCTATCCGAAAAAAAAGTGTAAAGTGCAGTGGAAGTGATTGCATATTGCAGTTAGAAGTACGGTGCAAAATGCAAATGTAAACAGTTGGTACTGTGAATATAGTCGGCAGTGCAAATGAGCATAATCCAGTTAAGGTATGGTAGTGCAAGATGCATAAGTAAACAGTTTTTCCAGTAGTGCAAATAACAAGTGAAGGCAGATGTGAGGTAGGAGAGTTGGCAGTATATGAGGGGAGTGGATCAACGGGGGTTTGAGTTCAGCAAAGAGACAGCTCTGGGGGAAAAACTGTTCTTTAGTCTGCTGGTCCTGGTCCGGAGGATCCTGAAACGCCTGCCGGAGGGCAGGAGAGAAAACAGTCTGTGGGCTGGGTGAGAGGAGTCCTTGAGGATGCTGCGAGCTCGATGCAGGCAGCGTTTCCTCTGGATGTGTTCGATGGCAGGTAGTGGAGTCCCTGTGATGCGCTGGGCAGTTTTCACCACCCGCTGCAGTGCCTTGCGCTCCGCAACAGAGCAGCTCCCATACCACACTGCCACACAGTTGGTCAGGATGCTTTCTATTGCGCAGCGGTAGAAGTTCACCAGGATAGCCGAGGAGAGCTGATTCTTCCTCAGTGTCCTCAGGAAGAAGAGGCGCTGGTGAGCCTTCTTGACCAGGCTGGAGGTGTTGGTTGTAGTGTTAATTTCGTCACCTATTTTTAATTTAGTCTTAGTCTTAGTCTTGTGCTAAATGTCTTTGTTAGTTTTAGTCATATTTAGTCATTCACATATCTTTTTTTGTTAGTCAAGTTTTAGTCGACTAAAAGTCTCGTCATTTTAGTCTAGTTTTAGTCAAAAGAAAATTCAAGGTATCTTAGTCCAGTTTTAGTCAAAAAAATTGTAGTCTTTTTTTTTTTTAAATAACACATTACTGATGAACATTTCAGTAAAAAAAAAGTTTCACATACCTCAAACATTGGTTAAATGTCATAATTACCTGACAAAATACACTTGTTGAATGATTTTTGTTGAATGCAAATGTTAAACGCGTCTGGTTTTCAATTTCTGATTTAGGAGACACATTCACAAATTAGATTAACCTGTTCTGAAGAGTATTTTATTTTACCAACACAATTCAAAAACTGGGGCCCAACAGACTCCGACTGACAACTTAAGTTACAAATGTTTTTAAAACGTTTTGGTTGCCTTGTGCCTCATGTTTCTGTTCAAACCAGAAATAAAATAAATATACTCAGAAAAACTGAAAAGAATAGGCCTACTTTACTGTGGGCCTAAAATACAACCTATTTATAGTCTAGGTTCATCTTGGGAAATGACAAATAAGCTTTAACAAGGCTCAACAATGAACAGTTCTGTTGTTACTACAGCTGCTGAAACTTCCACTTTAGGAATGAATTAAACAATCAAGTTTAAAGATTTGGAACAGAAAGCAAAAAACCATTGAAGGTTATTTAAAGTAAAAAAAAATATATATATATAACCAAACTTTAACCAGAGCAGTATGCAGTTATCACTAGACTTTGTTAAGTTTTAGAAAAGCACTTCTTTCTAATGTAAGTCTTGCTCTGTTGCGGCGGCCACCTGAAAGGTCTCCAGTTAAACTAAAGACCCGCTCTGCAAACGCTTTGGAAGCTGGCATTGCCAGAAGGTCTAATGCCAGGGGTTTCAGCAGTGGATACATTGTGGAGCTTTGAGAAGACCAGAAATCAATGCCGGATTCTTCTGGGTTTGCATGGGACAGGGATTCTTTGAATTTTTGGACCTCTTGTCTGATGGAGGACTTGGAGGTCTTTGGCTTTGATGATGGCCGATGGGCACTAAAAAACCTGAATCTAGGCCGCTTTTGCAGAGGCGCCTCTGAGACCTCTGCATTTCCAATGTCCTCATCCTCTGTCCCCTCTTCCTGGTGTGGTACACTGCGAGTGATGTACTCTTCAGCTTTACTGAGGAGATTCTGTATGTCAGCATTATCATTGTCGATCAGGGTCTCTGCTGACACACTAGCGTCAACAAAACAAGCAGCTGCAGCAAGAGGAGAAAAGTTGCTTGCCGACACATCCAGAAAACATCTGAAGCGTAAATCCATGTTTGCAGACATCTTCTGTGCCAGTGTAGCTACATCCCTGTAGCTTCTGGCATGAGTAAGGGAGAAGTCTGAAAGGTGGTTCCTCAAATCCAGTATGGCAGGGACAACCAGGGAGAAACAACACGTGTCACTTTCAAGCACCTTTGTGTGTTCTGCAAAAGGAAGGAGCAAAGCTTTGAGGATGGCCACCTTCTGCCATTCACTGGGCAGCAGGCAGTCCCAGCCCATGGTGTCAGACACCGATGTCACGTGGTCCTTTACTTCGAGTAAACGAGACAACATCAAAAAAGAACTGGACCATCTGGTTTCACAGTCTTTGATGAGAATGAGTCCACATTGTTCCAGCAACCGTTCTGTGGCAACAGATGATTTGCGAAACTGTCTCACCAGATGCCGGACCTTGTCCAGTAGACGTTTGATTGCTTGTTCCTTCTTGACCATTTTGACGACAAGCTGAAGGGTATGGACCACACACGGGGTCCTCTCCAAGGTTCCATATCTGATAGAAAGTTTAACACAAAACAACAATTATTTTCATTAAATCCTACAATAAATATTAATCTATACAATAGCATTTTATCACTACATAAAATGAATTAAACATTTATTTCAGATTCTTTTTAGATTAAAAAAAAAAAATCTATTACAGTGAACAAGCTCTCTATAATAATAAACACCATTCACAGACAGACCTTTTGTCTCCCTCTTCCTCTTCCTCTTCATCACCATCCTTGGAATCGTTCTCATCAGAACTGGTGTCCTCTTCTTCAACGCGAAATGCAGAAACCATGTTGCTTCCATTATCAGTTATTATCATGATAATTTTTTCCTTTGGGATCCCCCATTCTTCTGTGCATTCCTCCACAAGTGTGACAATAGAATTAGCAGTGTGTGGGTGAACCATTTGCTTTAGGTTTAGTAGTATGTGTTCAGCTTTACTGTCCTGAACATTGAAATAGCAAGCACTGACAGCCAGGAAGGAGGCTGTGAGCCCCTTTTTAGTCCATATGTCAATGCCATGGGTTACTTTGCGGGCCATAGCCAGTCTGTTTTTGAATTTGACCTTTTCAGCTAGGTACAGTTGGTCCACTAGATTTGTAATTTTGGTCTTTTTTGGCACAGTCAGTCTTTTATCTATTTTCTCCATCATGTTGATGAATTCCTCATCGTCTACTGTCCGTGGAGGGTGGGCTGTCCGAGCTACCCATTTAGCTATAGCCTCCTGTTTAATGCGTTGTTCCTGGGAGTCTGGCTTGTACTTGATGTGAGAAAAGAATGCACCTGACATAGATGGCTTCTCCTCTTTCCTGGCTGGTTGCTTGACCACATCTGGAATCTATTTTAAGAATAAATACAATGAGGCCTCATTAAATGCAATAATATCAGGAACACAAGTGTTATAGTGGAAATAAATAACTTATTGAAAAGCCTAAGATCAAAACTGTAGATGTGTGTGTGTATATATATATATATATATATATATATATATATATATATATATATATATATATATATATATATATATATATATATATATATATATATATATATATAATATATATATATATATATATATATATATATATATATAAATATAAATATATAATATATACACACACACACATATATATACATATATTATAAAGTAAATTACCAACTGAATGCAAGTAATTGTTTACTTTGATTCCCTTACATATACATGCGCCTAGTGCTAGACGGTGGACTTGCGCTCAGGATTTATTTTTATTATTATAATTTTTTTTGAACGGCGTGTGGACAAATTCTTTCTACGCACACACAATTTTATTTCTTGATAACAGATAACAGTGTGCTAACACAGTTGCCATGAAAAACAGAGCGTTACCATGGACACCGGACTAACTGTAGAGACGGAGCGCACTATTTTCTTTAGTGGAAACAATACAATCTTTTTAAATCAATAAACTCCTTTTTAAATCAATATTTTTTTGTCAAATTATTGATTTATTTGGTAGGTAGCAATGTAATAAGCGGGATCCGCTTCGCGTCGGGGTCTTAAATCAGCCTATCGGGTTGTATTAGCTACAACCGCCATCTCTATGGCTCTGGCTACAACCGCCTCGCTTTACATTATCCCTTAAAGCTATGGTCTACGATTTCAAAGATTGTTCATTATTAATAACCTTGTTTAGATGCTGGTTATGGTTCTACAGTACAATCCTAACAATATGAAGAGAAAAAAGAATGAAAAAAATCCATTCACTCTATTGGGTGTACACCCGCAGAGAAATTGACCAATGTAAGCTGTCCGGCCGGACGGCTTACATTGGTTAACTGCTCTCATCCAATCCCCTGCTCCACTCGCGTCTCCACCCACCGCACCCCACCCCGCCCCCTCCTGCGACATGAAATTTCGTGGGCAAGTAGGCAGCATCAACTCAGCAATGGAGAGAAACCAAACAGACAGCAGCAAGTGGCCTCTTCTCGCCCCAACAGTCAAGGTTGGAAGAAAGCGTAAATCAATTGAGGAAAGAGCAGAGATTAAAAAAAAATGTGAAGAACGCCGGACTCAAAGCCGAATCAATATAGGGTCCGCCATTGCCCGTTGGAGGAAGCTTCAGAGAAACCTTGGACTTAAAACCGACGCTGACATGGCTGACTTTTTGTTGAGCAGGTAAGCATTTATTTATACTTTTATGGTGTGGTGTATTACATAAATAGCTTTTTATCAGTCTGACAACATGATCATGCTGCCGGTCGGCATTGGAATGTTAGCCGTTTAGCATCGCCTATCACGGGTCAAAGTAATTCTATTTCTTGAAGTGCTTGACTATTTCAATAGACCTAACGTTAGCGGTTTTCTGTTCGAGCCGATAGAACATTGCATGTGTTGCTAATCTTGCGTGGGCGTGAACTCAAACGTGTGCCTCTGAGCTATTTTGTTACGACAATGGTGACATTGAATTGTTGATGAAGCAACTAAGTTCAAGTGTCGAAAGTCAACTTTACATACGATGTGTCATTAGCGAGGTCATTAGATTGAAGCGACTAAGCAATGTTGTGAAAGTAAATGACGTCAATCAATCATAATTGTATGTGTTCATTACTTCAAGGCTTTGTGTTCACTTCTTTCAGCTATGAGAGAGGACCAGTTTCATCTACTCCAATGAAGACGGGATTCAAAGCCCCACTTGCTCCAGCAGCTTCAACCATTGTTTCATCAGATACTGACCGGTAAGTGCGAATTTAGACCTGTCTATAGCTTCAATATATGTCCATGAAATTGACACCTTTTAGCTTTTCAGGACACGGGGGAAGAGAGTTGTCTGCTTTTGCAATTTCAAACCAGGGTGTGAAGACATTTTAAACAGTCAAAAGACAAGGATGTGAGATCTCCCTTTACAATCCAAAGGCAAATTTCAATTGATGTTGTTTTTTGTTGTTGTTTTTCCCTATTTTAGTGGTGGTGAATTCTCAGATGAAGATATTCATGATCTGGCTCATATCAATCTCCAGGGCACATCAGACATTCAGACGGTTGAGAGGTATGCATACACAAATCTTTTGTGATAGCTTATTGTGTTGAAGATACTTTTACCAAATCAAAGACTCATTGGTGTTCGTGGATACATCTCCGTGCAAACCACATGTCCATTTATTTTTCATCTCTTCTAGTGTTGTAACCCCAGGTCCATCTGGTGATATTGATGAGAAGGAATTCAATGACATTCATAATTCCATGTAAGTTTCTTTCTTTTTTCCTTTAAAAAAAAAAAAAGTTTGTATCCCTGTAAATTCAGTTTGGTAACAGACATGTATGATGTCAACAATTCTGTTTTTATGTAGGATTGAATGGGACAGTGATGATGACACCTGGACTCCAGACATGGACTTTGAGTCTGTTTCATCATCAGATGATGAAGATTCTGAGGATGTTTATGAGATTGAGGATGAAGATGTGGATCCAGACTACAGGCCAACCATTCGTGTGAAGTACGTATTACAAATTAATATACACTTCAATAGATGTTTACATAGATTCCAAATCTGTAACCTGTTGTGTTGTTCTGTCAGGACGGGCGGTGCTCTAAAGTCCAAATTATCGCTGGACTCAGTACAAGTCGTTTCCATGGAAGAAACCGTGCATGACGAACCAAACAAGGAATCTGATGCACAGACAGACATGCCCAACGATTCTTTGAGAGTCGTTGCAGTAGAAGATTTACTGGAAAATGCAGGAAGCATTGTCTACCACAATAGTCTTCAACAACTCGTGCAAAACATGCATCTAGCTGTCAATGTATGTCCACATAAAGACAGTCACAATAAACAGGAGTGTAAGGCACCGGGTCCATTTCAAGTAAATATCAGGTCCAGAGGAACGGCGGCTGTAATGGAGTGGGTCAGTATGATTATATTGTTGATTTTATTTACATTTTTTCCATTTTACAATATAGTATGGGTGTGTCTGAATTTGAATCAATGTCAAAAAAAATTTGTAATAGAAACTTGACTGTTACAAGTGTGGGATGGTATATAATCCAGGTTGCTTATTCTCTAATTCTTTATTGCAGATATGTCCTCACGGGCACCTTGTGTGGAAATGGGTGTCACAGCCACAGTTTAAACACGGGATGCTGGCTGGTGACTACATGCTCGCTATAAACATCCTTCTTTCCGGAAACAATTACCGGAAGATCTCCCTGTTATTTGTCTTTATGAAGTTGGGGATGGTGGACAGGTCCAGCTTCTATCGCATCCAAGATGCTTACTGTCTAGACACAATAGAAGAGTTTTGGACAGAGAAGAGAAATGAAGTCATCGCCCAAGTGCAGTCAAAGGGACCTGTTGTAGTTTTGGGTGAGTTTCTTAAAAAAACATTTCTTTTTTCATAAGTGTTGACAAAAATGAAAAACATGTAAATACTCTTACTGTGCACATTGACCAGCTTAGCAGCTTAAAGTATCTAAAATTTGCCCTGAATGATGTCATAGGTCATCCTCTTTCAGCTGAATGGCATGTGCTTAAAAGTGAAAAAATCTCAAAGACAGTTTGGCCTTTTTTTACAATGAAGTATATGCATTTGTTTGGTTTATCTTCCCTGTTTGTAGGCAATGCAAGAATGGACAGTCCTGGGTTTAGTGCACAATACTGCACATATACAGCCATGGACAACAGTAGTAAGCAAATAATCAGCATGGTGAACATTGACAAGAGGCAGACCATGAGAAATTCAGTGGCCATGGAGAAAGAGGGATTTATCCGAACAGTGGAAACCCTTCAAAAGGAACTGGATGTTGTGGAGTTTTGCACAGACGCCCACATGCAAATATCAGCACTTTTCAGTAAGCGTAATAGTTGAAAAAATATTTTTTCTATTATAGGTCACTACTTCAGTCAAATCTGTATTATAACATACAGTACCAGTCAAAAGTTTGCAAACATCCCATTGAATCCAATGAGGTAATGTTTCCTAATTTTTTACTGGTACTGTAATGTCAAGTATATTTTCATTTTTCATGTTGTCACACAGTTCTACCCTTTTTCCTTTGTTAGTTTTAAAAAAGCTGCATGTGTTCATACCAAGCAAAACAAAAAAAACACACAAACAGGTTTGATTGTGAATTGATATACACTAACCTAAATGTGTTATCTATTATGCTTTTAACCAATACAGGCACTGGAATATACAAAGATAGTGGAATCCGACACACTTTGGATATGTGGCACGGCTCCAAGTCGCTGGCCAAAAAAATACAATCAGTAAGCTCAACACTTCTAAATATCAATTTTTTATGGTCAAACATGAAATGGAGCTGAACATGAAATGCAGTTGTCTCAAGGTTTCACCGTGGTCTTCTTGTTTTGTTTTTTTGTTTTTTACAGGCAGGACAACAAAGAGGGTGTAAAGAGCTCATAAACTGGACAAAAGACATTTGCAATCACTTCTGGCACTGTTGCAAATCAGCTGAGACATATGAGGAGTTCTTTGTAAGTATTCATATAGGCTGTGAAGCAAAAAGTATAAAGTTAAATTGGTTTCAATTTGTCTGGATAATCTATTTAACAATGTTACATCTGTTTATAGGAACTATGGTCAGGTGTCCTGCACCATGTAACTGGAGAGCACGAGTGGGCTCTAGGTGCCTGCCAGCATGGTCAATTACCAGAGGACAGGGACAAGGCATGGCTAAAAAAGGGATCAGAGGCACACTTGCGACTAACTGAATTAGTCCTCGATGCTCGCTGGCTCAAGAATGTGCACAAATTCCTGAACTTCAGGTAAATTGGGTTTACCTATGTGGAATATGCTTGCTTTCAGAAATATCTCAATTTAAAATTATTACTGACATCACAAACCATTTACATTTCCTCCCAATGTGCTTTTAAGTCCACTGCTGAACTCGAGTCCTTTCACAATCATATGTTGATGTATGCCAGCAAGAGGTTCAGTTTCACACCGCCTGTGTATGCAGCTAGAGCTATGCTTGCTGCTATAGATTACAATAACCACATCAACCGACCCCCTAAGAGAAAACCGGATGGCTCTTTACAGTATGTGATTATACAAACTTCTATAACATTTTTCTTTTCATACCCAGTTCTCGATAACATACATAACCTATATCATCAACAACAACACTTTGTATTTTTGTAAGTGTTTATCATTTTTTTTGTTTGCAGGTACGGCAAAGTTTTCAACAAAAAATCACGGAAGTGGAGCCTCTACGTCAGGGGTGTCCAAAGTCCGGCCCGCGGGCCAAATGCGGCCCGGGGATGAATTTCAAACGGCCCGCAGCGCGTCTATTAAAATGTATTATATGTGGCCCGCCACGGATCATTTACAAATCATGCAGTGACACGATGTCACCGCATGAATATATATATAGACTAGAAAAGGGACGGCCCCCGGGTATGTCCACAATATCGAATCCGGCCCCCTTTAAAAAAAGTTTGGACACCCCTGCTCTACGTCATCAAGGAGGACAAGGACTATGCATACATCAGGGACCTTCAAAGCGCCATCATTGAAAAGAAGCTGTCAAGCAGCGCTGTGCCAAGGAAGTCGAAGAAGAGACCAGATGACCCCCGTCAGTATGGTGTCTTGTCTGGGATTCCTGCTCCTTCTACCGGAGAACTTCTTGACACTCTAGTCAGCAGAGGGCTTTTTTAAAGTTATATTTGAATATGTAATATAAATAATAAATAAGTCATGTAAAATAACTGTCACGATTGTGATTTTCTTTTGTTCTAAAAAGAAGAGAACTCAATACATATTTTTCATTCTTTATTGAAACTGTAAATATGACAATAAATAACGGCAAGTAACTTGCATAAAAAATAAAAATAAAATAAATAAAACTCTGTCCTATTGAAATTTAACACTGGACAGTTAGCTTAGCTGTGTCAAACCCTGCTTGGGATGAATCCAACATAATGTCCATTTGGATCTGGGAATCTGTCCCTGATGGCCCAAACACAGCAGCTGGGTACCACCACACGTCGTCCACTCCCCAGTGACCCATACTGCCACACAACCCACTGCCTGTAGGCTGCATGGCGACATTGCCTATTGCTCTCTCCTGGGGACTGTGCATCTTCTACTGCCCTGATGTCATTCCACAGCCTCCGAGCCATCCACAGATGACCCTCCATGAGGATGAAGATTTCCATGTGGGGCATGGAGGAAATGCACTCTTCAGGTCGGAAACGACAACATTTCCTTTCCAGGTCTGTGGGCATTTCCCGACACCTTGCACACACACACCAGGAGGGAGCAGCAGCTGTGGGTGGTGGGACTGGTGGAGCCCCTTCTGATGTCCGAAGCCTCAAATCAAACACCAGGGAGGGATCATGGTGTAGAATATCCCTAAGCATCAGGTGTGATTGTTGGATGCTCAACCTCCCAATCAATGTCTAGAATGAGAGATTTTCAAAATTAAAAAACAAAATTATATTGTTTTGAATCATGAAAAGATTTGTTTTATGAATTATGTTACCATATTTGACAGAAACAATATACTACTACTACTACTGTCATTTAGCAGATCCTTTTATACAAGGCAACTTAGAACAATACAAGCAAGAAATCACATAGGAAGATGTAACATGGATAAGTGCTGGTCAGACTGCTGGACACAGGGACTGTCATGCAATATGGCCCTGTGTGTGTTTGTGTATATATATATGTGTGTTTGTATATATATATATATATATATATATATATATACCTAGATTTAGTTATTTATTAATCGTTTTTTATATTTAGCACTTATCCATGCTAAATTTTCCTATGTGATTTCCTGCTTGTATGGTTCTCTCAAATGTAAATAAAGTTGCCTTGAATAAAAGCATCTGCTAAATGACAGTAGTAGTAATAGTAGTAAAAACATACAAGCAAACAAATATCAAAGCATTTACATGGTGTGGGTTTTTGGTAATTTTAAAGACTCATAAAATGCACTGGTACAGTACAAATGTTTGTGAAGTTGCACATATTGTACCATACATCTTCAAAATCAATGCGTTGCGCCTGGAAATCCTGCATCCGCTGAACATCCTCTGGAGACAGATTTAGGGGCAAACCGCGACCAGATCCTCGCCCTCGGGCACCCCGTCCCCGTCCCCGTGTCGCGCCCTGCCCCCGTCGTCTAGGTGGCCGCGTTGAAGGACCCACGGCCGGAGAGTCAGGTGTGCTATCATGGGAGGTCTAAAAAAGTAACAACAACAACGTCTTTTATATAATAAGTAATCCCGATACACACGCTCAAAACACCAACTTATTGCTGTTAAAACCTATTTGAGTTTTTCCGTTTTTAAACCAGTGACGTTAGTTATCAACAGCTTTCTCAAATTACTCCGGTAGACTACAAAGACTAGCTATATAGTGTTAAAAACCTAAGCTTGGCTACTAATGACATTATAATATACATTATGTTTAACATGCATTTAATAACTTAAAATGTTGCTTTACCTGCGAATCCGACATCGCACATGGTACATCTCTGTTCCGATGTTTACTCCTGCTTGACTGAGTGACGTTGTTCAGGTCGTTTCCCGGTGGGAGGGATCAGGTAGCACAGAGGGGAGGGGTGGGCGTGTGGAGGGGCGGGATGAGTTTTTTAAAAATTCAGGCTTTCTCGACTGATTTTCAACATCGTAGACTACAGCTTTAAAACATAATATAACATTAAAAATAAAACTTTTTAAATAGCCAACTCAAAGTGTTTATTACAAATAAATGTTAATGAACAAACATGTATTCACAGCACCCCCACTTTCCACACCCATGTGATGTGAAGACCCACACATGCATGTGGCAAAATAAGTTAAAATATAGCTATATAACCTGCTTAATGTGCCAAAACACCACAGCTAACTGAATAATTTACAGCATAGATGCCTAAAATCAGCATTAGCTTATGATACGTTAATTTAGGTTAACTTACCTGAATGTGTGGGTGGTTAGCCTTTAGATGTCGTTTAAGGTTGGTGGTGTTTTTCCCCGAAATTCTTTGTCCGCAGAGTTTCCCGTCAGTTATGATGACACATTCTGACTTTTTGTCAGTATCATTGTACTTAAAATGCGACCAAATATCGAGCCTCTTCCTTCGACCTAACATGTCGTCCTCGCTCGTCACTCGTGTTCACTGTGGGTGTTGTGTGTTCAGCAGTTTCGTGTTGCAGCCACAGGCTGGCAGCAACAGGAGTAGGACGCCTGTAACTTGAGCAACAGAGCGAAGCCGCGAACTCATTTGTAATATTTTAAAGGCATAACAGCTGATGAAAAAGCAGAGACGATTGTAGACGAAAATGAAGAGAGATTTTATCTTAGTATTTATTTTATGCAAAACATTTTCGTCTCGTCTTTTTTCGTCAACAATAATACATGTTAATTTAGTCTTAGTCAGCGTTTTTGGACAGTCCTGCAGTCTCGTCATCGTCTCGTCTTAGTCATGAAAAAAAGGTCGTTGACGAACATATTTCGTCTAGTCTCGTCTGACGAAATTAACACTAGTTGGTTGTCCACGTCATGTCCGCCGAGATGTGGATCCCCAGGAACTTGAAACCGGAGACATGCTCAACAGCCATTCCATTGATGTGGATGTGTTGTGTGTGCCTCTTGACTCTTTCCTGAAGGCCACGATGAACTCCTTCGTTTTGGTGGTGTTGAGGAGCAGGTTATTATCAGTGCACCATGTGGCCAGGTGCTGGATCTCCTCCCTATAGGCAGTCTCATCGTTGTTGCTGATGAGCCCAATCACCGTAGTGTCGTCCGCAAACTTGACGATGGAATTAGATCCATACACAGGCTTGCAGTCGGTGGTGAAGAGGGAGTAGAGAAACGGACTTAGCACACAGCCCTGTGGTACACCAGTGTTAAGTGTGATGGACGTGGAGCAGGTGGATCCTGATCGAACATTCTGGGGTCTGTCAGTTAGGAAGTCCAAAATCCAGTTACACATTGAGGTGTTGATGCCCAGGTCTCCAAGTTTGGCTATTAACTTGATTGGGATGACAGTGTTGAATGCTGAGCTGAAGTCAACAAACAGCATGCGTGCATAAGTGTTTTTATTGTCCAGATGGGTGAGCACAGAGTACAGTGCCATGGAAACTGCATCATCTGTGCTCCTATTGCTGCGAAGAGTCCAATGTGGATGGTAGAGAGTCTTTTAGGTGTTCCAGGACCAGCCGCTCAAAGCACTTCATAACGATGGGTGTGAGTGCTACAGGGCGGTAGTCATTAGGGCACCTCGGGCTAGAGTGTTTCGGCACTGGCACAATGGAAGTGCGTTTAAACCAAGTTGGTACAGGTGCTTGGGCAAGAGACAGGTTGAAAATGTCTGTAAAAACCCCAGCAAGCTGCTCCGCACATGCCCTGAGAACACGTCCAGGGATGTTGTCTGGTCCAGCAGCCTTGTGTGCGCTGATCCGGCTCAGTGCCTTGCAGACATCTGTGGAGGAGAGTGTGATTGGTGGGTCAGCTGAGGGTTTGAGCTTGGTGGCAGTTTCTCTGTTGTCTCTTTCAAAGCGAGCATAAAAGTAGTTTAGCTTGTTTAGGAAGTTGACATCAGTGGCTGCGGGGTCGGAGTGGGTGGGTTTGTAGTCACTGATGGCCTGAATGCCCTGCCACATGCGTCGAGGGTCAGAGTTGGAAAAGTGTCCCTCTATCTTTAGCTTGTAGCAGTGCTTGGCCTTTTTGATGCCCCTCTTCAGGTTTGCTCTGGATGTGCTGTAGGCTTGTGCATCTCCTGATCTGAAGGCAGTGTTGCGTGACTTCAACAGGAGTTGCACTTTCTTGTTCATCCAAGGCTTCTGATTTGGGTATGTGGTGATCTGTTTCTGGGTTGTAACACTGTCATTTGTGGTATTGATATGATCCAATACTGAGGAGGTGTAGGAGTCAATGTCCGTGTGAGCGCCACTGGTGGCTTGAGAAGCAAACATACTCCAGTCTGTGTGTAGAAACCTTTCCTGGAGTGTGGAATCTGCCCCAACAGGCCACACCTTGATGGTCTTCACTGATGGCTTCACACGGTTGATGACGGGTGCATATTTCGGGGTGAGAAACAAAGAGAGGTGATCTGACTGTCCCAGGTGGGAGAGGGGTGTTGCAATGTAAGCTCCAGCCTTGTTTGTGTAAACATGGTCTAAGGTTTTGTTTCCTCTTGTGTGACAGGAAACATGCTGGTGAAACTTGGGTAGCACTGACTTTAAGTTTGAGTGATTAAAGTCACCTGCAACAATAAACGCAGCTTCCGGGTGATCAGTCTGTTGTTTACTGATGGCTGCATGAAGTTCTTTCATAGCAAGCTTGGCATCAGCATCCGGGGGAATATAGGGTGCAGTGATAATGGTGGAAGTGAACTCCCGCGGTAGATAAAACGGTCTACATTTAACCATGAGAAACTCAAGGTTAGCTGAACAATGACTCCCAACAATAGCAGAGTTTGTGCACCAAGCTTTGTTAATGTAAATGCACAATCCACCACCTCTGGTCTTACCGGAGCCATGTAACGTTCTATCCGCCCGGAGTGTATGACGTCCCGCTAGCTCAATAGCGGTGTCTGGTATTCCGCTGTTTAACCAGGTTTCCGTGAAGATTAGTACGTTACAGTTCAAAAGTTTCTTGCTGTGTGTGATGCTGAATCGAATCTCCTCCATTTTGTTCACTAGTGACCGTACATTGGCAAGGAAAATGCTGGGTAAAGAGAGCCGGTGTGGTGTTAGCCTTAGCTTAGCTCTTAGTCCTCCACGCTTCCCCCGCCTTTGTTTATGATCTCGACGCCGCCTGCGAGCACTTCCGCCTGGCCGGGTAGAGTGCATAGCCTCGGGTGTCCTAGCGATCTCAGGAAGTCGAAGATTGTCCATTAAACTGTCGGAAATTCGCAAACCAATATCCAAAATCTCACTACGGGCGTACGATGTAAAGGCACAACTGTTCTGCATGAACAGACCTGAGATGAGCAAGAAAATTACCACAAAATTGCAGAATCTGGAGAGACCCCGAGCCTCGCGATGTACTCGTGCCGCCATCTTGGATGTTTAGACATTTACTGTAAATACAAAATCTTATCCACAGCAACTTTTTTTTTTTTGCAGATACTGCCATAAAACAGCATGAGAAGGTAGAAGTCCAGGTCTGAAGGCCAGGCCATGAATTCTAATCTGACAGAACTGAGGTCCCAAAATAAAAAGGGTATGCACATGATGTCACAGTTGGCAGAGTCACTGCAGTTTCACCCACTATATTAACCAGAGTTGGGCACGTTACTTTAAAAAAAGTAATTAGTTATAGTTACTTCTTACAAATAGTAACTGAGTTAGTAACTGAGTTAAATCATTAAAAAAATAACTAATTACCAGGGAAAGTAATTACTGCGTTACTTTTTTTTTTTTTTCAAATGTTCAAATATGTCAAATAACTTGGATGCCCCCAATATTAAATATGTTAATTGAAGGAATTGGACACTAAATAGAATAAATTATTATTATAAAACATTGCACATTAATGTAGGCTACACTATTGCTGTGGGACAATGGGAGAGACACGTATCAAATTCAATACATTATTGTAAATATTATCTGTAGACCTACTATAGTGTAAATATTGTGTAAATATTATCAGTACTTTACTATTCCTTTGGTTGTGGAGCTCACGTTATCACATGGTAGCCACTAATGTTGTGGCTGTGATGATGTGAGGCTTCATTAGATTAGAATTACTGACCACCGATGTGGAGAGACTCTTTCTTCCTGGGCATAAGTTGCACATTACATAAACATTCTTACCTTTCACATTTACATTTATGCATTTAGCAGACGCTTTTATCCAAAGCGACTTACAACTTGGGGGTACATGAAGCGATTAGTCATGAAGAGTCGAGAAGCGCAATAAGAGCCTGAAATACTGAGACCGTGTACATTTCACCTCAACGAGGGTAGAGTAGCGCTTATACTTCCAGTTTGTGAAAGCTACCTTTGAAGTCGTTGGACTTGCCATCGCTCTGACTCCTCCTGGTCGTGTGTGACTTTGCATATATGCGCGTGTGTGTGTGAGAACTCAACCTATCAACCTCAACCTTGTCTCCCACCCATCAATCATCATCAGTTATGTGTACCACCCCACCCACCCCCCAACACTCATGGCATGGCATGCACACACGCCCGCCCGTACACACATACAAACACACACACACACACACACACACACACGTTGCAGGTCCGACTGACAGAGAGCCTGTTCAGATTTAAAACGCTTCGGTGAGCTCAATTATAGTAACGCCGCATTTTTTTCTCAGTAACACTAACAGCGTTGTAACAGAAGAAACAGTCATTCGTTTGATTACTCATTACTGAAAAAAATAATTCCGTTAGTAACGCCGTTTATCTAAAACGCCGTTATTCCCATCACTGATATTAACAAATGTTAAATATTAATATAAGCATATATATTGCACATTAATGTGAAAAATATTAAAAAGGGGCCAACATCAATTATATTTAAATATATTTTTAATTTGAATTTCAAAATATATTTACATACATGTAAAACATATATTTTATTCTAATTAGAGACATTTAAATATATGAAAATCTTTTTATTAATAATATATTTAAATCTATGTGACTTCTGTATGGGTCGGGAAGATCTCAGGATCTTTGCTCTCTGGCCTCGCTCTGCATGTGACCTTCTCCACTGATCGTTCAGATCAGCTATTATTGGTCAAATAAGCACAGACAGAAACAGATACAGGAGAACTGAGAGCTCTTTAATTATATTAATGATGGAACTGAGAGAATACAGGACAGTCTCGGACTCGGTAAGCGACCTATACGAAACACTTCTATAAAGACACAACAATATTACACATAACTCCTGGATAATACTTTATATAAACTTAGCACACTTCTAATATACTTCATGCACTTTAAATCAAGTCTTTTTAGGGACAGTACACCCAAAACTGTTCACTGACTTCCAATATAAGGACAAAAAAATCCACAGAAGAAAGTTATTCAGCTTTTGATTGACATGAATGTCAACTATCTTAATTTTTGAGTGAATTATCTTTTTAATAGTGTGAATAGTGATTATTTGATCAAAAGAGTATGAAAAATGTACATGCATTATGAACCGCAGCTGACTAGCAGGAATATGACATTAAATTATTGAAAGCGGTCGTTTCCAGAGAATCCTGCTGACGGTTTGGCCTGTTTTACTGCGGGGGAACTTTGTTCCTACAGCATTTCCCCATGACTGCAATGCAGACGCTCTTTATGAAGGCAAAAGTTTGCTCTGGATTATAACCCTCCTCTCCATCGTATGATGAATTACTGCTGCCACAGAAAGCCAGCAGAAGCATCAGCGCTAAGTGTGCTAAGGAATGACATTGAGTTGATTTATTCAGCGCAGCTCTATTTCAGCTGTTTAAACTGAACTGCAGGCGGTCCGTGAATGAGACGCAGGCTTCTGCACTGAAACACAGCAGGCAAACGTGCCACTACTGTCTCGTGAGTGTTCGTCCCGGCTGTGTGTCGAATTCTGACATCTGTCAGTTCTACAACAGCAGTGAACAGACTTCATTAAACCACAAACATCAGGCCTCATGAACAAGTACAAGATACAGTCAGCCAGAGGGTTCAGAAACATGAGGCATGCAGAAAAATAGAAAACTTTAACAGATGAGAAACTGTGGAGGAACTCAGGAAAAATCGCTACAATAACATTCAGGACTACAAAGGGGAGAATGAGAAACGTGTAAGTCAGCAGCACCAGGAACAAACTGCCCAAAATTAATTTGCGCTTTAGAGGAGTAAGAGATATTGCGCGTGAAAGACCGCGACAAGTGCCAACAAAACACAGAATGATTATCGGGTAGGGGATAAAACAGGCGATCGATCGGTACAGACAGCTGAAAAGCCAATCAGAGTCTATGTATGCAAAGATCAGAGGAACAAACCAGATGATCACAGAAATAACACAGCAGACTTTCAGTGAATGATGAGATTTGTACCAGATAGGATGAGAAACCAGAAGATATCGTTCAACAGCAACACATGCCATAAAATACAGACCCACAATCAAACTATACCAATATGCTTTAGCCAGTTCATCTAACCATCCAAACCATGTCATCATTAATGTACAAATGATCTGAATGAGATCTGAAAGAATCAAATGAATAACAAAAACTGGAGCAGAGCGATGAGATTTGATGAGAAAACACAACGCAAACAGAGTTAAGATCATGATTGGAATCTCAACGACTGAAATGATCCAGACAAATATTGATCGTGCAAACACAAGTTTCCTGAAAAGTTCTAATTGCTCAGGTGTCCATCCACTTTGATTATTTCCTCCAGTTGATCCGTTGATGCTGGCGTCTTGTTCTGCCATTGTCTCACGGGATCTTGACTGGCAACACTAAATAACAAACCAGTCATTAGTTAAAAACTAAAACATTCCTATTGTAAAAAGATATTTGTCTTTAATAAACACTACAGGGAAAATATGTATGGCATAATGTGTTTGCTGTGTGAGTGTTGAAATGTGGTTTCCTCAGTTTACTTTATATTTTCTTTAGAGGAGATCTGTGTAATGTTAAAAAGGATTCAAATACATTACATGTGTAACCCAAGGGAACAATTGCGGCAACTGTGTTAGCATCATGCTAGTGTAATGGAGGTCAGCTAGTAGTCGCTGTGCGAGTAAAACTCACTCGCTCAGACGCTCTAGTGACTGATGCTAGTGGTTGCATCCTTTAGCCTCCTTGTTAGAGCGTCCGACTCTCATGTCGGTGGACCCGGATTTGAGTCCTACTTGGAGTAGGCGATTCAAAAAGGGAATCTTGATAACATGCTAATCAAGTTAACATTTGCTAAAAACATGCTAGCAACATGGTAATCATGTTAGCATTATATTAGCAACATGCTAATTGTGTTAGCATCATGTAGCAAAATGCTTATCATGTTAGCATCTTGTTAAAAACATACTAGCAAAATGCTAATCGTGTTACCATGCAGACAGTGTAGAGGGCAGGGGAGTTGTGCCCTGCAAGCACCACACGTTTTCTTCAGGAAATGTTCATTCTAGTTAGTGGTGCTTGCCTGTGAAGTAGCCCTGAGTCGCACTGCAGTGATGCCAACTCCCCTCTTCGATTTGAAGGGTTAAGGGTCAAGCCAAACATCACTTGCCTCTTCATCAGACCCATATCCTTCATGAATGATTTTATGATCTAATATCAAAATAAGAATTAATTAAAACCATTTCCTACCTTGACTAAATCAATTTACATATAACCTCTTTATATTTAATCCTCTCTGTATTCAATGAGTGTTTTTGATGATTGAAGTGTGTTTGCTGTGTGCTTTTGAATTCCTATTATTGAGGTGCTGCTCTGATGTCTGGGTCAAGACGTGCTGGCAGGCAGATGTCCTTGGTGTAGTAATAACACTCCAGGGAGTCAAACGAGATCAGCCTATGTTAACTATATGTGAAGAGTTTCGTTGCAAAACGAGATATATCCATTTTGAGAAATGTTGGTTATTTGACATTATTATTTAAGACATCAACAGTCAAGTTCATTCACAATTTTTTGTACATTAAACTATTACTTGAGCTCAGTGAAGGCCGGGACACAATATTCTTCAAATCCAGGATATTTTTTATTTAATTTTATGTCCATAAATAAGTCAAAAACCATGCCAAAATGCAACATATTTATCTTAACATTGTCAAACATCTTAAATTGGTTAAAAAAACAATACATCATAAATATATGGAATAGTATATACAAAGATTGATTAATAATAATAAGATTCCGAGTTAGTTTTGGTCAGAACATACACAACAAAACGTTTTTTTTTTTTTTTTTTTTTTGCAAAACGCTATATATCCACCTTAGGCTATATTCTACTACTGTAATACCATTAAGAAAAGCTAGTGAATCAATGTTTTGTGTGTGTGTGTGTGTTTGTGTGTGTGTGTGTGTGTGTGTGTGTGTGTGTGTGTGTGTGTGTGTGTGTGTGTGTGTGTGTGTGTGTGTGTGTGTGTGTGTGTGTGTGTGTGTGTGTGTGTGTGTGTGTGTGTGTGTGTGTGTCGGCATGACAGACCAACATTACTCGCAGTCGCACGATGACAACAATTAATCTTTGGATGTTTTCCCTCCCCTGAATGCCTTGCCCGTTTGTCTTCTCCCTTTGATGATTTTCTTAAGATGCCTTCCTCTTTCTCCCAACAGCAGCTGGAATGACCGGCTCCAATCCGTCATCGAAATCCATAACGTTAGCTTGACTCTGAAGCTTTGATTCTCTGACTGACAGACAGCTGTTGATCAGTGACGTAGCCTACGTGACTGACAGCTCGCCTACAGTATAAACTGGTAAACGTTTTTTAGTTAGCCTATTGAATCCTCTTTTTAAAAATATGTTTTTTGTTTTGATATTATCGTTAAATCACTGAGCAAACTCGGAGCACTTCACCGGCGGTGACTCTCTCCTCGCTTGACATCCTGAGCTTGCGCGGCATCCTGAACGTTCTATATCGCACTTTGTAAAGAAACTGGGCTGGCGGATATCGCGTTTTGTGAAAAAATACATTTTGTAGTTGGCTTAAAATGTACATTTTCAAATCTTATTAATGGCAGCAATTCACACATAGATTAAGGTACATCTAAACAGTGATTTCCAATAATAAAATCCAAATGTCAAAAAATGGCGTTTATCGCGTTTTGCAACCAAACTCTTCATGTCTTCCTGAGGTGACCCCCCGGGGTCATCCCTGAAACATCTATGGGATTCTTTGGGGACTCAGGGGAAAATGTACCTCTTTGATATATCTTCTTTCTTTATAGAATAGAATAAAGTCACTTCTGAATTAGAGTTAGTATCAGCATGTTTTGGAGAAGGACTTTGTTGATAGTTAGTTAAGATGTCCCGACCTTGATGGAAACTGGTATTCTCTGGAGTATTGTGTGTGTGCGTTGTATGATTTGTGCAGATCCAGTATTGGAGATGGTCCTTTCGGCAGACGATTCTAGACTTGGAGGCGTCTTTTCTATGACCTCCGAGGTCACTGGGGACTAATCTGGGCCTGGGCGACATCAAGTCTACGCATTTTTAGAGATATATGCTTCTATCTGTCTACGTGTGGAAAGTTGCTTACATTGCAGGTTGTTAGAACCAATCAGAATCATTCCACATGGCAGTAATGACGTGTCTAGACCTTGAAAACAGTATAACTGTTCAGAAAATTTTATGTACGGTAGATGGAGGCGGGGAGACTGTTAGAGGGAGCGCGGCCTACAAACTCCTCTTGAGCTGGCTTCTGCTGATGAAACTGCAAACTATTCTTCAGTAAAATTTTCTTTAATTAATCTGACTCCTGGTCTTCATTTTTCACTACTGGTCCTGGGTCCTAAGCTGTTACCCCAACAGATTGATTGGCTAGAGGTGGAGCTGTCAATCCAGAACTTTTGGACCAATGATGACGCTTGAGCCCGCCTTAATTTACATAAAACTCGAACTGTAAGATTTGGATAAACAAGAGCAGAACATGGGAAGAAGAGAGAAGAGAAAAACAGCACAAGCATACAAAAAAATGTAGTAATAAAAGTAATAAGAGTAATAAAACCAAGGAAAACATATTTTTAAGAACACGTTACATAAGTTTAAGTTTATAATTTTATATTTCTGCATTTTATGATTTGTGCTTATAATAATTATATTTGTATTATTATTATTTTTACAATTTTGTGCAATATATTTTACTTGTGTTTTTACATTTTGAAATCACGTTTATTGTTTTTTGACCCGTGACCACATTACTTTTGGTGGAAATTTGACCCCATAGGGGGCGCTACACATGTAAAAGATTAGCTTGAAGTTTGAAAATCCTGCATTTGAACAATATCACACAAGAAAGAATGCTGTTGTCCTGAAAATTCAGCATAACTGCAAGCGTACAGTGGTTTATTAAACAAGGAATAAATACTGAAGAACTTACGTTACTGACGGTAGTTTGTGTGTTTCGTCTGCAGGTCAAAGCAGAAGGTTTGTGGAGCGGCTCACAGACTGACAGATGTTTCACACATTTACACAGATGTGTTGGAAGAGCTCTTCATTCACTGCATACACTGTAAAAACACATTTTAAAGCTTCTGGATCTGATGTAGGTTTACAGACAAAAACTATTTTGATCCACTAACTATTTAATCGTGTGAAACTGTGATGACCTGGAAAGAACACAATTAACTAACAATGGTAGTCTGAGTGAAAAACCAGTCTAACTTTCAAAACTGGTTCAGCTCAACTACGACGACTGTAAACGGAAAAAAGCTTTCATTTTAAAGTTCACTCAACGTTTGTTCAAACCCAAACCCACGAATGATTGACGAGAGAAAGCACAAATGCTTTGATCTTCCTAAAATATTGATTCTCTGCTGTTTCTCAAGTCTGTTTTCTGTAAGAAATGGAAATCTGTGGTTTTTCCATTGGCTGCCGCTGAACTGAAATCACACACAATGTTAATTAAAGGAAACTAGTTTAAGTACAAATGATCACATGACACCAGAGGCTGAAATACAAAGATAGTTGCCAATATAAACTCACGGATGAGATGATCTCATGATCTTACCTGGAATCATAATAATCATCAAACTATAAGACAGATGATGATGTTTATGAGCCGATCATATCATTATCAAATGAATCTCAAGAACATAAAATCAACTCTTTTTTCATTTCTTCTACACTGTCCCTCATAAACAAGCGAGTCAACAAGCTGAACAACATGTGCTGAGGTTTGCCTGAAGGCTGAACACAATGACACAATAATTCACAGCAGAGACGACATGATCTTACCGGGAATCAGACTGAAGACGCTGCTCCTCAGAAGATGATGGTGTTTATGAGCTGCTCAGCGCTCTTTTATAGCCTGAATTAACTCCAGAAACATCGAGCAAAGATGCATTAAACATCATTTAGACTTAATGCAACCGCATCAGCAATTAGCAAACAAAACCAAACATCCAAACAGAAAACACTTAAAGAGCCTCAAGTTTCATAGAAAGGAAAATATGAACAGCCAGAAATACAGTGATATGATACTGAGATCATACTGTATGTTTGTCAGTTTATGATTATGATTATGAAGTGAGAGCAAAATAAAGACAAAATGGCTACATGTTTATTTGGAGGGGAAACAGGGTGGACAGGACATAACAGGGTGGACATCACGGCAATGAACAACAGGATATCACACCACAAATCAACTAATTTACCCTGCCACCCCCTGAAGAAGAAAGAAACATGATGGTCTAATCTCACATTAAACAGTAAAAGTAACAGCAATTTACTGTTACTACTTACTACAACTCATTACTGAATAGACCAGCAACACATGAGTTTTTCTAGGAAACTCCACACTGTCTTCTCTAGCTGGACGGACCTATTGTTTAAAGGTTGTGGCTGTTTTATCAGGCACAGAATCTGCTCATCCCTGTACCAGCTAATGTCCTCTCGTGCCAGAAGAACTTGTTGGTCCCATTCTGATGCATGCATTTCACCCTCACATCTTCTTCATCCTCCTGGATGATTCCTAGGTAGGGTTCACCATCGTAGTTGACAATGCACCACTGCCCAATATTGTCTTTCCTGATGACCTCAGGCCGTGATGGTTGCATTTTTTTATGCATTTGGCAGACGCTTTTATCCAAAAAAAATCCAAAAGCAACTTACAGTGCCCTTATTACAGGGACAATCCCCCTGGAGCAACATGGAGTAAAGTGCCTTGCTCAAGGACACACTGGTGGTGACCGCTGGAATCGAATCAGCAACCTTCTGCATATCAGTTCCATGGTTTAACCCACTGGACCACCATCTCACTTTCTGTGTGCATTCAGCAGGTAATCTACTGCACTTCTTTCTTGTAAATGTCAACAGCCCACCATCTGATTTTTGACCTCGCTTCTTTGAAAAGCCCAGTGTTGCCTGTGCAGCCCTCTGCAGCCTGTATTTCTTTATAATTTTTCCAATTGTTGTTTTTGCAATAATATGCTTCTCTCTTTCCTTCTTGGTATGTTTGTATTTATTTCTGATGTCTTCAATTATTGACTCCTGCAACAACAATCTTCTCCTTATGGTGTTGTTAATTGTTTGATGGCACAGCAGGGCATGCACTGTAGAACGTGGTGATTTTTTCTCTCCTCCCAACCGCTGGTACCTCTTCTTGCATCTTTCTTTTTTTCTCTTTTCCTTCTCCAGCAAGGCCTTTAGTTGTTCAATCTCCTTCTGAAGCCTCCTCCTTCCCTGTCTGACATTTCTCCGTCCAACAACATATTGCCTAATACACAAGAAGCATATTGTCACAATTTACAATCACTACAACAGATAAATGGTTCTGTATACAACAATTAATAGGATAGAAGGCTAATTATCACATAAAAGTTGACCCTTATACCCATTATTGTAAGATCTCATTTGTTATACTATCCCTTTTTAGGCTCCAAAATGTTTGTCATTGTATTTTATTATTTTAAGTCTCTAGTTTTAGAGAGCATATTTCTTTCTCTGGGGGACTGTCTGGACTTTGATTTTCAAGATTCAAGAGTTTTATTTGTCACATACACAGTTATATACACAATATACAACTGGCAGTGAAATGTAAACAGGTCCGCTCCATGGACAGTGCAAATAACAGTTACAGAAATTAAAATAGAAATAGAATAAAATTAGAATAAAAAGTATTAACATAAGTAGAATTATAAATAAATCAAGTAAAAGATAAAAATAGGAAATAAGATAAAAATAAAAATATAAAAATTAAAATATAAAAATATAAAAAAATAAGTGGATATGATAAGTGAGATAAACTGTAGACTTAGAAATAAGTGGTTAACATAAATATATATATATGTATATATAAAGAAGTATAATGTGCAAGGTTTATTACAGGTTGTTACGCAGTAACAATAGGAAAGTAAAGTGCAGTGCAATGGCAGTATGTGGATGTTAATGTTTAAACTGGATGTTTATGTGTGTGCGGGGGTGAAGTGAAGTCACGTGACTGAGTTCAGGAGTCTGATGGCCTGGGGGAAGAAACTCCTCCTGAGTCTTTCAGTCTTTGCCATCAGGCTACGGAAGCGCTTACCAGATGGCAGCAGGGTGAAGTGAGAGTTTGCAGGGTGATTAATGTCTCTGATGATTTTAGTAGCTCTACCTCTGCAGCGTTTGGTGTAGATGTCCTGCAGAGACGGGAGAGCTGAGCCTGAGATGCGCTCGGATAAGCGCACCACTCTTTGCAGGGCTTTGCCATCATGACTGGTGCTGTTCCCGTACCACGCTGTGATGCACTGAGTCAGGACACTTTCTATCGCCCCTCGATAGAAAGTTTTCAGGATGGCTGGTGAAACCCTGAATTTCCTCAGCTGGCGCAGGTGGTACAGTCTTTGCCTGGCTTTTTTCACCTGTGTCTGGATGTGTGTAGTCCAGGTCAGATCCTCGGAGATGTTCACACCCAGGTATTTGAAGCTGCTCACTCTCTCTACCGGTGTCCCGCTGATCATGAGAGGGGAGTATGACCGATGCTGTCTCTTCCTGAAGTCCACAATCAGTTCTTTGGTCTTGTTAACATTCAGAGAGAGACAGTTGTCCTGGCACCATGATGTCAGTTGCTCCACTTCGTCCAAGTATGCCGTCTCATTGTTGTTGGAGATGAGACCCAGGACAACAGTATCATCAGCAAACTTGATGATCGAGGTGGAGCTGTGTGTGGACAAACAGTCATGGGTGTAGAGAGAGTAGAGCAGGGGACTCAGCACACAGCCCTGTGGAGCTCCCACACTCAGGGTGATGGAGGTGGAGGTGAACTGGCCTACTCTCACCGCCTGGGGTCTGCCAGTGAGGAAATCTTCAATCCAGAGGCAGAGAGAAGAATTCAGGCCTAGATCCAGGAGTTTGTGTGTTAGCTTAATGGGAACTATGGTGTTAAAGGCTGAGCTATAGTCAATAAATAGCAGCCTGACATAGTTCCCACTTTTGCTGTCGATGTGAGTGAGGCAGGAGTGAAGGACGTGAGAGATGGCATCTTCAGTCGATCTATTGGGACGATAGGCAAACTGAAGAGGGTCCAAAGTGTCAGGAATGGAGGAGCAAATGTTGTTTTTAATGAGTCTCTCAAAGACCTTCATGACTAAAGATGTGAGAGCCACTGGACGATAGTCATTTAGGCAAGAGGGTTTACTGATCTTAGGTACAGGGATGATAGAGGATCGTTTGAAGGAGGTGGGGACAACAGATGTAGCAAGGGACTCGTTAAATATGGATGTAAAGAGCCCTGCGAGCTGATCAGCACAGGACCGCAGAACACGACCTGAAATACCATCCGGCCCAGCAGCTTTCCTGACATCCACACGTTTGAGTGCGCTCCGAACCTCGTCCTCCGAGACAGAGATCACGTGACCGTTGCTGCTCTGAGGGACTCTCTCTGACGCGTCACTCGCCGGAGTCGCGCTGCCGCGATTACCATCAAAGCGAGCGTAGAAAGAGTTTAGCTCGTTCACCAGCAACGGATCAGCTCTCACCTCTGCAGAGGATTTAGTTCCAAAAGCACAGATGGTCCTCAGTCCCTGCCACATCCGCCGGGAGTCGTTGAGTTGGAAATGAGATTCCACTCGGTCTTTATAGCGGAGTTTTGCGGCTTTAACGGCGCGCCGGAGGGCGTAACATGAAACTTTGTACTCCCTCATATCCCCCGTTTGGAGACCGGCATTGTACGCGATAGTGCGCGTGTTAACTGCAGTGCGGATTGAACTGTCCACCCACGGTTTCTGATTAGGGAAGGACGTTATAGTTAATGTTTGTGTGGCTTGCTCTGTCAGTGTGTTGATAAAGCAGAGCGCCACTTCTGTGAACTCGCTGACGTCTTCAGAACTCGCGCGGAACATGTCCCAGTCGACGTCATCAAGAGCTGCCTGTAGCGTGATCTCTGAATGGGATGACCAGCGTTTGACTTCCCTCCTCACCGGGGGCTCTTGAACGAGCCTTTGTTTATATTCCGGTGTGAGGAAAATGGCGGCATGGTCCGATTTGCCAAAAGCTGGCTGTGAACGAGCTTTGTAGGCGTTCTTAAACGGAGAGTAGCAATGATCCAGTGTGTTTGCTCCTCGTGTGGGACAGGAGACATGCTGGTGAAAGTTTGGCAATACTTTCTTTAGGTTAGCTTTGTTAAAATCACCCGCGACGATGAAAGCAGCGTCGGGGTGTTTGTTTATGAAGCCGCTGGTCACATCATGGAGGGCAGATAGAGCCAGCCCCGTGTCTGCCTGTGGTGGAATATAAACGGCAGTGGCGATGACCGAGGAAAACTCCCTCGGTAGGTAGAAAGGCCGGCACATGAGAGTTAAATGTTCCAAGTGAGGCGAGCAGGATCGCGAAAGAATGGAGATGTTCCTAGGATCGCACCATTTCTTGTTTATCATGAAACACACTCCACCGCCTTTAGATTTCCCGGCCTCGGCTGTTCTGTCCATCCGAAAAACAGAGAAGTTCTCGGACGGCGTCACGGCTGTATCCGGGACCGCTGGCGTGAGCCATGTTTCGGACAGACAATAGATGTTGCAGTCTCTCATGTCCCGTTGAAAACTTATCCTGGCTCTAAGATCGTCCATCTTATTCTCCAAGGATTGGACATTTGCGAGCAAAATGCTCGGGAGAGAAGGACTGAATGCTCTTTTTCTCAGTCTGTTGCGGATCTCAGCGCGTTTCCTGCGGTGTTTTTTGAATCTTCGCCGTCGACTCGAGTGGCCATTGTTCAACTCGGCGTCCCGGCGAATCTCAGATGGAAGATTGGAGAAAGTGTCCTGAAACAGGTCAGTGTAGCGGTAACCAATTTCCAGAAGTGTTTTGCTGTCGTAACAGATCAAAGCAGATGATCCGTTGGAAAAAATAGAGAGTAAAAGAGAGTAGAATAATAAATAAAAGCAAAGTCTTAGCGGAGCGACCTGAAAGGAGGAGGAGTGGTCATTGAAATCAGATGTTATCCTGGCTCTGGTACAATCCCTCTGCTTTCTCTTCCTTTCTCGCCATTTTTTTCTCTGTGCTCTCTTCTCTCTTTCACTGAGTTCTAACACTTTCTTTTTTATTCCTTCCTCTCTGTCCTTTCTGGGTCTGCATCACGACGTTCCCTGTAGTGTCGCTGATTTTCTGCAGCAGACAGATACATGCATACTATTTAAGCTACTATTTCTTGAGAAATTCCTTACAAATTGATTATAAATACAAATAAATGCTATAGAACACTTATTTATCTAGGTATTATGTCCACTCTGGTACAATATGTTCACCCTGTTACTGTGCAAAACAGTAACAATGAACAGTAACTAATGAATCTAATCTAATCTAATCTAACAGGAGGGACATTTTATGCTAAAGTTAGCCATTGCTACTTATGTGATGAACAACAAGCAGTGATCGCTGAGGAAGATTTTTAACATGTTTATTAACCATATTTTCAAAATTACAATCAATTATCTGTTTCCACTATAAATATGCATAACAGGGTGGACATGTTATGCTTTACCACATCAATGAATCATTGTAATACATTGAAAAAAGAGTAAATTAAGGAGAGAGACTTACTTTGATTCTTGTGGATAGTTTGCCGCCAAAAGGTATTCTACTTCCTGAGAGTCATGTGATTAGAGGAGCAGTCAAGGGGTGTGTTCAGATGGATTTTCCATCAGAGTAACAGGGGGGGCATTCAGTTCAGGGACACAACATATCTTACAGACTTTAAGCATTAAATGTTTTAATAACAAAAAATATATATATTGGTGAGGAATATTATAAATAAGAATATATTATAAATAAGAATATATAACAATATTGAAAAATTTGGAATTGGTTTGCTTTTTATTACTTATATTTTTATTACTTATATACAGTTAAGTGGTTTAACCCACTGGACCACCATCTCTACATGTACAAAACTGACGCGAGAGGCAACGCGGCAACACAAATTCCCAACGTTAAACTGATCACGCCTTATATTTCTGACGCACTTCAAGTAGCTCGGTGGGGGGAGATTGATGAGGCGGACCGGGAAGATGCAAGGGACTTGGTTACGCTTTATTTGGTAATATTTCGAATGAACAATAATCAGTAATACATTTTGGCGCCCATATGGATGAGTGGCGCCCCTAGCATTTGCCTATTCTGCCTATGCCACGAGCCGGCCCTGATCGTGAAGCTGTTGTGTATCCGCGGCTTAAGCCAATCCAAATGTATTGACACAGTGCTAGAAGTATTGAGCGCTCCATGAACCATGTGACCGCAACGCAGCCATGAGATGAAAGCATGTCGCCTCTGTTATGCCACATTAGCGCCAAAACGCTATTTATTGTTTGAATTTTGCATTAAAACTTAAAAAAATTTAAAAGCAGGTTTGGCAATTTGGCGTGAGATTAAGTTGGGCAGAGTGAGACCGTGAGACTGAGCCTGAAAGTGTGTGTCTCAGAGTTGGCAACCCTGTGTTTGTATAATAACTATGAATATTCAAATGAATACGTAAACTACTCCATCGCAGAGCTGTTTAAAAACTCTTCCAACGGCGAGAACATGTTCGCTCCCTTTGGATTGGAATCACACTTAAGATGGCGGAATACCCTCTGAAGTTCAGGTTCAGATGATGCGACGCGCAAAGACAGTTGGGTGATTTTCACTCTCCCCTTCCTGTGAAGTGATGTATCGATGTTCCCTTCTTCCCTACGCTGTTCGCAGTGAACATGTTCGCTCCCTTTGGATTGGAATCACACATAAGATGGCGGAATACTCACTGAAGTCCACTTCGCAGTCCACTTACGGTCGAATGGAACGCACCCCTAGTGTTTGTTCATGCTGCTCCTTGTCTGATCATTTTCTTCTTGTCTGATTAGTTTAGGAAGTACTCCCCTTGTCTTGTTTGTCCGGTTCAGCCTTGCGCCTAAGTTTGGTCAGTGTCCTGCATTTGCTGCAAGAGAACCTTCACGGTCCTCTTTTTCTGGCTGTGAAACCCTCCTAAGCTCTGCCTCCACCTCAACGGGTGTTCAGATCTCTCACCTCTTCAAGACAGGATTTTCTCTGCTTACTACTGAGTTTGCTTCTCCAGTTCTGTGTGCCTTGACGACAGACTGCCTTGTTTATTTTCTCATTAAAGACTGTAGTATCCTGTCAACCTCTGCTCTTGGATCCATTCTTTATATGCATGACACAGACACTGATGTTTGTGAAGCACCACATCGATCCATCTGTAAACTTGAGTTAGTTTGATTCTGCACTGGCTTTAATAATGTTCTGCCTCTGATTATAATTATTGACACTTGATGTAGTGATGAATGTAAGGTATACTGACTGTATCCACACAAGAAATGGGAGATTTACAGATCATTACAACAATGTTAAATGATGTGTGTTAATATTGGTGGAAACCTAATTCATGTTCAAACACTAGACCTGACTTTCACAGTACGGCACACTTGACGAATAATCAAACAGCATCTTAGCATAATGACAGTAAATCATGACAGGAATGGACACTTTCATTATCATGTTGATAGTGAACACAAAAGCCATGAAGGATTGAACTTGCAGCACTTCTCTCTCAAAATGGCTTTGGTTTCTGCCATTAGATTATTTTCCTAAATTTTCAAAAGCTTGATACCAAGAGATTCAGTAGCGATTGCACATTTCCTAATTTCCCATCAGCATTCATTCATTATGCATGTCACACACCACCTCTAATATAACACAAATGTTTACCGTTTCCTACTGAAAGCATCTGCACAATATCTGTGACTGCCTGTGAGCATGAACGTAATCGTTGTTTGATTTTGGTCATATGAATATAGAATGTTTCCAGTAACATGCTAAGCAGGAGCTCCATATAAAATGCTAAATATAACATTTGAACATCATTGAACATCACTGAAACCCACATTATATCGCGATCGGAAGTAAATACAAACACCCGCTGGCTGTTTAAAGGGAGTTTGGAGTTAAAGTGTAATATTAATCTTTTAGATTGTGTTATGTAGCTTGATGCTAACTGTAGCAGCTCTAATGCACCTGTCACGCCAGGAGCTATATTTTATTTCACATAAGGGTACCAAAAGCATGCTTTCTCTTGTTTGTCTGTTTGCTAATAAGACTTTAGATGGTAGGTTTTAATGAAAAATGGGATGAATGTGGGGTTGAAGGTCAATCCAGAATCTGAATGGGTTATAATAGCTCAATTCCCAAATAAAAGAAGGATAATGAGGATTAAATCATTCATGACAGACGTGTGAAAAGTTCACTGAATGAAAACAATAGACTATGATTTAAGCAGTTGAAAGATTAGTAAGTATGCAAGACAAGTATGTGTTTTATAGATAAGATGCTATCACAATAACATAACATCCTATATTAGCATTTGCTAAAAACTTTAAATTGTGTTAAAGACCGTCTGTAATGAAATAAACCAAATAATAGAATTTCTAGCAACAGCACACATCAATACAACAGAAAAAACATACAAATTGACAACTGTTCTTCTCTGGTTTTTCATGTAGGTTTAAACTAGATTTTCAGGTACAGAAATAGCAATCAAATATAATATCAGTGCATAGTCTTCACTGTATAAATATAGATTAACTTAAATTATATTAAAGTTATTCAGTCAAGAGCAGTGAGTTATTTTTACCATAGACTGTATAAAAGGACAAAATGCTTCCCTGCCATTGACGATACTTTCCGGAATTCTGTTTTCTCACTGTTATACTGTAGGGGGCGCTATGACACATCTCCTGAACGAGTACAGAATCTGATCAAAACAGAGAGAGATGCGGGAACTCTCTCATCTATGTGCACTTGAATATTTAAATAGGCAAGGTATTAAAATAAAAGCCAGGAGTCAGGACAGCTTTGTGTCTCCGAGCACAGTGCTGTCTGTCTGTGAGCGGGGCGGAGTAACGTAGTCCTGGTGTGGAGGAACTGGACTGGCCTGCACAGAGTCCTGATCTCAACCCGATAGAACACCTTTGGGATGAATTAGAGCAGAGCGGAGCAGGCCTTCTCGTCCAACATCACAAATGCGCTTCAAGAAGAATGGTCAAAAATTCCCATAAACACACTCTTAAACCTTGTGGAAAGCCTGAGGAAAGGTGTGCTCACAAGAACGCAAGAAAGCCTTAGACATTAGCTTGGTATGTTGACTCAAGCACGTGAGAGTTCGGAGTGGCATGAGCATCCAAACTATAAAACTTTATGAATGTGTGCAGAGAGGACCAACCTGCTGCATCACAAACACTTCTGTTACGGCCCCCATGACAAACAAACAGTTGCTCGGACTTACGCCTCTGGCTCGTGCGGTGGACGTTGGCCATGAGTGTGCCCTTGCGTTCAGACCCGGGACTCAGAAAGAAGTAGAGGGGACATTGCGCTGTCTGAAAAGAGGCAAAGAGGTCCATTTCTGCTACGTAAAATCTGGCCAAGATCTGATTTATTACTTCTGGGTGGAGTTTCCATTCTCCCATCTGTAATTTCTGTCTGGACAGTAAATCCACTCCCGATTTGGTATTTGTTCAAAGGTTACATGTAATTTATAGGATGGTTTGTATTTATTTGTGAAATATGTGATCATATTTACATATACGGCAGAGAGTTCTTCAGGGGCAAGGGCTCAAATATAGAAGAAATATATATAATATACATACTATTTTATGTATTTGCAAGAAGTCTCTTATGCTCATCAAGACTGCATTTATTTAATAAAAAAAAAACAGTAGCCTAATATTGTGAAATATTATCACATGATGTTCTTTTTAACTTTTTATTAATCAAAGTATCTTGAAAAGAGTATCATAGCAGGTTATAAAAATATTAAGCAGCACAACTGTTTCCAACATTGACATTAAATCATAATTTCAGAATGATTTGTGGAGGATCATGTGACACTGAAGACTGGAGTAATGATGATAAATCAGCTTTGATCACAGGAATACATTATATTTATAGTATATTAAAATAGAAAACCATTATTTTAATATTATTTCACTATATTGCTGTTTTGATCAAATAAATGCAGGCTTGATGTGCATAAGAGACTCATAATGCTGCATAATTATCACAAATGGTAATATAATAAAGTCCTTTCACGTCACCATTTCGCCAGCCTACACTTAACATAATAGGCCTGTAGGAGCCGTGGCAACCCTTTTAAGCCGTGGGCTTCATTAACTTTGATAGTTTCATCCAATAGTAAACGGTGGATCATTATAACTTACATAAACACAAGTGCGTTTAACACTACTGACCATTAATGCCACATTTGGTGCTGCATGGTTTTGTGCAGTGCTGTTTGTTGTCAGTTCACATCCATTTTGTCATGCAATTTGATCTATAAAATGAGACAATCCGTAGTTCGTCTGTCCATGTAATTTTCACCGATTTATGTCATGTCAATATTACAGCTCCACTTCACATTGCCCAGTGGAGTTTGAACTTGTTCTGCCAGATCACAATTGGCTGGTGTATTATACATGATGAACGGACATTGATGAATTATGTAATATAAAAAAATAAAAAATTATATATATATATACATATGGCTGCTCGCTAAAGAAGCATGCTTTGGAGAAGTTTGTGAGTATCAGTGGTTTTATGTACACAGGCATCAGACGCTCCAAACACGATTGCTTGTTCTGACAGAGGAACTGTGTGTTTATTAATGGATCCGTATAGCTGTCCTTTGGCATCTCCCTGTGGTCTTGTTTGGTATGGCAGTTTGACTTGTGTCTGTTTAAGTTACTATAACTGAGCAGAGTAAGTACTTTTAAGTTGTAAAGAATGTCTGCAAATTGTGTTTGCAAAATATAACATTGAAGGTTATAATAACATGCAGTTGAAAAGTAATAACACCAGAATACAGATGTTTTTGTGAATAAGAAAGGTAGTGGTGGGGTTGTTTGCTGTATGGTTTCGGAGAGGAGGGGGTCCTTGGAGTGTCGAAACTAGACTTTTATACGTGGGTTGGCCAACAATACTTTAGGGGTCCACTGACCGTGAAAGAATATTATGTGCAATACTTATTTGTGGTCATTGTTTTGAACAACGTAACATCGTATTCTAATAAACGAGCTACCAAAAGTGTAGATACCAGTGAAATTTCACAATTCTCGTTTACAGCTGATGAAAAACTATTAATATTAAAACATTATTGAATACAAGAGAACAGTCATTGTATCTAATATATTTTACTAAATATATACTTGCCCTTTTGCCCTTTGGTGTTTTTTATGTGTGCTGAAAATAGAGGAAGTGAAAGAGGAGAATATGGATGCAGTCATGGTTAGGGGAAAGAGGCCAGTTTTGCAAATGGAGCTTGAGGTATTGTATTGCATAGGTGTAGATTACGCGGAGAGACATATCCCCCGCATTTTTAATAAAACATAAATCTGTCTGCCACACTTTTACCGGGTCTCACCGATCCTAGTCGACCCGCAAATAGCGGGATTGGAACCGGCGTCACCTGTGCGGTAGGTGGACACTTTAACAAGGACACTAAAGACAGCAACCATTAACATCAGTCGATAGCGCGCCTCTTGAGGTCAGGGGAGAGGAGGTTTACTTGCACCGCTCTTACTGGCCTACGTCTGTTACACAGGAAAGTGTGTTTACCAATGTGAATAAATCAAAGACACAAAATAATCTATGCATGAGCTGTCATTTTATTCGTATCCAAAAATGAGGCGATCTGAGCACTATGGAGCGCAAACACTCTCGTGCAACACTAATTCATACTCGATGCCCTCTCACAGTCCAAAACGGATTTGTAGAAATCATTCTAATATGATGATGCTCAAGAAACATTTATGACTATAATCATTGTTGAAAACAGTTGTGCTGCTTACAAAAGTTGTGGAAACCGTGATGCATTTTATTTTTCAGGATTCTTTAATGAATAGAAAGTTCAATGAACATCATTTATTACATTTATTCAAGCATTTATTATCTTTTGTAATATTATAAATGTCACTTGTGATCAATTTCATGCATGTTTGATGAATAAAAGTATTAATGTGTCGCTTTTTTAATCTTTCCACAAATGTTGGAATAGTATCATGATTTCCACAAAAATGAAGCAGCACGAAAGATTCAAATCATCATATTAGAATGATTTCTGAAGCATCATGTGACACTGAAGGTCTTTCTTAGAGACAGGGTTCCCACTCTAAGTCAAATGTAGGAATGGGTACCGAAACCTGGTATTAAATGAGTCCCGGTGCTAAATTATGAAAGACCGCAGTATTGATAAGCTCCAACGCTATCAAAATCCTTCTATCCCTTGCCATTTAGAGTCTGAAACACATTTGAATTATTCAAAGTGCATCACTTTTACACAGGGATGATACTTTGCTCTCTTTCCAACATCAGCAAACAGTTTAAAACTCAATTGCAGGGTGAAGAGAAGCGGAAATGGAAAAGGAAATGTATGCCAGATGAGAGTCAAGAAGATGAAACTGAAGTGAATGCTGCAACTGTATTGAGAAACCAGGTCTTTTTTTGTTGCAATGGACAACATAATCAGTGATTTAGGTAGGTAATGGAGGCCAGCTAGTAGTCGCTGTGTGAGTAAACCTCACTCCTCTGATCTCAAGAGACGCTCTAGTGACTGACGCTGGAGGTTGCAGCCTTTAGCCTCCTTGTTAGAGCATCCGACTCTCATGCCGGCGGACCTGGGTTCGGGAAAAATATTTTTGTCTGGATCATGTATGCAAGATTTATTCAAATGAATCTAAATGGAGGACTATACTACAGCGTGCTTTTTCTTATCCCTCAGACCATTCACATTTAGAAAGCCTATTCTAAGCTACTCCATGAAATAGAAAGAACACCAGAAAAAAGCCATACAAATCCATAATATTTATTTAGCCTTTCCTCAATTTTTTTTTTCTTTCATTTATATTACTTTTACCCTCTTATATACTTCTTGAGTTTGTACCGTTTCAGTTGCGATAACACTGCAACAAACGTATCTATGTCAGGGAAGAAATCTCCTATTTCTACCCTTTTCCCTTGAGTCTCGTCCAAAAAAGCATTTATCTGTTCCACAGAATACAAATCATCATCAACTTTACAGAGATCTGACAAATCCGACAAACTCTCATTGTCCTTCATCATCCTGACTTTGCGTCATTATATCAGAAATCCTCCTCTAAATTAGTGCTCTGCACACCACTGCCATGTTGGCCTACATGACTAACTACAGGTTGCTGTTTAACAACTTGGCTTTTCAATATCAACATAGTTTAAATTACTCACAACGCTCTCACTCACCTCCAATCCATTGTCCTTACTCGTCTCAACAACAGGATCTCTGTCCAAACCTGCTTTTCATCTTCAGGTTTCCTATTCACGTCCACATCCTTGCGCAACAATGGTTTATCCGTTTCAACCATAATCCTAGACAACCCTCCCCTACCTCTGGATCAAGGTGTGCACTCCCAGATAGCATATAATCATTGAAACAACGTTGAGTCAATGTTGATGCGTCAACGCCAATTACATTGAATTAACGTTACAAAGTGATGTTGCTTTAGCATCACTCTTGCACCCTCAGTTAATGTTGAAGCAATACTGGGATTTCAACCAGTTTGCAGTAGCCATTGATTGCCATAGTAGGAAAAAATACTACGGATGTCAATAGCTGCCATCAACCGTCTGGTTACCAACATTCATTAAAATATATTCTTCTGTGTTCAGCAGGAGAAAGACATTTATACAGGTTTGGAACAACTTGAGGGTGAGAAAATGTCAATTTTCATTTTGGAGTGAACTATCCCTTTAAAGCTGCAGATTTACCTTATGTAGACCTCAATCTCTTTAAATATCACAAAATAGCCATGTCAGTCACTTTCTCAATTGTTGGGGTAACAGCTTAGGACCCAGGACCAGTAGTGAAAAATGAAGACCAGGAGTCAGGAGTCAGATTAATTAAAGAAAATTTTACTGAAGAATAGTTTGCAGTTTCATCAGCAGAAGCCAGCTTCAAGAGGAGTTTGTAGGCCGCGCTCCCTCTAACAGTCTCCCCGCCTCCGTCTAACGTACATACAATTTTCTGAACAGTTATACGGTTTTCAAGGTCTAGACACGTCATTACTGCCATGTGGAATGATTCTGATTGGTTCTAACAACCT
This sequence comes from Gobio gobio, assembly GCF_949357685.1. Lineage (NCBI taxonomy): Eukaryota > Metazoa > Chordata > Actinopteri > Cypriniformes > Gobionidae > Gobio > Gobio gobio. Next base: position 15,328,619 of record NC_137097.1, on the reverse strand, counting down.
GCAATGTAAGCAACTTTCCACACGTAGACAGATAGGAGCATATATCACTAAAAATGCGTAGACTCCGTGTCGCCCAGGCCCAGATTAATCCTCAATGACCTCGGAGGTCACAGAAAAGACGCCTCAAAGTCTGGAATCGTTTGCAGAAAGGACCATCTCCAATACTGGATCTGCACAGAATCATGAGACGCACACACAAAGTTTCCCAGAAAAACAGTTTCCATCAAGGTCGGGACATCTTAACTAACTATCAACAAAGCTGAATCTGCAAAACATGCTGATACTACATTTAGTACAGAAGTGACTTTATTCTATTCTATAAAGAAAGAAAAGTATATCAGAGAGGTACATTTCTGTTACATTTTGAGTCCCCAAAAGAGTCACATAGCTGTAACATAGATGACCCCGGGGGTCGCTTTAGGAAGACATACAGTTAACACATGCTGAGCTCTTCTCACTTCAAACACCAAGGACATTTTCCTGTCAGCACATCTTGACACAGACATCAGAGCTGGATTCAAAAGCACAGAGCAACTAAAACACTACAATATTCAAAATCACTCCTTGAATATAGAGAACTGATTTATCAAATGTAGGACACTGTTATAACTTGATTATCATTCATTCTTATTTTAATATTGAACATAAAATCATTCTTGAAGGATATGTGTCTGAAGAAGAGACAAGTGATGTTTGGCTTGACCCTTGACCCTTCATTCCCCCCTTTTAGACCATATGTGGGGGTCCCATACCGCCACGTCTGGTCTACAAGTGAGGTCACTACGGAAGGTCAAGTGGTGACGCATGTTTCCCGTTAGGGTCACAATTGTCTCTTCACCTCATCACGGACATGCTGGCCACTAAAAAGACCAGTCCCCGTTTTGAGGCTCTTTACCCCTTCCACTCACAAACAAGGCCCCAATGTTCTTCTCAAAACTCCTGATCAACACACTGATAACGTGCTTTCTCTCATTGAGAGGGGAACAGACAATATAGTACAATAGTATTCATACAATTCTTTAGGGTTTCAGTAAAAGGAAATATAAAATAAAATGAAATGAAAGACAAGTCCATATTTAATCTCTGAAAGCCGGGCTAAACGAGCAATCTCTGTTGCTGCATTCCCATCAAGTTAGAGGTGTGTGATGCCTCTAAAATCTGAACACATGACTGAAATTTGCAAGGTTAAAATGACCAGAATGATCTCAGCTGACCCTTGAATGCCAATCTTTAAGGTGTTTCCTGGCTCTCAATTATGCGGTATTTGGTGAGCGGTTTAGAGGGGCCAATATCAGGGCAGGGGCTGCTGTGTCCAGTCTTGACCTTGGCCCCTACGAAACACAGCTTCCCCCCCCCAACAGAGATGCTGCTGGCCTCACAGACATCTGCCTCACCTCTCATACACACCTCACATAAAAACACCCCCCTTTCTGGGAGGTGCCCCAATGGCGGTGACCCCCATTGGCTTAGGTTGTCCTCCGCTGGCCAACAGAAGAGCTTACCCGTCATCGGCGAATCACCTCATGCTCATTGGTCATCGCTTAAGATCGTTGACCCTCAACAGGATCCGATATTCTCTGGAACCTTTTGGAAAGTGCATTCAAGAGTCAGCAGAGCCCCAGGTCTGATTTCAAATGAGTAAAAACATGGAGACAGGTTAATAATAGTTCCTGATCACACAGTTTTCCTGATACGAGTGTTCTCATGAGACATCACACACGCCTAGGACAGACCCTCAGTCACCACTCAGAGAGCAAATACAAACTTTAGAAAATATAGAGGAAGAAACAAAATCATACCTAGGGAGGGTAATTCAATTCATGATAATAATATAGAAAGATAAATATTGACTAAGTCTTTGATTTTAAATTTAATTAAGATATATATATACAATTATATTGGAGAGGCAGTGGATTCTAGAACCCACCCTTTAAGTTTCTCCTGAGGCCAAAGTGGGGGTATTAATGGTCTACCAATTTAGGCTGGTTCCTAATTTCCAATTAAAAATAGGATTGTAATTACTTTTTCAAAACAGACCTTTTCAGGTATAAAACTCAATAGTGGCCTGAAATAAAAAAAAATAAAAAGTAAATAAATAAAAATAAACAACATAATAGTCCATCCAATTGCATTCAGTCTCATATAGCATGCCCCACCTCAAAAGAATAGAAAATAAAATAAAACATTCATATCATCCATCTCATTATTTCCACTTAAAACATAAACTTGTTCCTAATTTTTACTCAAGAACCCTTTTGCTAAATTTACTTTTTCCAACAGACCCATGTTCTCCCCTCATAGCCCACATAACTGTTGATGGACTTATCCATAAAAAGAAAATCGTTAATGTTAAAACCTTTTTCATCAAAATGACTTAATTATCAATTCGTATTCCATTCAATAAGCTTGTTCACTCATCTTTATCTTGTTGACATTATGCTTAATCATACTAAATACCAAATTATTAATCACCATGTTATTAGTAAAACATTTAAGATCATTCATCAGGGTTTTCCTTAAAGTACCCTTTTTTAATTTTCTTTTATTCTCAATGTCTTGTTCATTAAAACTCTTCAGGTGTATGCTCCAAATGACCAAAATCTTAAACCTCTTAATTCATGTCACTTGGTAGTGATACTTCATCAAATCCTCACTAGCCTTATCTTGCCACTTACACCCAAACGTGTCATAACTTTACAAAGAGCTTACAGATTTCATAATTTCCCATATTACTTTAAATTTGGACTATAAGTCATCATCAATTTCTTTAAAGCTGTTTTTCCCTTTAACTTTACGGGTGTTCCTAAATTCTATTTCACAACATTAATCTTTGGGCTATTTCTCATTATTGTTCTATCAATCTGCAGATGCCACACAATATGATCATTATTGTTTCTTATCTCTACTGCTCTGCAGAAACCAAAATATTATATTCCTCTTATCTCAATCCCAGTCACACAGAAAGACTTAAAGTCACTTGCTTCTTTAACATTAATTGTGGTTCTCTATATAAATCAAAGTATCATAAAAAAAAAAAAAAAATTAAAATAAAGTAAAAATAAAACTTTTCATTTTTAGAAGTTATCTCTTTGGTCGCCCTCCGGCCTTTCAGAATTTTGAGGGAGTCTCTGGATAATTTAGATAGTGACTTCAACCAATTTGTCACTTTGTCTCTGCCGTCAAGTCTATAACATTTACGCCTACCATTTTTAATCAATTGACATTATTTAAATTTAAGCCCTCAGTTGAATTTAGACAAAGGTTTTAACCCATGATGGACGGCAATCTTTAACTTTACAATTCCACTTTAACTAATCCAGAGAGTAATTCAAATCAACATCATAAATGACAAAAGTCGTTATAACAGACAGAGCTGGATAACAATCCATTTAAAGCTCGTCCTGTGTTCTGGATCATCTTTTCACCAGATTCCTTCAAAATTATCAGTTTCTCTAAAGGTTGTCGTTTACCTTAACCCATCTGTAATGGTCAAATACTCATTCCAGAGGTTAATGACACCCAATTAGGACAGAACAGTTCTAGGAACACATACAACATAAAGTGCAGTCATACCCACACACACATTAAACATGAATTGCTCATCCGCAAATTTTACTTTTAGTGTTTACTCAAATTATTATTCAAACTCATTTTTTGCATCTGCTCATTATTAATTTGTCTCTACAAAAGTCAGCTGGATTGTTTTGGTTCGGATATCATTTTCTTTGTTTTGTTTCAGCTTTAGCAGGGCGATAACAAATTGCACCATCCCTGCTTCCACAAGCAGTCTCTCTCTCTCTCTCTCTCTCTCTCTCTCTCTCTAACCTTTTTAACAGTCTTCTAAGACTTTAACTTCAATGTGAAATTCATCTCATACCTTTTTAAACACTGTTTTCCCTAAAACATGTCTTATTATTTTCAAGTGATGCCATGTGCTTTTACTTATCAATATCTTCTATCATCTGTGGCACAGGCTCAGATATCAGCCTTGAGCTGGTTTTGAAATAGAGAGAGACTTCTATGCATTCAGTACTGGTACTGCATTTTCATAAACTTTTAACTTGTCACTCTAGCACAGCATAAGACTTGGCTAGAGATCACATTTATCTTCCAATAAACGTCAGACTTCACACTATCTCAGCGTAAGACCTGGCTAGAAATTAAAATTGTTTTCAAATAAGCGACAGATATTTTCCTTTTAACTCTATCTTTTGCCAGAATTGACGGTTCCAAATAACCATAATTTTATATTTGTCTTTTGCCCAAACAATAAATTTAAACTTCAAACATCCAAATTGAGTCTGAGTTACTCTTCCAATTTTAGCCACAGCACCAGAAATGACATGGTGGGGCAGATTCAGATAAGCGAATTGTTTTATTACAGCTCAGCAGGAGCTTATCTTTTGAAACCAAAACATCAGCTTCTAGGGTTTTTAGCCTACAGTGTTTTTACCAACATCCAGTCAAATAAACTTTATCAGAATTTTTCACGAATCATTTTAACATTTTTATCATTTAAACCCTCTATGTCTCTAATTATATAGTTACTGCCATTAATTTTTAACCTCATAATTTATTTTAAAATGATCATGGATCTTTCCTTTAAAAGGAATTCCTTAAGACTTCAATTTATTGAACTTAATACTTATTTCCTTATTTTCAATCTGTGTACCTCTGTTTAAAATCCCTCCGTGACTATATCTGCTTTTTCCTTTTCCTTTTCAAAAACAACTTCAAGTCCTTTTACTCAGACTACACAAACGAAATCCTACATCATTTTCAGTGATTTCTGCCAATTTATCTCACAAACAGTTAGGAATCAAACATTTTTCCAGTCTTTTAGCTTTTAGCAAGTCAAGTTTCTGATTAACTTTTCAAATTAGAATTAAAACCTTTGCTGCCCATTTACTTGATAATTCTTTCAAATTTCTTTGACGTCAGGGCTTCAGAGCAGCGCTGCTTACAGCGTTTGCTGTCTTTCGTCTCAAAATCTTTTTCTGGACTGATCATATCACTCAAATTTTTAGCCATCCTTTTAGTCAAAGTTCATACTCACCTGAAATTATACCAGCAGAGATGGAGGCGAAGATCTTTAACCAACACAGCTGTGGCTTCTGCGTGATGAAACTGCAAAGTACACTTATACGAAAAAGTCACTTACTGGTCCATTCCAATTTGGGTCATACCTTACATTTTACTCGGGATCGTTCCTGATGCATCCCTGGCAAACAACCCTGAATCTATTTTTATTTTGTTTAACTAATAACTTAATCCCTAACTGTCTATTGTCCTAAATTCGGGGATCCCCTATCTGAGTTGGAAGAGACGGAGAAGGTTTGCGGTGATGCACTGGCCCCCTTTGTCCAGTGCCGCATGCCCCTTTTAGGAGTGGTATCCTTACCTTAGCCCTTAATCAGCTCTCTCCCCTTTAAGCATGCCTACGTTGCACCCCGTTTCCAAATTACTGGCCTACTGGAGCGACTTCTTATACCCCTTGTGTGTTTCTCAAAAAGCTCTCGACTTACTCAGAGTAGCCGAAACACAATCCTTAGTATAATTATTCCCTATTTCCCATTGAAATAAAGCTCTCCCGTTCCCCTAACCCAGTCTCTTCCAGTCAGACAAGTCTAATAATAAAAATATACTACCTTATCTACTTGTTTGCCAGAGGTGTACCAAGGAATGATTGCCCGCATTCTCCACCATAAACTGTTGGGGTAACAGCTTAGGACCCAGGACCAGTAGTGAAAAATGAAGACCAGGAGTCAGGAGTCAGATTAATTAAAGAAAATTTACTGAAGAATAGTTTGCAGTTTCATCAGCAGAAGCCAGCTTCAAGAGGAGTTCGTAGGCCGCGCTCCCTCTAACAGTCTCCCCGCCTCCGTCTAACGTACATACAATTTTCTGAACAGTTATACTGTTTTCAAGGTCTAGACACGTCATTATTGCCATGTGGAATGATTCTGATTGGTTCTAACAACATGCATTGTAAGCAACTTTCCACACGTAGACAGATAGGAGCATATATCTCTCAAAATGCGTAGACTCCGTGTCGCCCAGGTCCAGATTAACCCTCAATGACCTCGGAGATCACAGAAAAGACGCCTCAAAGTCTGGAATCGTTTGCAGAAAGGACCATCTCCAATACTGGATCTGCACAGAATCATGAAACGCACACACAAAGTTTCCCAGAAAAACAGTCTCCATCAAGGTCGGGACATCTTAACTAACTATCAACAAAGCACTTCTCCAAAGCATACTGATACTACATTTAGCACAGAAGTGACTTTATTCTATTCTATAAAGAAAGAAAAGTATATCAGAGAGGTACATTTCTGTTACATTTTGAGTCCCCAAAAGAGTCACATAGCTGTAACATAGATGACCCCGGGGGTCGCTTTAGGAAGACATACAGTTAATACATGCTGAGCTCTTCTCACTTCAAACACCAAGGACATTTGCCTGTCAGCACATCTTGACACAGACATCAGAGCTGGATTCAAAAGCACAGAGCAACTAAAACACTACAATATCCAAAATCACTCCTTGAATATAGAGAACTGATTTATCAAATGTAGGACACTGTTATAACATTGATTATCATTCATTCTTATTTTTATATTGATTAAATATTTAATATTTAATATCATTCTTGAAGGATATGTGTCTGATGAAGAGACAAGTGATGTTTGGCTTGACCCTTGACCCTTCAATATATATATATATATATATATATATATATATATATATATATATATATATATATATATATATATATATATATATATATATAACAGTCAGTAATGTTCAGGTGCCAGACAAGTATATACTTGTCACATAGATGTATCATTCCGGATAGAAAAAAAACAAACAAACCACCCGTTACATAAAAAAACTACACTTACATAAGTAATTGATTACAACTTTCTTTAATAAGATTAGCAAGTATTTTTGATTACCACAATTCTCTTCAAAAAAAAGGGGGGGGGGGGGGGAGTAAATAGCGGAAAAGAAAATACAATAAAAAATAAACAAAGACAAATCCGTACTCTTTCAATCACGTTAATAATATAATTAAAGAAAAGAAAGAAAGAAAAAAAAAGATAAATAAACAGACAAATCAGCACTTGTTAAATATGTGGCATAGAGTGCTGTGTGTGCTGTGTGAGTGTATCAGGGGTGTGTAAGAAGTGAATATGTCTCTTGTGAATATAACACTGACCAATGTTGCAGCACGGGTGGTTAAGAGTGACCCGGGCACATCGTCAGTGTCAGCCTATCTTGCTCTTGTCCTTCCTTCCTTCCTTCTCTACCAAGCCACCGAATTAGGAGTACGGTACACACCAGTCCCATTCAAAACTTGGCGGAGTATTCACAGGCCAAGGGAAAACTGTCGTAAGGCTGCCCGTTATCACCACCTCCTCCTCACGATGCCCGGAAACGCACACTTTGCCCAACGATCCACCCGCAATGACTGCCTCCAATGAGAACGTAACGCAATGTTACTCGTCAGTTGAACATGCCCCCTCAACCTTTAAAGGTCCCGTTCTTCGTGTTTTTTTGAAGCTTTGATTGTGTTTACAGTGTGCAATATAACATGTGTTCATGTTTCGCGTGTAAAAAAAAAAACAGTATTTTTAACACAATTTACTCATCTGTACACCGCTATTTTCACTGTCCTAAAAACGGCTGATGAGTTCCTTGTTCTATGAAGTCCCTCCTTCAGAAATATGTAACGAGTTCTGATTGTGCCAGCGGTTCCTGTGTTGTGATTTGACAGCAGCTTAGCGAACGTGGCCCGGTTCCTGTGTTGTGTTTTGACAGCAGCTTAGCGCACGTGGAAAGGTCACGCCTCTTAACGGGAGATGTATGCGCTTAATGATCTCTACAGCGTCCCTGGGAAAGCCAAACAAAGGTGATTTGACTCCGGGATGAAAATAACAGCGTCTCAACGACATGGCGACAAACACACTCAAACGCAACAATTCCTTTTCTCCACGCGACCGTCCTCTTCTCCACGTGGGACAGCAACAAGACCACGCCCCTTTTTTCGCGTATTCTTGTGGGCGGAGGACGTCATTTATGAAGGAAGTACCAGGATGTAGTCCAAGCCAGCCGTTCGCTGTAGGCTTTGAAAGGGAACTTCTGTTAAATAAAATATCTCGCTTGGCATTGAACTTTGAGCTTTATAATTTTACAGGTATTATTTATGCTCTAACAGCAACATTACACACTAACTAAAGTTTGAACAATGGGATCACGAAGAACGGGACCTTTAAACCCGGCCCTTATATACATGTACTCATTCCATTAAGTTTCCTCTCCTCCAATCCTGTCTGAGTGTAGTTTGGGAAGGAGTGTGACAGAAAGTGAAAGTACATAAAAGGGGCAGTACAGATAATATCGATATTGCCACTCAGGGATTTGAGCAAGTGCTGCTTTTCTTGTCATGTGTGGAAATTTACAGGAGGAGTGACTTTGTTTGGGAACTGAAAAAAGCTGGGTGCTGTTATGTCTAGTTAGTGCACTCTGCAGACATTGAAGATGGCTGTATGACTGTGACTCATTTCTTGCAAGAAATTAAATCTTTATAAAGACAATTGGGCACGGTTTTGTCTCTTATTCAGTAATGCGGCGATAGTTGAAATTTTGCCACGACAGTTTGTGTCAGAAGCGGAGATTCCATGGATGTGCCTTTTGGACCCCAGGAGCGGATGGTGACTGATTATCCTGGACTTTAGAGTCACAGCTCTACCCCGACATATTGAGGGAGAGAGGCCAACCGCTCAGGGGGTCCGGAGGGTCCGACCACTTGAACAAACGAACCCGAGGTGGCAACGGGACGCTTCTGGTAAGAGACAAACTTAAAATTCGGGGAAGAATTTTTGAAATTGAAAATTGAGTAACTAAAAGTGATGTTGATGAAAAAGCAGATAGCACCATAAATTGCAAGCCATTGTCTGTTTTATTGGACCCCGAGCAAGCTCTGTTCTCAGACAGACTGTCACTTTTGGAGCACACAGGTTGCTGAACGTTGCTCCATAAGCTAAAGATGAGAGTGTTTTAATTGTGCTCAGCGGGGCCATTTTGGACGTAATTGTGTCCGAACACCCATAAGGTGTAGAAAGGGTGGCAAATCAGGCCACCAGACTAAATTCTGTAAACGAAACCCAATAAAAAGAAAGTAACAGAGATTTACACTCTGTCTATGAAAATTAGATAACAATAAGATTAATAAAGTCTTTAGTGAAGGAAGGATTTGAGATAATTTTAATATGAGGTTAAAATTAAAAATAAAGATGATAAAACATGCTGCAAAGATATATAAATCCTGATTAACCGAGTTTTAAATGAAAAGGATATAATAAATATGTTCTTGCTCTTCTCACTTCTGCAAAACTCTGATAATGATGATTTGACTGAATATTGGGTTGTTGAAATAACTATAGGTGTTAAACTGTTGAAAGCCCTAGAAGCTGATGTTTTGGTTTCAAAAGATAAGCCTGTGCTGAGCTGAAATAAACAATGTGTAATCTCAATCCGGCCACCACGTGGCCTAACTTGAGTAACAGAGACTCAATCTGAGTGGAAATTATAGCTTCTGAATTCATTGTGGGGGCAAAATACAAAAATATTAAATTATGATCATTTGAAAATGTCAATTCTGGCAAAGGATATAGTTAAAAGGAAAATGTCTGATGTTTATTTGAAAACAATTTTAATTTCTAGCCAGATCTTACGCTGAGCTAGTGTGAGGAGTGAAAAGTTTATGAAAGTGTAGTGTACCAGCCCTGAAGGCCTCAGAGTCTCTCTCTCATCCCAGACCAGCTCAAAGCTGATATCTGAGCCTGTGCCACAGATGATAGAAGATATTGATGAGTAAAGGCACAGGGCATCATGTGAACATAATAGAGTTATTTGTTAAGATATAAAAAAGGTGCCATCAAGAGGGCAAAAAGACATGTTTTAAAAATACAGACTTTTAATGAACTGAAATGTTTGACTAATGTATGATATGACCAGTAACTTCTGTCTACTCTTAGCCTTCACCATGTACAGAACTGATGGCCTTGGTCACAGATGTAGCAGAACATTACAATGAATGGACAGGTGTTTTGGCTAAATTCACTGAGAATAATCTAAGCACTGCTATGGGGCAGCTTTGAAGAAGTATGATGGATTTTAGTGATTAAGTTGTGTTATAATTAACCTGTCTCCATGTTTTTACTCATTTGAAAGCAGACCAGATGGCTCTGGTGACTCTTGAATGCACTTTCCAAAAGGCTCCAGAAAATATCGGATCCTGTTTAGGGTCAAAGATCTCAAACGATGAGAGGTTGAGCACGATGTGGTTGTTCCCGATGACGGGTAAGACTTCCTACGGCCTGACAGGATAGCAACCCAAGCCAGGAAAATCACGATAAGTCGCCTTGGACCCCCTACCAAAAAAAAAAAAAAAGAAATGGAGGAGGGGGTTTTATGTGAGGTGTGTATGAGAGGTGAGGCAGATGTCTGTGAGGCCATCAGCATCTCTGTTGGGGGGGGGGAGCTGTGTTTCGTGGGGGCCAAGGTCAAGACTGGACACGGCAGCCCCTGCCCTAATAATGGCCCCTCTATACCGCTCACCAAATACCGCTGTGGCGAGCAGCGAGGCAGAGGGACCGTGAGGGCGGGACGAGGCGGCGCTCATCAGAGAGGATGAGCGCCAGCTGCGAGCCGCAGCGATCTCGGCCCTCGCGGAGGAGTGAGGGAGTATAAAGGAGGAGCGACGACAGTGAGGGACGAGAGAGGACCAGGCCTGGATTTTGTGTTGTGTTTTATTTACGTTTTGTTATGTGTTGCTGCAGTCGTCCGTGAAGGGCTGCAGCTTTTTATTTTCTTTTTGGGTTTGTAAAAAATAAAAAATAAAATAAATTGTGTGTAGGCGGCAGTCGGCCGCGAGGGGCTGCCGCCGCCATTTTATTTTGTGTTTATTTCATTAAAAGTTTGTTAAATGTTCGCCGGTTCCCGCCTCCTTCTTCCCGTACAAACAAGCTTTACTACAACCGCATACATTGAGAGCCAGGAAACACCCTGAAGAAAAGAGCAATGATTGGCATTTAAGAGCCAGCTAAGACCATACTGTGATTGTGATTGATAACTTTGTGGAACAGAACAAAATGTATTAGTATCAGTAAAGCTGTATGATATTGAACTAATCTCTATCATAGTCTGAATCCTGCAGGTCATTAGGATGGCAGAGGATAATTTGGAGACATGGTGATGGGTTTAAGAGGATGGCTTTAAATAAAAAGTTCTGGATAACAGAGGTATCTAAACTAAAGATAACTTGAAACAATTTCACAGTATAACTTATTGGAGATGTTCTAATTTGAAAGTTCAACAGTTACATTTCTAAACTTTGTGAAGGATTAATGAATCAAGGGTTAGTGAATTTAACATTATAGTAAAAGTCTTAGAAGACTGTTGAAAAGATAAATCTGGGTGAGAGCGGGAGAGAGAGGCTGCTTCAGTGGAACCAGGGATTGTACTCTGCCTGCGACTGAGACAAAACAAAAACAATGATATCAGAACAAAACAACCCAGCTGACTTTTCTAAAAATAGATTAGTAATGAACAGATTTGAAACTGGTTAAGAAACCATGTAAAAGCACATTTTGAGAATGAGCAGTTCATATTTATGTGTCCTGATTGAGTGTAGTATGCCATTAACCTCTGGAATGAGTGTTTTTATCATCACAGATGGGTTAGTTAAGAGAAACGACAAACGCTAAAGAAGCTGATTATTCTGAGCGAATCTGGTGAAAAGATGATCCAGAACATAGATGAGCTGTAAATGGATTGGTATCCAGCTCAGTCTGTTAATGGTAATTATGACTACTTTGTCATTTATGATGTTGTTTTGAATTAATCTATGGATTAGTGCATATGTTAAAGCGGAATAGTTAGAAATTGCCGCCCATCATGGGTTCAACACCCTTGTATAAATTCAACAGAGGATCGGAGTTTAAATAATGTCAATTGATTAAGAATGGCAAATGTAAATGTTATAGACTGGACGGCAGAGACAAGGAGACAAATGAACTAGAGTCACTATCTAAACTATCCAGAGACTCCCTAGTATTTATGAAAGGCCAACAAGGGCGAACAAAGGGAGAACTTCTAAGAAAAAAAGAGATTTATTTTCTGTTTCCTCTGAATGGAGGCATGACATTAGATGTCTAATGCTGCGTTCACACCAAACGCGAATTGAGCGTCAAAATCGCGTCTACCGCGTCTAGTTTCACGCGCGAACATTTTGAATGCATTCGCGTGTCCGCAGAGAATTGGACGCGCGTAGAAATCGAGCGCTGGAAGCGAAATTGACGCGCGTTCAAGGCACTCCAGGAGAAATATGTCATAAAACACCACTCTGCCTCTTTTCATTTTCATTAAAAATATATATTAAGCATTAATAGCCACACAAATGTGGTCCAGGCAACTCCTACATTATCTTCACTGTATGTATGTTTAAATATCCTTAAAATATAAAGTTATGAAACTTCTCTTTGCCCTCAGTCAAAACGATTTGGCAGACAACAAATTATAGATTCATGAGAGCAAAGCTCGGCCGTTAGATCTACACAAAACGAACCACTACAGGACATCAGAGCCAGCGGCAGACGCCAGAAGGACAGGCCGAGGAAAGGCTGCCTTCGCCAGGGTTATGAGCAGTGATTGCCCGGTGATCGCCTGGATCTCACAACTCCAAAAACACAAGATTATTTTTTTTAAATAGGCACTCTCTTTATAAATAAACCACAGATTTGAGCTTTAAACAACTACATTCCCATCTGAAAAAGTCTTAAAACTACATTTTGTGACACAATAGTACTATTTTTAATTTATGCAGGGTTTCTCATACACGTCACTTTACCACGTGACAGCAGCAAGCAGGCTCCTGATTGGTTAACGCGGCGCGAATTGACGCCAAAGTTCAAATTTTTCAACTCGGGCGTCAGACGCGAATTCGCTTCAAACGCGTGAATGCACAAACGCACCATTCGCGTGTAACGCGCGTTTCGCGCAAGACGCTCAATTCGCGTAGAATTCGCGCGAACTGGACGCGCGAATGAGGCGGATTCGCGTCCTTCGCGCCGCGCGAAACGCGCCTTCCGCGCCGCGAGACCTCCAGACGCGCGTCAACGCGCCTTTCCATTGACTTAACATTGAAATCACTCGCGCCAGACGCTCAATTCGCGTTTGGTGTGAACGCAGCATAAGAGAGCTTGTATTTCTGTATTAAGGGCTGAAGGAGCAGGCAGAGAAGGCTTTCTGTGTGACTGGGATTGAGATAAGAGGAATATAATATTTTTGGTTCTGCAGAGCAGTAGAGATAAGAAACAATAATGATCATATGGTGCATCTTTTTGATAGAGGAATAAGTTAAAACAAGAGAGAAATGGCCCAAAAAGATTGATTTTTTTGGTGGAAAATTGATTTCTGAACAATTTCTGAACACCTGTAAAGTTAAATGGAGTTAATAGACATGTATGAATTGAAAAATAATTTTGAAACGGCTTTAAAGAAATTGATGATGACTTATAGTACAAATTTGAATACTTTATAAAGTGATATGAGAGATTATGAAAATTTGCAAGTTCTTGGTAAAGTTATAACAATTTTGGGTTTAATTGGCAAGGTGAGGATTTGATGATAAGTGCCACTGCCAAATTACATGAATTAAGAGGTTTAAGATTTTGGGCCAGTTGGAGCGTACGTCTAAAGAGTTTTAATGCACAGGGAATGGAGAAAAGGGTACTTTAAAAGAAAGCCCTGATGAATTGATCTTGAATGGATTACTGATAACAGGAACTGAAAAGATTTTGATAAAAATTGGATATTGAGTATGATTAAGTAGGATGTCATGAGATAAAGATGAGTGAACGAGCTGATTGAATGTAATACGAATTGATAACTATGTCATTTTGATGAAGTGTATTAAACATAAATCTAAATTTGTTAATGTTCATTAATGGTTAAATATGATGTGGGCTATGATTAGTGAGAATGGGTCTGCTGGAAATAGTATGTTTAACAAAAACAGGGTGGTTTGTGAAGAATGGTGTTAAAACAACTGACTAGAGGAAGGTTGATTGTGAAGCACAGTGAGAAACTGTGGGCATGTAGATAAGAATGTAGCATGAAATCGAGGTAGAGAGCGAAGTGACCCCATTGGCAGACACACAAAAGAGAATCAGTGCATGATAGACATTTGTGCTTTGGAACTGTGCCCTGCATGGGCAGAGGTGTCATCTGAACTGTGAGCAAAGCACACAATGTAAACTGAAGGATGTTTTATGTAGAGACTTGATGCTAAGATGGATTATTATCTATCTTACTTATTTTTATTGTTTAGTTTGAGTTGGACCACTATTGTGTTTCGGACCCCAAAAAGGTCTGTTATGATTTTGATTAATTAAGAGAGCAACTGATTGTTTGTTTCTTCATATGTGTTTTCTAAAGTGTGTATTGGGTCTCTGAGGAGTGACTGTGGGTCTGGCCTAGGGATGTGTGATGTGTCACTAAACGCTTGATAGAAATAACGTGTCGTGTGTTTGGATTTTGTAGGTATCACCAGAGGCGTAGCAAGCTTTTCAAAAGTGTGGGGGATGGATGTGGTTTGTTTGTTAACAATAAAAACGATGAATACAATGACAGAAGGGTACAAAAGGTATAACATACAAGATATATAATATATATATTCTGCATACCTCGGTTTTTTTTAACCACGGTGTTCGATTGGGTTCTGATGGCTAGTCACATCAGTTTTTTGCTATTCTATTCTTAGGCGACGGGGACAGAAAGATGTTGAGAAAAATAAAATGCAATTTTTTTATTTTACTTAAAAGACTTGAAAAACCTTACTTAAACTTAAAACTTTACTTAAAGATTTATATTGATTATATAAAGATTTACACTGGCAGCTCAAAGCTGTACAGCAGCATTTAAGTATGAAATTTAATGAATAAATGTAAAAATTAAACACTACATAGACTTCAATATAAAATAAATTGATTCTTATTAAAGCTACTGTATTAATGTTTTCAGTCAAGAGCAGAGAGTGCTTTTCTATGTCTTTTGTAGTTTTATTAACATTTAAGTCAATGGCTACCATCAGCTGTCGGTGTTCAACAGAAGAAATTAATACAGGTTTGGAACAATATTAGAGTGAGTAAATAATGACAGAATTTTAGAGGTGAACTGCCCCTTTAAGGACAGCGTGTTCAGGCTGTGCTCCTGTCAATTTAAGACGTGCATCTAATATACAGACACACGCAAATGTACTTTCACTTTACACATAACCGACTGTGTTTATGTTAACCTTGTGTGTATTTGACAGTATGACACATAGCACAGTAAGACTACTTAGTCCAGTAATCAAGTGTTTGACAGGCTTTTAGTCTGCGCGCGCTCTGCGTGTTAAAACGGTGCATAGCACGCGAATAACCGGCAAGGCTTTAAAACGCATGCAAATAATTAACTTTCGTGATTGTGAATAACTCTAGTGTTCCGTGAGTATAACTCTCTGACTCCAGCACTGCAAGCGTGTCTAGCACTGTGTATAGTATTAGTGATTGGATATTTGCTCATATCAGCGCGTAGACTCACAGGCACACTGCAAAAAAAAAAGAAGAAAACCACGCAATTCACAAGCGCTTATTGAACCGTGATTGCCGTACCGAACGGTTTAATATTATAATGATAATTGTGGCATCCCTAAAGCGTTTGTGCAAAACTGCGGGAAAACTGCAGAAAAAGTGTGGGTGTTAAAACACCCACATCCCCCACGGGTGCGACGCCCCTGGGTATCACACACCCCTAACAAGTCAGGAGTGCAGTAACAGTGCTTGCTCACTTAGCCCGGCTTCCAGAGTGTCAGGGCTCCTGGGTGATTGTGTGTGTATGTTGTCTTACCTGTTGGTGGTGGTTCCTCACGGGTTCACTGGCTCCTCCCGCTCGTTTCATTAATTGTTCACCTGTCGTGTCTCATCAGCTGTTCTCTTTTTATAGCACTCTGTCCTGTCTCTCGTCGCGTGCTCATTGTCTTGGTTGGTCTGTCATGCTGTCCTAGTCCAGTCGGTAGATCCTTGCTGTTCCTCTCCAGTTCCTCAGGTTCGGTCGCAGGCATCTGGAGGCTCGTCTTTGCCCAGAGTTCTCACGCCTGTGGATATCGTGAACTTGACTTCGGATGAACTGTGCTCTGTTTTTCCTGGTATTACTGGTGCGCTTTGTTTTTAGGCGAGATCCAGTATTGTCCAGGTTCCGGTGAGCTTATCATCAGTCATCTGCCGTGTTAGGATTTCTTCCCGGTCACCGACCAGAGTGGATTACCTCGTGGATCGCCGCGTGTGGTCTCTGTTCAGTGGACTGTGACTTTTTGTGCTTCATCTGACCCTCTCTTTACTCCTTCTAAATAAACAGTGTGAACTTGCATTTGGCTCCGAGACTCATTGTGACACAGAGATGAAATATGGATTTGTCTTTCGTTTTATAGAATATTTTCAGTATGTTTTGGGGAAAACCTTCTGGTCAAGACTGCAGTTCGTAGCTTGGCAGAAGCATGCAAGCTGATGGAGGGTAAGAGTGTAATGATGTACACAGACTAGCGTTATGCGTTCAGAGTTGAGCACGATTTTGGGGCGCTGTGGAAACGCAAGAAAATGTTAAAGTCTGATGGGCGCACAATTGTGAATGCTTCTTTTGTGTCTAATCTGCTAGACACAATTTTCTTGCCTGGCTAGGTTGCTATCTGTAGAATGCCCAGTGAAACTAACAACAAAGAGTTTATTTCAACAGGAAACTGTGAGAGCAGACGCAGCTGCGAAGGCCGTGGAAGTGCAACAGACGACACAGACAGAATGTTTTTATTATCTGAAATAACCACAAATGTTTTGCCTTCCTTATAGACTATGCAGTTTTTAAACTCAGGGCCAGAGAAAAGCAGCAACGGGAACAGTGTGACCGCACTGTGCAAAATGGCGTCTGGACGAGTAGTGATGGCAAGCCTTGTTTACCCCGAAAATATTTTCAATGATTATGATTAATGGCTGCATGGGCGACCACGCAGCCAAAGGGGGAATGATACTCAAATGAAAGTTAATAACAAGGTTTTAATATTTGCTGAAAATTTTCGTATCTTGATGCGTATTGATATACACGAAAACGAGAAAAGGCCTCGAGTAAATCGGAGCCCATTTGAGACCACCATTCATGGGAATGGAAGGGGGTAAACAATAGCTTACATCAATAGAATTGTGAATTATTGCAAAGAGATGTCTTTTCTGTTGTCTAAGGTCTGTGTGCAGGTACAATTTGGGGAAACCAGCTGGGACTCCTTTACATGACATCAAACCAGGTGATTTCGTGTTGATTAGATTAGATTCAGATTAGATTCAACTTTATTGTCATTACACAAGTACAAGTATAAGGCAACGAAATGCAGTTTAGGTCTAACCAGAAGTGCAATACCAGCAAGTGCAGGATATACAGTGGTTGCGTAAGTGCAGGACATGGAAATGTACTGAATATATATAAATATGTATAAATAGAGAGACGGTTTGTAGAGAAGTCGAGTGTGTGTGGGTGAAGGAAGGAAGAAGACGGGGTCGGCTTGACTGGGACTGTGCTCTTTAATACTCAAAACTTGTTGTAATACAAACATAAACAGCGCACGTGGGCGCAAAGACACATCAACGTGTTCTCAAAACTTTCTCTCAGACGATCACTCAGATTCCATGTAGGTTTGCTCAGGCAGGCAGTGTGCACAGCGTCCCAGTCCAACTCTCTCTCCCCTCTCTCTCCCAACTGCGGGTTTTATGGTCTCTCCACGCCAATTACTGGAACAAGAGACAGGTGTAAGTGATCTGCACTTGACCTACTTACTCACCGCTCGTCTCCGCAGTCTCTCTCTCCCGCTACAGACTTCGCAGAACCACGCCACACGGTTATTACTATAAACAGAACTGAATTTACAGGTGAATATGTACTATGAATATAATATACAGATGGCTATTACTATAAACAGAATTTACAGGTGAATATGTACTATGAATATAATATACAGATGGCTATTACTATAAACAGAATTTACAGGTGAATATGTACTATGAATATAATATACAGATGGCTATTACTATGAACAGAATTTTACAGATAGAGGTATACAATAATATGTTAGGCAAGATGAGGAATATAGCAGTGGATTAAGGTAGTGCAATAAATTATGGACAGAGCTATCCAAAAAAAAAAAAAATTATAAAAGTGCAGTGGAAAGTGGTTGCATATTACAGTTAGAAGTACGGTGCAAAATGGAAATGTAAACAGTTGGTACTATAAATACAGTCGGCAGTGCAAATGAGCATAATCCAGTTAAGATATGGCAGTGCAGAATGCATATGTAAACAGTTGTTACTGTGATAAACAGTCGGTAGTGCAAATAATAAAGTGAAGGCAGATGTGAGGTAGGAGAGTTAGCAGTTTATGAGGGAAGTGGATCAACGGGGGTTTGAGTTCAGAAAAGAGACAGCTCTGGGGAAAAAACTGTTCTTAAGTCTACTGGTTCTGGTCCGGAGGATCCTGAAACGCCTGCCGGAGGGCAGGAGAGAAAACAGTCTGTGGGCTGGGTGAGAGGAGTCCTTGAGGATGCTGCGAGCTCGATGCAGACAGCGTTTCCTCTGGATGTGCTCGATGGCAGGTAGTGGAGTCCCTGTGATGCGCTGGGCAGTTTTCACCACCCGCTGCAGTGCCTTGCGCTCCGCAACAGAGCAGCTCCCATACCACACTGCAACACAGTTGGTCAGGATGCTTTCTATTGCGCAGCGATAGAAGTTCACCAGGATAGCCGAGGAGAGCTGATTCTTCCTCAGTGTCCTCAGGAAGAAGAGGCGCTGGTGAGCCTTCTTGACCAGGCTGGAAGTGTTGGTCATCCACGACATGTCCGCCGAGATGTGGATCCCCAGGAACTTGAAACTGGAGACACGCTCAACAGCCATTCCATTGATGTGGATGGTGTTGTGTGTGCCTCTTGACTCTTTCCTGAAGTCCACGATAGAGGGCAATGGGAGGAGGAGCTGGAAGGTGAAAAGGTGGCTGAGGCCTTACCAAATCCTCCTAACAACGCATACTGCCGTAAAAGTGGCTGAGAGGGCGACTTGGGTACACGCAAGCCACTGCAGAAAGTTTTCCACCAGCAGGAAGGGGAGGAGCGAAACCGGAAGTGAAGAAAGCCATGACGAGGTGCCAGAGGAACAAAGCCTGTACTTTGGCACGGCTGCAGAAACAACAGCTAGAGATCAAGACGAGCTGCTGGCTTTGTCTGCAAATGTCCCATGCCTGCAAAGCAGTACCACTGACTGTTTTAACACTGAATGAAACTGACTGTTTGATCCCGCAGCAAGTGACTGAGATAGTGAGAGCTGCGAAGGACATTAAGCACGGGAAAATCCCAACAAAACATCCAACATCTGACTGCGAGAGGACTGAAGTCAGAATCTGAGTCAGAATTGACACGAACTGTACAGCAGTAGTGGGTGGCATTACAACTTATTTTACCTGCCTGTTTAGAAGACCAAATTACACTTCACCTGCGAAGGTGAAGCTTATCATTTTAGGCCGAGGGGTGTATTTACCGGGTAATAAAAACAAGAAATAGGATAGACAGAAGAGAAAGTTAATTCTGTGATAGGTACTTTACCAGATAGAGTAGGTGGGTACAGCAGAATCGATAAACAAGAAAAATGGGTTAGCATGGACTGTACTAGCTATAGACTGCTAATATCCAAAACAGACTGGTTTTAGACATGATAACAGCTGAGGAAGGGAGAGTTTGGAAAATGCTTGGGGTATCGTGTTGCTTTCATATTCCAGATTATAGTGACAATGTAACCAATACAATTGAGTAGCCTACATGAGATAGGCTGTAAGAAAACCTGAGAGGGAAAAAGCTGATGACTGATGGTTTGGTTGGATGACAAATCTGAAGGGATGGTTCAACGAGTAGTGAAGTCCAGTGTATCACAACAGATGGTCAAATTAGACATTTATGACGAGTACGATGAGTGGATGAGCGAATTTAGTGATAGGAGATAGTGACTAGCAAAGAGAAGAATTAAACAAATTAGGGGATTATGTTTTCGTTGGTTTAAATCTGGGCGGCCTTTAGAGGCCTCAGATATATAAATATTATAACTATGTTTTTTGTTTGCAGTGAGAGGGGGGGCTTTACCCACAAAAATAGCATATTTCTTTCTTCTTTCATAAAATTCAAGAGAGTGATCATTTGTATGAAAATCAGAGATGAAGAGTATAAGTGTGATGAGATAGCTTGAATTTGACTGCTATAATGGTATTGCTTTATTATTAATTTCATCACTATAATTTTACACTTTCTATTTGCTTACTCACATTTATATTTTTACTTTTTACTTACTTATTATTAGTTTTACTTCATTACATTTTTACCATTTACCTATTAGTATTACATTTTACTATTATTACATTTTACCTATTACTTTATTTACATTTACATTATTACACTACATCTATTGACATTACATATACATTACTACACCACACTTACTGACATCACATTTTTACATTTTACATTTTTATATATTTAATTTTTATTGATTTTCCAATAAAACAAACAATAACCAAATAACAAAAAAATATATATCACCAAAAGGAAAATAAGTTACAAAAACATTCCAGATATATTGATTAAAGCAGCAGTGATTACAATAAAATAAAACAAAAATGTCACACCCCAAACATTAATACCTGCATCTTCTTATTTCTTAAGGAAATCAATTAAAGGTGCCCACATCTCTTCAAATTGCTGCGCTTTACCCCTTGTAATGTACGTTAACTTCTCTAAAGTGACACACATTGCCATCTCCTTGATCCAAGAGTGTGCAGAAGATATTTCAGTCTCTTTCCAACTCAAAGCAACCATCCTCCTGGCCTGCAGAAGGCCGAAGTCGATAAGAGTCCTCTGATTGTTATTGATAGAAAGATGATCTGGGTATATCCCCAGAATACAAAGTTTTGCAATGCACGGTAGTGTTTTCGTGATGTTACTTAGGGTAAAGACAACCATTTTCCAAAAAGTTACCAATTTAGGGCACTCCCATACACAGTGAATTAAAGTTCCCTTCTCAATTAAACATTTCACACATGTGTCTGGAATGTGCGGAGACCATTTGTTAAGCATTTCAAGGGTTGTGTATGTCCTCATCAACCATTTATGTTGCAATAGCTTCATTCTTGTATTAATCGTTTGTATTTGAGCTTTTGAGCATGCTTTTGACCACTCAGTTTCCTCGACATCCTCTTTAATATCCAAACTCCAAGCCCTCATTCTATCTTTACTGGATTCCTTATCATATGAGATAAGTGTAGCATATAATATAGAAATTTGGCGTTTCCCTAGCCTGACGTCGTCATACTCAATTCTAGTCAGAATTTGAGTCTGATACTGCTCCATTGGGCTGTGATTATGGGGCGTGTTTAAACCGAACCAGGAAAGAACTCAATTGGATAGACCTACAACCAATCAGAGCAACGGAGCGACGCATAACTTTAGTTGTCAAATGTCAACAGAACTCAACTGCACTGTGTTGCAGAGCCCGCGGGTTGAAGCGACCCCAATTATGTGATATACAGACCCAGCAATGCGAAATTTAGCAGGCAGTCCAACCAAAATAACACACATTTTACTCCCCAAATGCAATTTGTCCCGGAGAACATCCCCACCGGAAGCTATTGGGCTTGTTTTTGGCTAGTTTGAGTAACGTTAGCAATTGGGCGGGTTTTGTTGTAAAGACTTGGCAACCCTGTGCCCGCACGCCCGGAATAGGTAGCCTAACGTTAGAAGAAGATGAGTGTAAACGATCTTTGCCGGTGTTGTAAAAAATAATTTAAGGATACACAGAGTACTTACCAACACGATCATCATTTCTGAGAGAAATAGTAAAGGTGAACGCATATACGAACAAGATCTCCGTTTAGGATTAGAACAAATTCAACCCAAGCGCATTTGATGACGTGGATGATTACGTTACTGTTGATCATCTGTCCATCATCGTATAAAGCCCGCCCTGACAATTTCATTGGTCCGAACAGTTTCTGTTCGGGCATAATTACTTCTCTATGGATCAAGTCCAGACCGAACTGCCCGTGCAAAAATTTTTGTGGGCGGGGCTAAGTTCGTCTGGCATCCAGGCTAGCGTTTCCCATGTCCATGCTTTATCATAATATTCTGCAGACAGGACAGTGGCGGCTCCCGAAGGGCATCACAATGCTTTAAAAAAATGTTTTTGAGGAATTTAATATTTCAGACTCAGGTCCTTAAATGTTAACAAAGTGCCTTTGTCATATAAATCTCCAATTTTTTGCACACCTCTACCAGCCCAAACCTTAAAACCGCCGTCTGCCCTGCCCGGGGTGAACTGTGTATTATTCCAAATAGGAGAGAACTGAGAAATAGGAGGTGTATCATCAATATGTTTGTGAGCTTTGAACCATATATCAATTGTATTCTTTAGGAAAGGATTTGTTGTTGTTTTTTTTGAAAGGTTTTTGGATCTGATGAGTATAAGTATAATCTTTATGGGAGCTTAGATATTGTTTGTTCAATAGAAACCCAGGCTGGAGGAGACTGCATCTGGAAGTAAAACATAGCGCATCGGAGCTGAGTGGCCCAGTAGTACCACTGTAAACTCGGCATCTGTAAACCACCCCTGTCATATGGAAGATACAGTAGTCTAAGCCTAAGTCTAGGCTTTCTATTGTTCCAGATACCAGACAATCCCAAACCAGACAGTATATTTTATTAGAAGCTTGTACTACAAGGACGAACTAAAGCTTATTTATGAATGAACTAAACCAGTGGCGTAGGCAGAATTTTACTAGAGCAGCTGTGCTTGTCAACACAAAAAGAAAAAATTATGAACACTGAGTACCAATGCGATATTAATAAATTATTATTTTGTAGTCATGCATGCTTTTCCTGTGAGCTTTTTGTTTTTCTATGCTCTTTTGTCAAATAATGTTGTCTTTGATAATTACCTTAACCAAGTTTAATGTTTTGTTAATTTAAAATATTCAAACAATTTAATATTTTCCTCATATTTTGATTGTTTAATTGAACTTGTAGGGTCATTAAAAACAAATATCACCACTTTTGGTCACTACTGTATGTAACAATTCTTTTTTTATGGAATATTCCAGCATTTATTATAAATTATTTATCCATGCACATTTTTTAAAAATTCATATGCCTCGTAATCTTTCATCAAAATAACTTCCCCTCCCTCTTGCAGTGACATCTCTTCTCTGATGATGTATTTACTGGTGTGAGGGCTGGACAACCTGTCACACACATGAGATCCACCAATAGCAAACCACAACACTCCAACCATCCAATGAAATCCCCATGGGCAATATCAAGTCCCACCCTACATTTTTCTTGTTCGAAAAGGCTGGAAACCTGTAAATTCGGTTATCCTGCTTCTGTCACACTTTTGCGGGAACCAATCACAGACTGGCTTATCCAGTCAATTTAATGCATCTTTGCTGGCGCGCTATTGGCGGGTTTAACACAATGACGGAACGAGAAGCGTTGATCAGGCCTCTTGTGGTCTGATTGGTTGAAGGACTATCCAATTGCATACAGTCATTTGAATTATGCTTGTTTATCACGCCTCTTGTGCAGAGAGGGAAGAAATATATATAGGGAAGAAAACTATTGCAACTTCTGTTTCATGCTGACTTTAACAGAGATTTTTATGTCGGCTCCACTGTAACTAATGTTCCATGATTACAATCAGCGGTAATGTTGGGTGGGGCTTTTCTTTGTCCGATGGATGTAGACAAGTGGACGCGAACCTGATCTACAGACTGCCTTCACTTGAAAAAAACCTAAAGTCTATCTTGGTTCATGATCCTGTGCGTGAGAGATCGGTGGGAAAGAGTGTGAACCAGTTCAGCAAGCGGAGGCCAGGGTGGCTATTTTTACCACAGCTTACAGTATCCTTCTACCAGAGTCGGCAGCAACCGGTTTCTCTCAGTCAGCGTCAAATGTAATCAGATGCACACGCTACCTGAATGCAACTGCCACATAGATTTGTTGGCACCTTCGAAACTCGAAAACATGTCAGCAGAAAACCACGTGGCATGACAAACTCATGGGTTCATGTATCATTTTATATATATATATATATATATATATATATATATATATATATATATATATATATATATATATATATATATATATATATATATATATATATATATATATACAGTATATATATTCCAAAATGTAATTTATTCCAGTGATCAGCATCATTACTCTAGTCTTCAGTGTCACATGATCCTTCAGAAAGGATTATTTGATGAATAGAAATTTTGTTCATAAGAGCAGCAGTTTATTTGACATATAATTTTTATAACAATATAGAAGTCTTTACTGTCACTTTTGATCAATTTAATGCATCTTTGCTGAATAAAAGTATTAATTTCTTGCAAAAAATGACTTTTAAATGGTCTCCCCCCTTACACCTACTGATTTATGGTGACTCAAGTTAAAAATAATTGTGAATTATTACTATTATTTATTTATTTATTTTTTTATTTATTTTTTTATTTATTATTTTTCATAAAAAACGAATTAATGTACAGTGTTTAATAAATAAATGAAATAAGACAGTATTGCTTTTCACTGTGGAATGAGACCATTAAAAGGTATATTTATTACAGATGGTAGGAGTTAACCAGAGAGGCAGTATCGTCAACCTGAGTGGCAGCGTCGTCAACCAGAGAGGCAGCAGTATCAACCTGAGAGGCAGTGTCGTCAACCTGAGTGGCAGCGTCGTCAACCTGAGAGGCAGCTTCGTCAACCTGAGAGGCAGCGTCGTCAACCAGAGAGGCAGCGTCGTCAACCAGAGAGGCAGTATCGTCAACCTGAGTGGCAGCGTTGTCAACCAGAGAGGCAGTGTCGTCAACCTGAGTGGCAGCGTCGTCAACCTGAGAGGCAGCTTCGTCAACCTGAGAGGCAGCGTCGTCAACCAGAGAGGCAGCGTCGTCAACCAGAGAGGCAGCGTCGTCAACCTGAGAGGCAGTATCGTCAACCTGAGTGGCAGCGTCGTCAACCTGAGAGGCAGCGTTGTCAACCTGAGAAGCAGCTTCGTCAACCAGAGAGGCAGCAGTATCAACCAGAGAGGCAGTGTCGTCAACCTGAGTGGCAGCGTCGTCAACCTGAGTGGCAGCGTCGTCAACCTGAGAGGCAGCGTTGTCAACCTGAGAGGCAGTGTCGTCAACCTGAGAAGCAGCTTCGTCAACCATATAGCCGGCAACGACAACCAGTGAGGTGGCATTTCTAACCCGAGAGCGGGCAGCTTTAACCAGAGAGGTGGCAGTTTCAACCAGAGGGGCGGCAGCTTCATACTGAGAGGCAAGTGTGTCATATAGAGAGGCAGCGTCACCCTGAGAGGCAGTGTCAACCAGAGAGCGGGCATCTTCAATCTGAGAGGCAGCGTTGTCAACCAGAGAGGCGGCATCGTTAACCAGAAGGGCAGCAGAGTAAAATAGAGAGGCAGTGTCAGCCTGAGAGGCTGTGTCAACCAGAGAGCAGGCAGCTTCAACCAGAGAGCCAGCGTCGTCAACCAGAGAGGCAGTGTCGTCATCCAGAGAGGAGTCAGCGCCAACCAATTCAACAAGAGAGTGGCCAGCTTCAGCCAGAGAGGCGGCAGCTTTAACCAGAGAGGTGGCGTTGTCAACCAGAGAGGCTGCATCATCAATCTGAGAGGCAGCATCGTCAACCAGAGAGGCAGCGTTAATCTGAGAGGCAGCGTCATCAACCTGAGAGGCAGCGTCAATCTGAGAGGTAGCGTCATCAACCTGAGAGCCAGCATCATCAACCAGAGAGGCAGCGTCGTCAACCTGAGAGGCAGCGTCGTCAACCTGAGAGGCAGCGTTGTCAACCAGAGAGGCAGCGTCGTCAACCAGAGAGGCAGCGTCGTCAACCAGAGAGGCAGCGTCGTCAACCAGAGAGGCAGTGTCAATCTGAGAGGCAGCGTCGTCAACCAGAGAGGCAGTGTCAATCTGAGAGGCAGCGTCGTCAACCAGAGAGGCAGCGTCGTCAACCTGAGAGGCAGCGTCGTCAACCAGAGAGGCAGCTTCAACCAGAGAGGCAGCATCAATCTCAGAGGCAGCGTCGTCAACCAGGGAGGCAGCGTCGTCAATCTGAGAGGCAGCGTCGTCAACCAGGGAGGCAGCGTCGTCAACCAGAGAGGCAGCGTCGTCAATCTGAGAGGCAGCGTCGTCAACCTGAGAGGCAGCTTCAACCAGAGAGGCGGCGTCACCCTGAGTGTTGGCAGCGACAACCAGAGAGGCAGCAGTGTCAACTAGAGAGGTGGCAGTGTAAAATAGAGAGTCAGCGTCTACCAGAGAGTGGGCAGCTTCATCCTGAGAGGCGGCGTCGTCAACCAGAGAGGCAGCGTCAATCTGAAAGTCAGTGGTAGGCTCAGACTCTGTAGCAAAAGAAGAAAGCAGAAACTATTAGACTTTTAAATGTACTTAATTTTGATCAGTATAATGGTTACTGTGATGATTAAAGATGTTCATATTTTTTTGATTGCACTGTTGGGAAAAAGTAATTCAGCTATCTTTAAATATCTCATTGTAAATTTGCTGTAAAGGCTGTAACTCCAGTCCAGCAGGTGGTGCTGATACCAGCGCAACAGTCATTGACCGCAAGATGAGTGTGGAGGAAAAAATGCTATAATGATTTTGCTAAAAACATCTGTCGCTGCGTCCCAATTCGCATATTATCCGTACTAAATAGTATTTGAAAAAAGAATTAGTATGTCCCAAATCGTAGTATGTTGAAAAGAGTATTCCAAAGATTCCCGGATGGTCTACTATTTCCGGTCAGAATCCGAAGTGCAGATCGATGCGCACTCTAACGGCTGATATTGCCCACAACCCATTGCAAGATGGACGAGGATTCGATTAGAACTACAAACGCGGATAAAAAGTGTTAAAAAAACTACAAACATGACGGTTACGCGAGTCAGATGGTTAAGTAGAGAGGATAAGATAAAGGGGTTTGAGTGAGCAATTATCAGTATTTAACCTGACAAAAAGACATTTATTCAATGTTAGCAACATTATATTTCACCTGCAGCAGCATTGAGAACTTTTGTAATGATACGTTTGGCCATTAACTTTGCAAACACATGAGGAGTCTCTGCATTAAAGATCCACGAAAGGCAGATCAACGAGCTACTACATTTCTCTCAGATACGGTAGGAAATTAAATTGAATGTGAAGGATTTGAACTGTGATGATGATTGACAGGGCAGTTTAAACGGTGACGGGACGCACCTGCAAGTCCGTTAAAGATGACGAAGTAGTATGTCCCAAAGCTTGCATACTCTTCTGCTACACACTCAAAAGTATTTACTTTTTCTTCACAAAAAGAGTACATACTTTTAGGACGTAGTATAAGTAGGCGAATTGGGACGCAGCACGAGATTCTTATGTTTCAACAGAAATTTGTAAGGATCATATATGCTGCAAAAAATTTGTAAGGATCATATATGCTGCAAAAAAACATACAAACATACATACAAACATGTCCAAAACTTAAAAACTTGTACAAACATACAAATTGTTCAATATTAACATATTTTCAATCATATATGTCCTACACTGTGAAAAAAAAAAAGTTTTATGCTGGGTTGTGTTAAATACAACCCCTGCAAATCAGTTAGATTTTGCTTTAGTATATTAATTAGCAAGTAAAATAAATAAAAATGGGTACACCCTTACGCACCCTTATAAGAAAATATATTTGAAAATATATTTCCTTATATATATATATATATATATATATATATATATGAATGATAAATATATACAATTATTTAACAGTAAGTTATATTGAAAATATACAGGATAAATATATTAAAATTTTTAATAATACATGAGGAATTACTGCTTTTCATATATTGAAAAATATGTGACAATATATTTACTAATATATCAATGTATGTAATTTTATATTCAGTAAAACACTTCATAACATATAGATGTGCATGTGATAAGACACTGCAAAATATATTGAATATATATTTACTCATGCAGATGTAACTCCCCTTTGTAACCGTTAACATTTTCACAAGTAACTGTAATTTAATGACACATTTATTTTTTAGTAACTGTAACAGTTTACATTTGTTTATTTTGTAATTCAATTACATAACGCTGTTACATTTAACTAGTTACACACCCCAACACTGTATGTATGTGTGTGTTTATATATACACTGTACTCACATGGACTGATTTAAATATGTTTTAGTACATTAATGGATCATGAGAGTGTAAATTGCTTTGCTCCCTATGCAGGCCTCACTGAGCCTTCAGATTTCAACAAAAAATATCTTAATTTGTGTTCTGAAGATGAACGGAGGTCTTACGGGTGTGGAACGGCATGAGGGTGAGTAATAAATGACATTATTTTCATTTTTGGGTGAACTAACCCTTTAATTTCTCAATATTTTTTTATGTGTTAATATATAGCCATACAATGTCAATGCATACATTGCAGTATATTGAAAAATATAAGCACTAGTTTCCTATATGGAAATTATGCAATTATGTAATAATTGTAAGGCAGTATATATATTTATATATATAGTCAGTGTGTGAATGAGTGAATGTGAGGCAATGTGTAAAGCAAGGAAGGCCCTTGGTCTAATAAAAGCTCTATATAAATGCAGTACATTTACCATAATAAAGCTGCGCACGTGCAAAATTTTAACAATTCAAATATAAATTATGTACAATATTAATATCAGAATATAATAATAGAAAGTACTGTATAAGATACTGGAAAACATTATATTGAAAAGTGTTTCTAATATTCTGTCAGTATTCATGTATGTAAATGGAGCGGTCAAGATATTAGAAACGCCTCTTACAGTCCAGTTCTGCTCCACTGCAAACGGGTAAACGCACCTATTAAGCTCAAGTTCCCATTAAGCACACTATTATCTTTGAGTTCAGATTATAAAAAGAAATAAATAATAATCATCCTACTTGATGTCTTAACCAATTGATGAGTTTTTTGTTGTTTTTTTAACTGTATATCTCCTGTAATGTCAAGCTGATCAGACCATTGCACACTGATATATGTGTATTCATGTGTTCACACTGATATATGTGTATTCATGTGTTCACACTGATATATGTGTATTCATGTGTTCACACTGATATATGTGTATTCATGTGTTCACACTGATATATGTGTATTCATGTGTTCACACTGATATATGTGTATTCATGTGTTCACACTGATATATGTGTATTCATGTGTTCACACTGTCTACAGACTTTGTTCTGTCTGCAGATGAAGTGTCTCACCTCTCAAAGCTGGGCTCGCCCAGAACAAATCTTCCTCCTCATCAAGAAGGGCTTCAAGGCCTAGAGCAGCAAATACAACAAAACATTTCAATTGTGCACACATCAAAGCACATTTGATGGAGATCATTTACTGCATAAATAAGAATTTACTTGAATACATGTTCAGATGGACAGATGGTACAATGACAATGTGCTTACCTTGATGTTTAGCAGCATCGGTGCCTTCCGACTGCATGATCTTCGGTTTTCTGCTGAAGCAGTAGTGCAACAGCAGCAGACTAACTGTGAACATATTATATTGAATGTAGTAATCGGTAACGGACTGTAGTATTCGGTAACGGACTGTAGTATTCGGTAACGGACTGTAGTATTCGGTAACGGACTGTAGTATTGGGTAAAGCAGTAGCAAGTAATGCGGAGACGAGCAGAGCGAGTGTTATAGAGATGCTGAACATTCTAATGCTCTGTGATGTCACAATGATGGCATTCTATGAAGCTGTGCTGCCGCCCACATTCTGTAACTCAGAGTTAAAGCAGAGACTTCTGGCCCATCTAGGCCTTTGTTTTCTCTGATTCTCTCCTTTAAAGGGATTCCCTGGTGTTAAGACCTGTATGGCTTAATATAACATAAATGATGTCTCTTACTGAAACATAGAAAACCCATGAAAGATCCACGTTATTTAAAAAATCCATTAAATATTTGGACAATGGGCGGCGCCATTTTGTTTGCGTTCTGTGTCGATGACGTAGAATGGTTGCACTCGGCAATCAACTGGTGCTACCCGTAGCTATTTCTACCACAACACAACTACTAACTCGAAAAATGTTTCAGAGTTAAACAAAACCAAATAACTGCTTTGTAATTACATTTAAAACACACCCTCTCTCACACACACACACACACATACCAACAGATCAGCGCACGTGCTCACACACACACACACACACACACACACACACACACACACACACACACACACACACACACACACACACACACACACACACACACACACCAACAGATCGACTCGGTGTGACTCGCACAACACCAAAACAAATTCCGTGTATGTGTAAAAATGTACTTGGCAATAAAGCTCCTTGATTCCTTGAGATCAGCGCACGTGCTCACACACACACACACACACACACACACACACACACACACACACACACACACACACACACACACACACACCAACAGATCAGCGCACGTGCTCACACACACACACACACCAACAGATCAGCGCACGTGCTCACACACACACACACACACACACACACACACACACACACACACACACACACACACACACACACACACACACACACACACACACACACACACACACACTACCCCTCAACCTACCCATCACAGAAAACATTCAGCATTTTTACATTTTTAATAAAACATTGTTTAGTATGTTTTTAAAGCTATTTTTATTATGTGGACACATGAAATGTCCTCATAAACCACGTGTATGTTGTAATACCAGTGTAATACCCATGTCAGTATACACATTTGTGTCCTCATAAATCACATAAGCACACACACACACACACACACACACACACTGTTGCGGGGTATCACCTCCAGCAACCTTAGTTAATGTGCAGTTCTGCAGACGGACAATTATGGACAGTGATTCCGGTAAGAGAATCAGGCACAGGAGAAGGAAATCCTCTTCAAACTTCTCTTTAATAGCATTTGTCAGGCAGTCAGTGACATCCATTTACAATATTAGGATGGTATGAAGTTATGGAAAGTTATGTTGTGGTCAATAAAAACAATATGAATACAACAGATCTGTACATGTTCACTACAAAATACCTCACAAAGCATCAATAAATGCTTAAACAGTCATCACACATGAATACTCAACTGTTTGCTGTGAAATACACATTATATAATAAGATAAACACCAATATATTGCGTGACGCCGCCTATAATAACAACAGCACATGTTAACTCAACGTGATCATACTAACGGCTAACCGGATTAGCGGCTGTCCGCGATATCTAAATAATTCACCAAACATCTGACATTCACAATAACAACTACAAAGTGTTAACTAAACAATATTCATGTGATTACTCACATTCGCTGCATGAACGCAGAACACTGAACAATATCAGGAGCACACAGGTGGAGCTGTCATGATCATAGATATCCATAATAAAGGCTAGATGATGTCTCGGCCGCACTGTTGGCCAATGGAGGTCGACGTCCGCACCTGGCGGCCATCTTGTCACAGGCAGCTCGCTCACTCGTAACATTGTTTTCATGGGTGCTTGCACTTTTTAAATAACCATAACTTGCTCAATTTTCTATCGATTTTCAAACTGTTTGGTTTGTTATAACGTCAGAGATGTAGTTATGACACTGCATACTTATGAAAAATTATTCATAATTTGTTCAAGCATCCATAATTATAGCCACGTTAATAACGTTTGTCTATAGCTGTGTCTCATATCGAAAGGCTGCATCCTCCGGAGGTCGCATTTGAAGGCTGCATGCGTCTGAAGGCTGTCTCATTTCAAAAAAGTAAGTAGGATACTCCGAATGCCACCTTCAAATGCGCCCTTCTTTTCAGGAATTCGGAGTGTGCATGAGATGTATCCTTCGTTGCTGCAGATAACCCACAATTCTTTGCGTCGCCATTAACTACCGTCATATGTTTCTTTTTTTGTATTTGAAAAATGGCGGCACCGGCTGATGACAACGTTACACATGCAAGCGAAGATGTGGTGTTTAAATGTAAGTAGTTTCAAGTTTGTTTTTTAAATTTGTACTGTTGTTACTTCAATAGATAGTTGTGGTAAACAGGATTACAAGTGTTTCGTGATTTTTAAACGTTTAGAACAGTACTTTGCTGGCAAGGCAAGAAACATTTAATTTGTTGTTAACTGTAGAAATTGACAATCTTCTTATATTTCATAATAAATGGATTTCTAATTTTAGTTTTAAGAAATTAATGTTAATTTAGTTTTTTTTGTTCAATTATATTTTTTCTTTAAGATAGACAATATTCACAAACTATGCATCTTTTTCTATATCAAGTAACGTTATAGATCAGAATTAATATAACAATGACCAAACACTACCAGAGGGTAAATTGAAGGTGATGATACATGTACAAATGAGTCATGTTACATTTTGTTTTGAATAGGGAGCAAGGAAAATACAGAGAGATTTATACGTTTGAGACAGGAGCATTCTGATCTCTTCACTGGGGCTAAAAATACAGCCTCATATGGTTGGAGGTAAGATGGGAGAACTAAAGAGTAGGCAGACGGTCTTCTTTTAGAACAGATTTCATTTTTACCTTGAAGGAATTTCACAAGATAAATGTTACGTTTTGCCAACAAGGGCATGTTAGACCAGGGGTGGCCAACGTCAGTCCTAGAGAGTCAAAGACCTGCAGAGGTTAGCTCCAAACCTGATTAAAAAACCTCTCCTGCCTATAGCTTTCTAACCTAAAGACCTTGATTAGCTTGTTCAGGTTTGTTTGATTAGGGTTGGAGCAAAACTCTGCAGGACTGGCTCTCCAGGACCAAAGCTGGCCAACAATTTAATTCAAAGTTGTTCGTTTGCTCAGCCCATTTGACCACGGACAGTTTTTCAAACCTGGGACAATATCAAGCAGGCTTTGCTCAGCATCCGACACTGAAGAAAGGGGCAATTCCAACCATATACCTGCAAGCAGTGATTTTATCCACTTCTTGACTGTCTAAACAATTTCTGATTAAATTGAAAGCTTCTTAGAGAGACAACATTAACGATAATATTCCTGTTGTTGTCTATATCCAACGCAAGATGCTATACAGTAAGAATAGGATAATCCAAGTAGCTTACATAACTAAATAGTATGTCTAATGACAAAGGTTAATATTATTTCATGCCAGTGTTGTCATAAATTACAAAATGCAACCATAGATACGTAACATACTATGTTAGTTTAGTTGCTTACACATAGCTCACTCGATCCTTCTAGCTAACGTCACCACCTCCACCATTTAAGTTGAAACGATAGTAATTTGATATTTATTTATTTATATTTTTGACAACTGAAGTATGATTATATACTGATTGATATATATATAAGGTTGAATGCCTAATCTCTCCATCGTCAAGACGGTCAGTAAAGTTGTGCCTGCTATCATTGAGCCGCACAGTGAAACAGCCAATCAGAGCAGAACTCTGCATTAATATTCATGACCCTTCCAAAATAAGGCAAAAACAGACCATTTCATCCTGGGGAAGATGTCTAGAGTTGTAAATGGACCTGTAAAACCTTATCTGGACAATTATTGACCTTAAATAAGCCATATACCCTCTATGTAGATACCAGAGAACAATTTAAAATGTTGTTTCAAATCATTCTAGGGCACCTTTAAGTGTTTCCTTGTCACATGAACAGCTTACACACACACACACACACACACACACACACACACACACACACACACACACACACACACACACACACACACACACACACACACACACACACACACACACACACACACACACACACACACACACACACACACACACACACACACACACATCAGTGATATTTTAGGCTGAGGCTATGGTGTAAGGAGTTCATTTAAAAGTTCTTAAGATTGTTTTTCCTCTGTCTAAGTTGTCATGTTATGCTTGTTATTTCTTGATTGTAGTTTTATTTAGGAGAAAATGGACCTGTCCAGTAAAGTCACACAAGCTGACTTAACATAATGGTTAATAAGCCCTGCCAGTGAAACCAGTCCTTTATCTGTAAAAATCATACAACTGTGATAACTGTAAACTACAGTATATTCATTTTATTAATACAAAATGTGAACGTTACATTTTGAGATCATCAATCACTCACATGAATCTGTATAATGCCTATATTATTACAAGTGCAATACTAGTTGTGGGTAATGACTGATTATCTGTACTGCCTGTAATTTTGCGAAAATAGTTCGTCTATATCTGTTGGCTAGTGTTTCTTTGTGCTTCAATGAAAGTGCCCTCTCTGGTGGAGTAACACTTTCAATGCTGTAATTTCATGTTGACTATGTATTGTTTCAGCTGGTCTATGATAGTTTAACTTTTAATTAAAGAACCTTAACACACCGTCCATCACTGCTACATTGTTTTAACATTGTTTTCTTTATGTGTTTTTTTTAGATAATCAATTTGGTGCAAAATCGGCGCTGCAGACCAACCATTTGGACGTTCAGACGCTCAAATGAGTGGTGGGATGTGATCGTTCCAGGATTCACACGCACACAGTGGATGCACAACTTCAGGATGTCTGAAGAAACATTTCTGTTCTTTTGTGCCAAGCTGCATCCAGCAATGGAAAAGCAGGACACAAACTTCAGAGTGGGTGTTCCCCTAAAGAAAAGAGTTGCCATCGCACTATGGAAGCTGGCAACCAACAGCGACTGCAGAAGTATTGGGCATCTTTTTGGAGTCAGCAAAACAACAGTGCGTCGGTGCGTCCAGGAATTCTGCGAGGCCGCTTGCATATGGTTAGTTCCAGAACAGATTTGTTTTCCTGACCGGCAGAAGCTTAAAGAGATGGCAGCCTACTTTGAGCACCGATGGGGACTTCCGCAGTGTGTTGGTGCCATTGATGGGTCACACATACCCATAATAGCCCCAAAGGAGTACCACTGTGATTACTTCAACAGAAAAGGCTGGCATTCCATCATCCTGCAGGGAGTAGTCGATGGAAAAGGACTATTTTGGAGTGTATATGCAGGAATGGCTGGGAGTTTGCATGATGCTCGGGTTCTGAGACTGTCCTCATTGTGGGAGCTAGTTGAGCGTGGAAGCCTTTACCCAGCTTGCACCAGGAACATCTGTGGGGTTAATGCTGGCTATTATGTGCTGGGAGACTCTGCCTATCCTTTGCAGAATTGGCTCCTAAAACCATTCCCTGACAATAGCCGGCTGACAGCAGAACAACTGACCTATAACAAGAAAGTGTGCAGGGCTCGGGTGGTGGTAGAAAATGCTTTTGGGAGACTCAAAGGGAGGTGGCGGTGCCTTATGAAGAGGAATGACAGCGACATTGAACTGGTGAAATCTATGGTGTTGACTTGTTGTGCTCTGCACAATCTTTGTGAAAGTCATGGAGAGGATTACCAGCATGAATGGGACACACCTGTTACTGCAGAGCCTGTGGTGCCACTGGCACAGGGTGCAGAAGAGGAGGGCAGGGACGTACGTGAGGGTCTGATGCGGTATTTGAACAGTTCAACAGTTATACATTTAGCAAAGGCACACTTGTGTAAATGCTACCCAGATAGCACACGCACGTCGTGCAAACATCTGTGTGACGTCGTCATTTTCGTCTGGAAGACGTATATTTTAGGGCGTTTGCTCATCTGCAATATGTCGCCGAGACGTCCCTGCCAGCTGTTAGAACGATGTCTAGGCGATGTCTATACAACGTTAATAATTTAGAACGTCGGCAATCCGCTCTTTTAAAGACGTTTATCAGATGTTTATACGTCTGTAAGACATCTGATTTATGTAGCCCAGACATTCCTCCCATTAATAAAATTAACTCGCATAAAATCCAGCCATATACACTTTACATGATTAAATAACCACGCTGTTCTGAACCTACAATAAAACACGCATTGCATGATTTAAAAAAATATTTATTAGGCAAAAAACATTGTTTCTAATTCATTATATCTATTAACTTTTAATTAATTATAAAAATACATATTAATATAACTATAACATATTCAAACAAAACAATACACTTAACATACATTTAACTTAAATAATAGATAAGTACACCCTCCCTGGAGCCAAGCGTAAGAAATCTTTTATATTCTTCTCCGCCTCTGCTTCCGTTGGAGATGGCAGGACGGGATTCCTCATGGCTGAAGCTGCATGTAAAAAACAAACAAACACACAAAAACACTTTATTTTTTAAAACGAATAAATCTGTCAGATAGCCTATCAGCGAGTTCTCTTCCTGCGCGAGCTATGTGCGCGAGTGTGATGCTGCGGAGAAGACACGTGTCCTGACGAGTTGTGAGGGAAAATGCGCTTAAGGTATGTATAAAACAAATATATTCTAATATTACTAATTGTATGGTGTCTGTGATCGGTTATAACATTGAAATGAGGTTATGTTGATTGAGTTGATCATGATAATCACCTGTTAGCAACTAACGAGCGAGTTGTGCACGTTTCTGTGGTTGGGCAACTGATCGGTTAACCCAAGGTTCGTTTATTTGCTAACTATTTTTGTAAATGGCACGTTGCTGTTGGTATTACCACGTTTGATTATGTTTGACTCATGAACATGTTTGCCAAATACTTAGTCAACTTAACGGTGTAACGTCCCGCCATTGGATCTAATGCATGTACAACATGTGAACTTACCGGTTAATAGTGAGCCGATATTCGTTCTCCTTATCCCCCGCTTGTCTCCTCTCCCGCACCAGTTCAGCTGGCGGGCGACGTTGGTGCTGAAGACCTTGGAGCAGATTCTCCAGACGGTCTTCTTCATTGTTGGCCCGCCGCTGATGGACAATCTGTTCACCTTCAACAGGTACATTAAAATACGTTTTAGCAAAGAAATGTGCTGTACTAAACGGTCAAAAGTTTGGAATAATTCACCTTTTGTAATGTTTTTGAAAGTCTGTTCATGTTCACCGACTGCATTGATTTGATACAAAATTTAGTCAACAGTAAACATTTTATATTATGGTATATTTATATGAACTGTTTTCTATTTTGAAAAGCAATTTCTGTTCTGCAAAGCTGAATTTTCAGCAGCACATGATCCTTCAGAAATCATTTTAACATGATTTGCTGCGCAAGAAACATTTCTGATTAATGTTGAAAGTTGTGCTGTTTCATAGTTTTGTGGAAACCGTGATAAACTTCCTTTCAAAAGCAAGAGTAACAATTTTAATGATGCTTTGCCTTTGGCAAGCACCATTAATAAGCAAAGATCAAAAATGACACACATTTATAACATTTATTTACATTTCAAATAAATGCTGTTCATTTCAACTTTGTTCATCAAAGAATCCTAAAAAAGGATCACTGTTTCCTCAAACATTAAGTGGCAAAAAGTATTTTAACATAGATAATAAGAACTCATCATCAATAATTGAGCACCAATAGTAATTGCATAAAAACGGCTTTTTAGAATGTCATGTGACACTGAAGACTGGAGTAATGATGCTGAAAATCAAAAAGTTGTGATTTTTCTAGGCTGATATGGCTAATAACTAAACTCTCATTCAGTTGTAATAGTCAAGGAACTTTGCTGCTGTACCATGGGTGCAGCAGGAGCAATGATAATATGCAGCGTCTCTCACAAATGTCTCTGTGGTTGCAAGGGTCGCTCCCTGTACAAGCAGGGGCTCACAGGCGCTGCGCAATATCATGAAATGGATTCGAAATTTTTGGCAAGTAGCATGTAAACATACACACTACATTTCATTAGTATCTGTAGGTTGACAATTCACTTTCTTACCATTCTCTGCTGAAACCCTCTGTCTGACAGTCTTTGTTCCAGCCGGTCTAGATCCTCAGTGGATGCTAGAGGAAATATGCCATCCTCCTCATCATTTTGCACTTCCACTGGGGGTAAAAAGCGCCGGTTCCCCACTAGAGACTGGACCAGTGAAGTAAGGTGGTTTATCTTCATGTCCATTTTCTCTAGTGTTTCTAGAATGACCCTCTCTACAGCTGCAGTACAGAAGAACATTTAATTTGGCATGTATTTTTGATTAATAAAATAATGCATTTTATAGTTTTTTTTTTTTTAACCCTTAATCGTCCCTCAAGTAGGGTTTACGTTTGAGTCCCTTGGGGTCAGATAGACCCCAAACTTTTACAGAGCGATTGCATAAGGAAATATAATTTTTTTACATGGAAAACTATATATAATTTTTTTTATTTACTTCTCAACTATACATTTATGCTGTGTTTTTGTGGGTATTTGGTAGTTTTTTACCTATTTGCTGCACAAATACCTAACTATGTCATAAATTAGCTCATTAAAAATAATTTTTTTGTGAAAAAATCACTTGAATGATGATCT
The DNA here is from genome assembly GCF_949357685.1 of Gobio gobio. NCBI lineage: Eukaryota > Metazoa > Chordata > Actinopteri > Cypriniformes > Gobionidae > Gobio > Gobio gobio. The sequence continues at coordinate 15,290,070 of NC_137097.1, read as the reverse complement.
TAAATAAATATAAATAGTTTTTGGACATTGCTCTATGTGTTAGGGATAGAATACCGCCATCTGTAGGTTTGTGGAAAAACTTTAGGAATTATAGTTAAAGAGAAAGAGAGTGCAATGACCACATTATCCTATATAGGTCCATAGGGAAGTTATGCAAAAGTTAAGCTGCCTTTCATCTTTCTTTTATTTGCCCTTTTCCCTCTCTTTCTCATGATTGTTCCATGTTGCATTTGTGCTCTAGTATTTGTCCTTCATTTATGTATGGAATTTTTTCAGATTTATGCCAGTTTTGTTGATTTTATTTGCCAGTTTCTATAAAAATGCTCTCTGTTGCAGTCACACACGTGTGTGTGTGTGTGTGTGTGTGTGTGTGTGTGTGTGTGTGTGTGTGTGTGTGTGTGTGTGTGTGTGTGTGTGTGTGTGTGTGTGTGTGTGTGTGTGTGTGTGTGTGTGTGTGTGTGTGTGTGTGTGTGTGAGACAGAAAGTTCGTTCCACTTTGTGTTCATGCTCTAGGACCAGATCTTGATATAAATGTAGACATTTTCAGATTTATACTGGATTTAGTTGATTTTTTTTTACAAACAAAGTGAAAAAAAAAGCATTTTTTACATTTTCCCATTCATTGCCAAAATCCAAGAAAATGCTCCAGACACCTGTGTTTGTGTGTGTGTGCGTGTGAGTGAACATGCTTGTTCCATATTGCATTTGTGCTCTAGTATTAGTACTTCATTTATGTATGAAAATCTTTCAGATTTATGCCAGTTTTGTTGATTTTATTTGCCAATTTCAATAAAAATACTCTCTGTTGCAGTCACACACATTTGTGTGTTTGTGTGTGTGTGTACGTGTGTGTGTATGAGATAGAAAGTTCGTTCTACTTTGTGTTTATGCTCTAGGACCAGACCTTGATATAAATGTGGAAATTTTCAGATTTATACTGGATTTAGTAAAAAAAAATTGACAAAAAAAGTGAATTTTTTTCATTTTTACACTTTCCCATTCATTTTCAATGTGGGGTCAATCTGACCCCGAGGGACTTAAACGGTAACTTTTTTTTTACACACCCTTAGAACAACCAAATCAAGCCCAGATTTTTTGTGCATGTTTAGATAGATTATTTAGGAAAAGTCACCGAGTCTCATGGCCCTGAGATGAAGGGAACACTTTTAAAAAATGGAGGAAAAGTCCAGTGGGGTCAGCTGGACCCCAAGGGACGATTAAGGGTTAAGTTGATAAATAACTTACATGTACATTGATTTGGTTCCAGATGCAAGACTGGATTTTCCTGTCTCACGTCAGAAGTACCTGTAAGTAAAAATTTATTTTTCAATGTTTTGTGACAATGTTTTGATTGTCACGTGTGCCTCTGACTTGGTGGATGTTACCAAGAACATGTCTGGGTTACATTTCACTCTAAATAATGTGACATTTTCATGAAATGATAATCATATAATTTATTTATTTTTTGAGTTTCACTTTAACCTTTACCTTAGTTCACCCAAAAATGAAAATCATGTCCTCAATTACTCACCCTCACGACGTCCAAACCCATAAGACCTTCATTAATCTTCAGAACACAAATTAAGATATTTTAGTTCAAATCCGATGGCTCCGTGAGGCCTTCATAGGGAGTAATGTCACTTCCTCTGTCAAGATCCATTAATGTACTAAAAACACATCTAAATCAGTTCATGTGAGTACAGTGGTTCAATATTAATATTATAAAGGGGCGAGAATATTTTTGGTGTGCCAAAAAAACAAAATAACGACTTATTAAGTGATGACCGATTTAAAAAAAAACTGCTTCCGGAAGCATCGGATCATTATGAATCAGTGTATCGAATCATGAATCGGATCGCGGGTCAAACCCGCCAAACGGCTGAAATCACGTGACTTTGGCGCTCCGAACTGCAGATTCGACTCACAGATTCACTGTGCTCCGAATCTTCCTGAAGCAGTGTTTTAAATCGGTCATCACTAAATAAGTAGTTATTGTGTTTTTTTTTGCCGCACCAAAAATATTCTCGTCACTTTATAATATTAATATTGAACCACTGTACTCACATGAACTGATTTAGATGTGTTTTTAGTACATTAATGGATCTTGACAGAGGAAGTGACATTACTCCCTATGAAGGCCTCACGGAGCCATCGGATTTGAACTAAAATATCTTAATTTGTGTTCTGAAGATTAATGAAGGTCTTATGGGTTTGGAACTGCATGAGGGTAAGTAATAAATGACAGAATTTTCATTTTTGGCTGAACTAACCCTTTAAAAGATGCACTGGAGCTGAAAATGGGGAAGTTGGAAAGTAAAAACCATCAGCCTCAGCTTACTTAAGTTTTCATGACAGCATAAAACATTATGGCCCGGTTTCACAGACAGGGCTTAGCTTAAGCCAGGATTAGACCTTAGTTCAATTAGGACATTTAAGTAGCTTTTATAAACGTTCACAAGAAAAAAACATTAATGGTGTGCATCTTAAGACAAAACAGTGGCACTGATATATTTTAAGATCTGTCAGTACAAGTTGCTTTCAGTTAAAACAGCTTAAACATGCATTTTAGTCTGGGACTAGCTTAAGCCTTGTCTGTGAAACCGGGAGTATATGTACAAAAATACTTTGTAGGTAACATACTCTGTTCTCTTCCTTGGTGGTCTCCTGAGGGTCTCAGGACAGAAAAGGTGTGCTCTATGGATGGAACAGATGTAATAATAAGTATTAGATTATGTAGAATGTTGTGAATGTGTTTGATTCCCTCATGCCTAATTAATGCTTTTGTACCTTGTGTGTTAGGTGGATCAAAACCATAGCCGGCTCCGTGATGGTCTGCCTGAGAGATGCCCACAGTCGCTGAGAAAGGTGAAGCAGGTAAGATTTGTTTATCAACACAAGTTAACACACAGAAAATTTCAACAGAAAAGCGTTACACAGATTTTGGTTCAGCTTTGGTCTGGTCTAGGGTACGGTACGTACCGTGATACTCTCATGGCGTACCGAACGTACCCCTGTCCATTTTATTCTTGAAATTCAAACAAAAACTTTCATTTTTATGTTCCTTGATGTGGCATGACAGATCTCTGTGCAGGCGCCACATTTCAAGAGGCAGCGCAAAGTGTGAGTGAACGTGATCATCTTTTCCTCTTTAAAGGGTTACTTCACCCAAAACATTTACACCTGTAAATCCTTTGTTCATCTTAGGAAAACAAATTAAGATATTTTTGGTAAAATCTGAGGGTTTATGTAGAAGGGATATCAAGCAAAAATAATATTCAAAGATTGCTGGGCAGTATTAGAATATAATTTAAAAAATTGCATCCCTCCTAGGGCTGCATGATAATGGTTAAACTGATAATCACGATTATTAAAGGAACACTCCACTTTTTTTGAAAATAGGCTCATTTTCCAAGTCCCTTAAAGTTAAACAGTTGAGTTTTACCTTTTGTGAATCCATTCAGCCGATCTTTGTATCTGGCGGTAGCACTTTTAGCATAGCTTAGCGTACATCATTGAATCGGATTAGACCATAAGCATTGCACTCAAAAATGATGACCAAAGACTTTCAATATTTTTCCCATTTAAAACTTGACTCTTCTATAGTGACATTGTGTAGTAAGACCAACGGAAAATGAAAAGTTGTGATTTTTTTTTTTTTTTTTAAGACCGATATGAGTAGGAACTATTCTCTCTCATTCCTGCGTAATGATCAGGGAACTTTGCGGCCGTCGTGTCACCATTGAAAACATGAGGATTTTTTAAAGATGAAACTCGCACAACCTGTTCGATATTTGAAAATCGTGAGACATCCCAATTCTGTAGTCATTATGACTACAGTGGTTCAACCTTGATGTTATGAAGGGACAAGAATACTTTTTGTGCACAAGACCAAAACGAAAAGTGACTTTGTTTAACAATTTGAACTTGTCATATGGAGTTGATGTAGTGCAGTCTTCCATGTTTATGTCCAAACACCAGCTTAGTATTGGCCAAATCCTGTGTCAGCATCACACGCATCCATCGTTGTGCTCACGTGTACAGCTCCAGCCAATAATACTGTTTTTATTTTTGTTTTACACACAAAGTATTCTCTTCACTTCATAAAATTAAGGTTGAACCACTGTAGTCAGGTTGACTATTTTAACTGTCTTGACTACAGACATCAAAATGTGCAATGATGTTGCTGCTTATGTGTGGTTCAGAAACCATTGGATTTCATCAACAATATCTTAATTTGTGTTCTGAAGATGAACGAAGGTCTTATAGGTTTCGGCTGACATGAGAGTGAGTATTTGATGACAGAAACTTTATTTAATTTAGTAATCAGCTAAAATGTGCAGGTTACTGTACTTCCTCTGCAAGTGCAGAACAGAATGCATGTGAATGCTTCCACATTTTCACTTCTGCGCTTTTTCATGTGCAACATGCTCTGTTTTTGACTAAACCGCCAGTGTGAAAACCTGTTGACACTGCAGTCTAACCAGAACCATCATGTTCAAATTACGACAATAAGTAATTTCTCTCCAAACTGAGTGTTAAAGTCACAACACCTCAAGTCTATGTGTCTGGTTAGGACACTGTCAGAGTTATCAGCTGCGGTTGTTTCTTCTTTTGTTTGATTTATTTTAAATATATATATATATTTTTTTTTTATCTTACTCTGTGTTCTTCCTTGGTGGTCACAATCTCCTGAGGGTCTCAGGACAGAAAAGGTGTGCTCTGTGGATTTGAAAAGATAATGTAATAAACAGTTTTAGATTTTGTTGAAGTTGAAATGTTTTTGGTTTCTTCCTCGCTGTTCTATTGTAATTAATGCTTTTGTACCTTGTGTGTTAGGTGGATCAGCACTCCAGCCGGCTCCGTGATGGTCTGCCTGAGAGATGCCCACAGTCGCTGAGAAAGGTGGAGCAGGTAAGTTTTGTAACTGTGTTCTTCCTTGGTGGTCACCTGAGGGTCTCAGGACAGAAAAGGTGTGCTCTATGGATGGAAAAGATCATCTCATATTATGCTGTTTAAAATTCTGTAAAGTGCTCTAAATAGCATGTCTTGTTTCCTCCTCCTTATTGTAATTAATGATCTTGTACCTTGTGTGTTAGGTGGATCAACACTCCAGCCGGCTCCGTGATGGTCGGCCTGAGAGATGCCCACAGTCGCTGAGAAAGGTGGAGTTGGAAAGTTGCACTTGTTACATTTGTAAATTAACAGTACATTGCAATTGCAATTTGAACTGTATTCTATCATTAACTTGACTCTATTTGTGTGAGGGGTGTAAAATTTACTTAAGTGAATTTGTGTATTTATCTTGCTCTGCGTTCTTCCAGGGTGGACCCCTGAGGGTCTCAAGACAGAAAAGGTGTGCTCTATGGTTTGAACGCAAAATATTATGTTATTTAGTTTTAGATTGTTTAAAAGCTGTGAATGTTTCTGATTTTCTCATCCCTGATTGTGCTCTTGTACCTTGTGTGTTAGGAGGATCAACACTCCAACCGTCTCTGTGATGGTCTGGCTGAGAAACATGCACTGGAGCTGCAAAAGGTGGATTGTGTAAGTTGTACATGCCATTGTGAGTTTACTGTTCCTTCATTAATAGGGCATTTCCCCATAACTTGCATACTTTAAAGATGATAAACATAATTGTAAAAGTAATGCATACATTTTATCTATGTATTATTGATGGCCTCCACTCCAATATTACTGCTAATTCCAGTATGGGAGGTGGACCATGACTTTCACAGCCAATCCAATAAAGGTTTAACTCAAAATTTGTATACAGAGTTAAAGGGGCTATATGCAACTTTTTCCCCAAAATAAACGTAACAATAGCCTTTTTATTTTACCATTTATGACTCAAAGATCTCCTGATGAGCATACTGACACCTTGTCCGCTCACAGTGGGTGCACCTATAAGCCTGTATCCTATTTTTCATATTTTCTGGCGGGTCGTCTTTTCCCGCGCTGTCTGCGGATGTGACGTCACCACCACTGCGAGAGCGAGCAGAAAATGAGAGCAGTTCTGTTTTTTGGCCACAGGTGTCAGTCGCGAGTTTAAATTTCAGAAAAACGCATATAGCCCCTTTAATACAAGAGGGTTCAAAATCTTAAAAGGACATATGCATACAAACAAAAAAAATCTGTTCATGATATAAAGCGATCATGACTCTTCAGAAGATTTGAAATAAACCACTCATATGGGTTACTTTTACAATCTCTTTATGAACTATGTAAATCTAGGAAACAAAATCACTGTGTTCTAGGGGTGCAACGGTTCACATTGCTCAATTGGTTTGGTTCGTATCATGGTTTTAGGGTCACGGTTTCGGTACGGTACGGTATGTGCTATATTCAGGGAAAATAGGACTACTGTCAAATAAGAAAAAAGAAAATAAGAACAAATAACCAAACTACAAGAAACATCACAAATACATACAATAGAGCAAATATTCAAATAAAATAGTGCTTTTCAGGTTCTTCAGGTATCTAACAGTAGGTTTCAGGTACAGAAAATGGATAAAGTAATCAAATATAAAATAACATTCACTGCATCTTCACAGTATAAATAAATAAATATTAATCATTATTTAGTTACAAAATGTGGCGACCAGGGCGGGCGAGAGCCGTGAGGGAACGGTGCGAGGCCGATGGCGCAAGAGTTAACAAGCTCCACCTGGGAGGCGCACCGGCCTTGAGTCCCTCGCGGAGGATCTCCGGAAGCAAAAAAAGGAGCAACGACAGTGGTGAATCCAGGCCTGGTCCTCTCTCGTTCACCACTGTCGTCGCTCCTTTTATGCTTTTATGCGCCTCCCAGGTGGAGCTCGAAATCACCATCACCTTCTTTCAAATGGAGCAGCATTTAATAGACACAACCGTAGATTACTGACAAGCTACGCAATATTGTGTTCATATCGCAGATGAATCGCCTTTGATAATGAACATATTGCGTAGCTTGTCAGTGATCTACGGTTTACTTTTTTATCTATGCTTTACTGAAGAAATGCGCGTGACAATCGCATGTGATATATCGCCCAGCCCTACAACTAATATACGTTCACTTAAGACATGACCGACTATGTTTGCTAGGTGTTACGTCCAAGGACGTATGTTTATTTGTTATTGCAGTGTGTCATGCATTTGTGAATGTGCTTGGGTGTTTTGCTCTCTTTGTCTCTTGTTTTCTCTTTCGTCATTCCAACAGGTACAACGACCAGCTGTACTCAATCTAACGGTGCTTGACGTGATTGGAGAATGAAGGGGAGGAGCTGAGATATAAGTTGAAGCGGATCAATTGGGGGCTCGTCCATTCTTTTTGCCCATTTTGTTTGTGTTAAATTGTGTTAATTGACTTGGAGATGTGTCTCTTGTTAGGAAATCTGGTATATGAGGTACTGCTGAACACCATTTCAAGTTGTTGGTAAGTACTCCTTTCTCTAAGAATTTGTTTGGAATTCTTTGAATTTTTGTGGGTGGGGCAGAAGTGTTAACGTTAAGAGTATGGATTTTGACTTGATATAATTTTCTCTTAATCCGACTATAGAGGTTTATGATCGCTGTAGGAAGAAAGACTTAATTCTGATAGCTGATTTCTTTCATATTAATGTTCCAAAAGAGTCTACGAAGCTGGTAGTTAAAGAACAGCTCTTTGATGAATTGGTTTCTGCTGGTATTTTGCCTGGTCAATTAGAAGCACCTGGGGAGGAGTTCGAAGCCTTTGCAGAGACTTCTGAAGTTTTCCTCGATGAAGATGTTGCTTCGGAGTCGTATAAACAAACTAAATTGACTGTTAAACTTAAGGAGTTAGATCTATTAATTAAGAAACAAGAATGCCAGGCAGGGTTAATTAAACTGCGCGTTGTTCAAGCAGAAACTGAGCGTGCAGTTAAGATGCGTCAATTGGGTTCACAAACAGATGAGAGAGTGAGTAAACCTATTCCAGTGCCTCGTACTAAACTTCCTTCGAATGTAACGACGCCAGTAAGTCCATCAATTCCTGGAGAACGCCCTGACTTTGATGCAAGTAGGTATGTTAAACTTGTCCCTCCTTTTAGAGAGGCAGAGGTTGACTCTTACTTCATCGCATTCGAACGTGTTGCGGGTAAATTAAGATGGCCTAAAGATATGTGGGCTTTATTGTTGCAATGCAACTTGTCAGGGAAAGCCCCGGAAGTATGTGCTGCGTTGCCTGTAGATCAATCGCTTGATTATGAGATCGTTAAAGCGGCAGTGTTACGTGCGTATGAATTAGTCCCAGAGGCCTATCGTCAAAAATTCAGGTCTCATTCAAAGTATTCCAAACAAACCTGTGTAGAATTTGCTAGAGAAAAGAGAGTACTTTTTGAAAAGTGGTGTTTGGCAAGTCGAGTTGTTAATTTTGATCAACTCCAGGAGTTATTGTTACTGGAGGAGTTCAAAAATTGTATGCCAGAGGCTGTTGTAATATATTTGAATGAACACAAAGTCAGTTCTCTTTCGGAAGCCGCCGTATTAGCGGACAAATTTGTTTTGACACACCGTACTATGCGGCCCGAGAGAATTCATTCCCCCATTGCTTATGCAGCGAGGGAAGAGCCGTGTGTATTTCCTCCACCTCTGAGGTCGGGGAAGAGGGAGAAACCAGCTCGTCAGCTTAATTCGAGACGGACAGATGAAAGCAGGGTCTGTTTCTTTTGTTTAGATTCTGGCCATCTGATTGCTGATTGTAAATCCTGGAAGCAGAAAATGGCTGGTAAGACTAAAAATGTGGCTTTTGCTCAGTCTGTCCCTGAATCTGATTCCACATATGGACCATTTATTTTGCATGGTACTGTGTCACTTGCAGACGGTTCAGAAGGCAAACCAGTTTTGATTTTGCGTGATACTGGATCTGCTCAATCCTTTGTGTGTGAGGACGTGTTACCCTTTTCTGATCAGTCTTTTACAGGGAGAAATGTACTTGTGCGAGGCATTGAGATGGGATGTGTTCACGTTCCACTTCATTGTGTTCAACTGCAATCTGATCTTGTTACAGGAGCTGTTGAGCTGGGGGTGCGCCCTAAGTTACCTGTGAACGGGGTTAGCATCATCCTTGGGAATGACCTAGCTGGTGCTAACGTTTTCCCTTGTCCAGTGGTGGCTAACAAACCTGTTGTCCGCGATCAGCCTGATCTTTTTGTTCAGTTCCCTTCTGTATTTCCTGCTTGTGTGGTAACAAGATCACAATCAGCGAAGTTTAGCGATGTAGTTGACATTGCTGATACTTTTTTTGGTTCTGACCTTGAACCTAAAGAGGATTATTTAGCTGTGGAAGCTGAAATAAAATCTAGTTCAGAAGCCTTAACATCTGAAGTGCTTTTACATGTAGGTCGAGATCAGTTATCCCTAGCTCAGAAGTCTGATCCTACATTACAAAATTGTTGTGAGATGGCTGTGAACGTTAATGACATTTCTGACCTAGATACATCTTACTATTGGGATGGTGTGATTCTTATGCGTAAATGGAAACCTCCACATTCTGACGCGGCAGACTGGCAGGTGAGATATCAGATTGTTTTACCAACTGGTTACAGATTGCAAGTCTTGGAATTGGCTCACGAACATCCTCTTTCCGGGCATTTGGGAGTCACGAAAACGTTTCAGCGCGTTTCTAAGTACTATTTCTGGCCTGGATTAAAATTCAGCCGTTCGTGTGACGTGTGTCAACGTGTAGGGAAGCCGAATCAGAAGATTCCTGTGGCACCTTTGTATCCCATTCCTGTGTTAAGTGAACCTTTTGAGAGATTGGTTATCGACTGTGTGGGTCCGCTTCCCAAATCTAAAGCTGGGTATCAGTATATCCTGACTGTTTTATGTTGCGCAACGCGTTATGCAGAAGCTATTCCGCTGCGCTCGATTAAAGCTCCTCTTATTGTGAAAGAGTTAGTGAAATTTTGTACTACTTTTGGTCTGCCTCGAGTGATTCAGACTGATCAGGGGTCAAATTTCACTTCGAAAGTATTTGCACAAACGCTTGCTGAGTTGGGAGTAACACATAAAATGTCTAGTGCGTACCATCCCGAATCACAGGGAGCTCTGGAACGGTTCCACCAGACATTGAAGTCTATGATCCGTGCCTTCTGTGTAGAGACGGGAAAAGATTGGGCAGATGGGTTGCCATTGTTAATGTTCGCCACACATGAGTCCGTTCAGGAATCTTTGGGTTTTAGTCCCGTTGATCTTGTTTTTGGGCACACAGTTCGCGGACCGTTAAAGCTCTTGAGCGAGCAGTTGTCCGTTCTGGAGTATGTAAGCTCCTTTCGTGAACGCTTGCATCAGGCATGTTCTTTCGCTAAAGCTCATTTGACGGACGTGCAATCTAAAATGAAGAAGCGTTATGATCGAAAAAGCGTGTCACGTAATTTTCAGGCTGGAGATACAGTCCTGGTTTTACTTCCCATCCCTGAATCTGTGTTCCAGGCGAAGTTCTTTGGACCTTATGTGATTGAACAAAAACTCAGTGAAACCGATTATGTTGTGGGCACACCAGATCGAAAGCGTAAGAGTCGGATTTGTCACATCAATATGCTTAAAGCATATCATGTGCGAAATGTGACACACACCCCTTCCTCATCACTGCTTGCTGCTGCTGTGCTTGTAAATTCTGAGCAGGTTCAGGACGATGATGTGGCAGATGACTGTCAGCATTTTGGAGTTCGTCTGAAAAACTCAGTTGTGTTGAGTCAGTTAGACTCTTATTTAACTCATTTGCCAATATGTCAACGAGAGGATGTGGTGAGATTGATAAGAAAATACCCCTCTCTGTTTTCAGATGTTCCTGGTCGCACTACAGTTTTATGTCATGATATTGATGTAGGTAATTCGTTGCCCATAAAACAACATCCGTATCGACTGAACCCAATGAAGAGAGCAGTGATGGAAAAAGAGGTTGAATACTTGATGCAGAACAGTTTGGCTGTCCCTAGTCATAGTCCATGGAGCTCTCCATGTCTGTTGGTCAAGAAATCAGACTCTTCAGTCCGTTTTTGTACGGATTACCGTAAAGTGAATAGTGTGACTAAGGCAGATTCTTTCCCGTTACCCCGCATTGAAGATTGTGTTGACCGCATTGGTTCTGCCACCTATGTAACTAAATTGGATCTTCTTAAAGGGTACTGGCAAGTTCCTCTAACAGCCTGAGCCAGTGAAATCTCTGCATTTGTCACTCCTGACAGCTTCCTGCAATACAAGGTAATGGCCTTCGGGATGCGAAACGCTCCCGCGACTTTCCAGCGGCTGATGCAGAAAGTTTTGTCTGGAGTGAAAAATTGCGAAGCCTATCTGGATGATCTAGTAATTTATTCGAACAGTTGGGAGGATCATGTGACTCGTCTGGACTTAGTGTTCAGCCGTTTGGCTGAGGCTTCTTTAACTCTGAATCTTTCAAAGTGCGAATTTGCAAAGGCAGTGATTACATATCTGGGAAAAATGGTGGGTCAGGGGCATGTGAAGCCTGTGATGGCCAAAGTGAGTGCAATTCTTGATTTCACCACTCCTGTAACTAAACGAGAGCTTAGGAGATTTCTGGGAATGGCCGGATACTACCGCGGTTTTTGCTATAACTTCTCAACGGTAGTGTCCCCGCTGACTGACCTTCTTAGCACTTCGAAAAAGTTTGACTGGAATGCAGGGTGTGATCATGCTTTTACTGCAGTGAAAGATTTATTGTGTAATGCGCCAATCCTTTCTGCTCCTGATTTTGCACGATCTTTTCAGCTGAGTGTGGATGCGAGCGCTGTTGGAGCAGGTGGAGTGTTGACGCAAGAGGACGATTCTGGCATCGAGCATCCCGTGTGTTATTTTTCTAAGAAGTTTTCTAAATGTCAGCGCAACTACAGTACTATTGAGAAGGAGGCGCTGGCCTTGGTACTGGCGTTAAGGCACTTTGAAGTGTATCTGGGTGGTCATTGTAGTCCAATTAAAGTGTATACGGACCACAATCCATTAGTGTTCCTATCCCAGATGTCTAACTCAAACCAGCGTTTGATGCGTTGGTCACTTGTTTTGCAGGAGTATAATCTTGAAATTAAACATCGGAAGGGTTCGGACAACGTAGTTGCCGACGCGCTGTCCCGAGTGCGGGAAGCTGAGGAATAAGGTGACTTGGTGCTTCGTTTTTTTTTTTTGCATTCCTATAGGTGCAAAAATTTAGTGATGGGGGTGTTACGTCCAAGGACGTATGTTTATTTGTTGCTGCAGTGTGTCATGCATTTGTGTATGTGCTTGGGTGTCTTGCTCTCTTTGTCTCTTGTTCTCTCTTTCGTCATTCCAACAGGTACAACGACCAGCTGTACTCAATCTAACGGTGCTTGACGTGATTGGAGAATGAAGGGGAGGAGCTGAGATATAAGTAGAAGCGGATCAATTGAGAAGGGAGAGAGACTTTCTTTTGCCAAGATGAATTCTTCCTCCTGTCTGCCCAGACTTTGTTGTTTGGATTGTTGTCGTCTTGATTCTGATTGAGTGAGCTCAGGATCTTGTTGTGAGTTCTTTAGTGGGAAGAGAACTAAAGAGTTACCTTTGATTTAATCTATGATCTTATGTTAAGTATGTTTGAATATTCTTCTTAACTTATTTGTAATTTGGGGATTGTAGGGGGAGGGTGCCATTTATGTTTGTACTAATCTTTTCTCCTGTTTTTGGGTAGGTAGGGAGTAAGGGAAGTTTGATGTCTTTTATTTCTATTATCTTTTTCTAGGAAAGTTATGGAGATTCTTGGGTTAGTTATCTTATGTTCTGTTTGTTATTTTGGCCTGGCCCTCCCCTGAAGTATTATCCCCTGTTCTTGATTATTTGTTATTCTTTAAATTGTATTTTTGTATCCTTTCATGGGATTTTTGTATTATCCTTTATCTTTTCAAATTAAAAGATGTTAATTTGAACTGGTTGATTCTTTTCTGGGACAAGAGGTTGAATAATCTTGGTTCTCTCTCCAAGCTTTCTTTTTATTTAACTTTACTTTTGGTTTCATTGTTACTGACTATCAACCCTAGACGGGTAGTTATTGTAACACTAAGGATACCACTTGTGAGGTGTCATGTGCTCTCTGCTTGATTGTTAATATTTATATTGTGTTACTTTTTAACCTCAAATGCGTAGGTGGAAGTACCAACCCAGTGTTAAAACGAACGTGCGAAGACTAAATAAAATGCTCTTTACAAAAATAAAGGTAAAACAATGATGTCGGACCATTTTAAAGTTAGAGGAGAACATGAGAGTTTTTCGGCACCGGGTCAGTACTTCCACGGGACCTTTCCAACATGGTGACGTCATACACAGTGAAGAACAACAACACAGAAGTCGCACATTAAGTATATAGATGTTTATTTTTTTTAGAAAATGATCAATGGTTTCGCTAGATAAACCCTATTCCTCGTCTGGGATCACGCAGAGCCTCTGAAGCCCTTCGAAACTGCATTGATTTGGACATTCAACCGTTGGGTGCAATTGAAATGCATTATGTGAAGAAAAATCTTGGAATGTTTTCGTCAGAAAGTAATTTCTTTTTGACTGAAGAAAGAGAGACATGAACATCTTGGATGAGATGGAGTAACTTATCAGGACATTTTCATTTTGAAGTGAGCTAATCCTGTAAGTGGACTTTTCACTGAAACTATTGGTTTTAGGACTGTAAACCTTCTTTCCACCACATCATTAGCTGTGTTTCTACTGTTACTTCCGGGGCTTGACCGGGCCTCGTCTGGGTTACATATTTTATCTGTCGATACACATCGTCTGAGTACCTGATATGCATATTTAGCTGTGCATATGTCATAAAATATAGCCTCCTCCATCATAACTCCTGTTTTTAATTCAAGAGCTCCCTCTGTTCCTCTGGCTGAAATGATAACACTATATTGGGATTGGTGAGAACGCTCAAAGCTTCTTATTTGGAAAGTAGATATTTTTCAGTGAAGATTGTTTTCTATTTCAGCACCTTTTACCTGTGGGGTCCCGCAAGGCTCCATTCTAAGTCCAGTCCTGTTCTCACTGTACATCCTCCCTTTGGGAATGATCTTTAAGAATTATGGTATTTCTTACCATCTGTATGCTCACGACACTCCAACGAAACTTTTTAAGTGTCTAGAGGAAGTTAAGTTGTGGTTGGCTGATAATATTGTTCAATTGAATGAAAATAAAACAGAATTTATTATTTTTGGTCACTCAGCTTGTAGCAAGATGGTAAACGATAGTTTAGGCCCATGGAAGGTCTACCTACCTGCATGATCAAGTAAAGAACTTGGGAGTCATTTTTGACTCATCCCTCATATTTGATCGACAGATAAAGACAGTGGTTCAAAATTAAAGACGCTGGTACAAAATGCTGCTGCAAGATTTTTAATGAATGCTAGGAAATCATATCATGTTACTCCCTTGTTGTCTCTTTTGTGATGGCTACCAGTACAACTTGGGATACAGTATAAGATGGAATATTTACAGAATGATTCCATTATAATGTTGAAATTCAGACAAGTAATGAGTTTACATTCACCTACTACAGTCAGTAGGTGTTCTCCTCCTATTCAAATTTGACATTGAAGGGGCGCATACAACATATTTGCCAACCGGCAACTATAGTTGCCACACATTGAAATATGATTTTCAAGAAAGGAAAAAAAAAAGAATAAAAAGAAACTTTAAACCATTCAGAAAAATTTGGGCACAAATGGGGAATTCAGGCCTCTTATGCTGCATTCACACCAAATGCAAATAGAGTGTCAAATTCGCGTCTAGTTGTCTCAATCGTGTCTACCCCGTCTTGTTGACGCGTTCAAGTTGCTCCAGGAGAAATGTCATAAAACACCACTCTGCCTCTTTCATTTTCATTTAAAAATATACTAAACATTAATAGCCACACAAATGTGGTTCAGGCAATGCACTACCTACATTATCTTCACTGCATGTATATTTAAATAGCCTAAAAAATAATGTTATGAACCTCTCTTTGGTTGTCTGCCAAATCGTTTTGACTGAGGGCAATTATAGAATCATGACACTAAAGATCACCTGTTAGATCTACACAAGACGAATTATATCTCATGTTTAACCACTACAGACACATCAGAGCCAGCGGCAAACATCAGAAGGACTGGCCAAGGAAAGGCTGCTCTCACCGTTAATGAACGCCTGGATCTCACAACTCCAAAAACGCAAGATTATTTTTTTTAAATAGGTGCTCTCTTTATAAATAAACCACTACATTCTCACCTGAAAAAGTCTTAAAACTAAATTGTGACACAATAACAGTAGTATTTTTATGTGGGGTTTCTCATCACGTCACTTTACCACGTGACAGCAGCAAGCAGGCTCCTGGTCCACTCGTGCAAGATGGTTGATTCGCGTGTATTGCACCGCAGGACCTCCAGACCCGCGTCAACGCGTCTTTACATTGACTTAACATTGAAATCACTCGCTCCAGACGCTCTATTTGCGTTTGGTGTGAACGCAGCATAAGGTAATTTAATACCGTAACAATAATCAGCACATTATACAGTCTCCCAAACATGAGGCATTTCCTGCTTGTGAAATTAATTCCACAATGACATATGAAACCAGTTCTCTCATACATGAATACTCATGTGGTACGCCAGGGCTTTTTTATAACTAAAATTTTTCCCACAGTGTCCACATGTGTACGGCTTCTCTCCAGTGTGAACTCTCAAGTGCCTGGTAAGGCTTTCTTTTCGGGTGAAACTTTTTTCACACTGTTGGCAAGTGAAAGGCTTCTCTCCAGTGTGAACTCTCATGTGGTTTTCAAAATGTTGTTTTAGAGTGAAACTCTTTCCACACTGAGGGCAGGTGTAGGATTTCTCTCCAGAGTGAAGTCTCATGTGTCTGTTAAGGTTTACTTTTTTAGCAAAACTCTTTCCACACTGAGGGCAGGTGTAGGATTTCTCTCCAGAGTGAACTCTCATGTGGACTTGAAAGTTTTCATGTTGATTAAAACTCTTTCCACACTGTTGGCAGGTGTAAGGCTTCTCTCCAGTGTGAATTCGCATGTGGCCTTTAAGGTTTCCTTTAAGGTTGAAACTTCTTCCACACTGTTGGCAGGTGAAAGGCTTCTCTCCAGTGTGAATTAGCATGTGCCTGTTAAGGCTTCCATTTTCAGCAAAACTCTTTCCACACTGAGGGCAGATGCAAGGTTTCTCTCCAGTGTGAACTCTCATGTGGTTTTCAAAATGTTGTTTTAGAGTGAAACTCTTTCCACACTGAGGGCATGTGTAGGGTTTCTCTCCAGAGTGAAGTCTCATGTGTCTGTTAAGGTTTTCTTTTTTAGCAAAACTCTTCCCACACTGAGGGCAGGTGTAGGATTTCTCTCCAGAGTGAACTCTCATGTGGACTTGAAAGTTTTCATGTTGATTAAAACTCTTTCCACACTGTTGGCAGGTGTAAGGCTTCTCTCCAGTGTGAACTCTCATGTGCCTGTTAAGGTTTTCTTTTCGGTGGAATCTTTTTCCACACTGTTGGCAGGTGAACGACTTCTCTCCAGTGTAGAGTTTCTCCCCAGAGTGAAATCTCATGTGTATGTTAAGGTTTATTTTTCTAGCGAAACTCTTTCCACACTGTTGGCAGGTGTAAGGTTTCTCTCCAGTGTGAATTCTCATGTGTATTTTAAGGTTTTCTCCTAGAGCGAAACTCTTTCCACACTGTTGGCAGGTGTGAGGCTTCTCTCCAGTGTGAACTCTCATGTGCCTGTTAAGGTTTTCTTTTCGGTGGAAACTTTTTCCACACTGTTGGCAGGTGAACCTCTTCTCTCCAGTGTAGAGTTTCTCCCCAGAGTGAAATCTCATGTGTTTGTTAAGGTTTACTTTTCTAGCAAAACTCTTTCCACACTGTTGGCAGGTGTGAGGCTTCTCTCCAGTGTGAAATCTCATGTGTCTGTTAAGATTTACTTTTCTAGCAAAACTCTTTCCACACTGTTGGCAGGTACAAGGCTTCTCTCCAGTGTGAATTAGCATGTGTCTGTCAAGGTTTTTTTTTAGAGTGAATTTGTTTCCACACTGTTGGCAGGTGAAATTACTTCTAGTACCCTTATTTTTAGCCTTTTTTTGTGACAAAGTCTTTTCAGGCCGTGAGCAACTAAAAGGTTTTTCTCCAGTTATTAAATCATTATTCTTAAATTGATCTTTCTCTTCTATTTCATTCAGTACTTCACTCTCCTCTTTCAGCACCGTCAGGTCTAAGGTGAAAAGAGACAAATGCAAATTAACACCAGTTTAATGGTACAAAGCAACAAACAAAACATTTAGACATGTAAAGTATCAAAAACAAAATACAACTAGATCCTATTCACATCGGCATCACACCAGGGTGTGGGCGGTGGTGTGGGGTTGGGGAGATAGCGCACACATTGCTAGTGCGGAGGGCCATTGATATAGAGTACACACGTTTTCTGAAGCCGATCATGAAATTACTGACATAATCTAACACGTTTATTTTCTTAGAGTCCGAACATTCTCTATTTCAGTGGTCCTCTCACAGTATGGCCAAAGACTAGCTCTGATGGGCTGAATTTCAGAGACTCCTGCACCATTGCACGGATTGAGAATAAAAGCAAAGGAACTCCTTCATCCCACTCAGACCAGGTCTCGAGGCAGTATATCCTAAGCATTGCTTTTAAGGTCTGATGGAACCTTTCAACTGACCCCTGTCTCTCTGGGTGATAAGCACTGGATCTATGATGTGTAATATTGAGCGATTTAAAGACTTGAGCACACAATTAAGATAAGCCCCCTGATCAATCTGGACGTGATCAGTCTCAGTAGAACAAAAATGGTAAAGAACTTTGTTAAAGCTTTAACAACTGCTCGGGATGTGATTTTTTTTGGAGTGGAATTGCTTCCGGGTATCTGGTAGCTGTGCACATAATAGTCAATAAAAACCGGTTACCAAATAGTGGCATGGATTAATAATGATGCTGAAACAGAATGGGTTAACCCATAAGAACCCGGAACAATTTCTCCTTATAGGAAAATTATGGGGCATATAAAACAGACCAAATGGACCATTTATAACATGTTTCTGCAGTTTTTTTTTAATTAAATATAACCCTTCCTTGTGAAAGATCTGTAATGTTACATATTTGTCACATTGGGCGTTTATTCCTCAGTTGAAAAAAAATAAATGTTGTCATTTGTTTTGCTAAATAGCAGTTTATTTTCTTTTCCACAACATGTATCAAAATTATTACTTTTCTGGAAAAAAAAAGAAAATTCAGAGGTAACAGTTTTTGCACTTTATTTGCTTTGCCACTACATATTTCAAAACCATATAACTGTGACCATTACATTTTACAACAACTCTTTTCTAACATGAAAATTCTACCTTTTCAGGTTGTAATCTAAAATAAATAAAATTCACAACTCAAAAAAAATGTGCAAACTGAATAAAAATGAATAAACTACCTCACACTGGAGGTCAACATGCTAAACATGCATGTAGTGCATTAACATTGCAAAATAAAATATTGTGCAATAAAACTGTAAACAAACAATACAATGCTCAGTGGGAAAACTTGTTCACTCTGATCAAACATTGTTAATCACCTTTATCTCAGAATTTTTCAGAATTCTTGGCAATTTAGGGCAGATGGAAGTTTTTGAAGCAATTTCTGTCCTCAGTGAAGCAAAGACGCACATCACATTTCTCACAGACAGTGGTGGTTGCAAGGACTTTGCAGAATTTACAGCGGCCACGCGTGTCACATTTCGCAGGCCAGTGTGCAACCCGGTCAGTGCGAACATCATCTGGTACCCCAACACGAACTCTCTTGGGTGGTGGTGGTGGTGAAGATGTTTCGTGAATTGTTGGCCGACCTCTTCGTGATTGCACAAGAATTAGGCTAGTGGCAACCTCTGCCTGGAAGCTCCTTTGTTTCATTGGCTTTTGGACACCAAGTTGTTTGCAATCACGGCGTTAGATCAACCATGCATTAACAAGGCCCAACATGATGGTTTGCCAGAACAGGTAGAGGTACCACCTACGTGATCTCATGTGGTATTTGTACCGTGCGACATGCATCAAGGAGGTCAATCCCCCCCATGAATTTGTTGTACTCCTTCACAATATGTGGCCTGTTGACCTCCACAAAAGCTTTGTCTGATTTGCTCCAGCGTTGAGCTTTATCTTGAGGCTCAACTGCACAGTAGGAGGAGATCAAGGTAACAGCTTTGTTGTCGTACCACCTGACAATGACCATCCTTTCCTCCTTCTCCACCATGGTATCAACAGATCCTCTGCCTCGCTTGGCAAGACTTTTCTCATCTTCAAGCTGACAACCAGCCAAACTATTGCAACGGAGTGTTCCTACAAAGTAAATCTGTCGCGAAAGAAGCTCGGCAATCAGTGCTGGAGAGGAAAAGAAATTGTCTGCAAAAACTTTGTAGTTTTGATTTGATGGGAGAGTTTCACAAAGCTCAACCACAACGTCACCTCCTATGCCAAGTGGTGTTTTTTTCCCAGTGCCACCTTGATAGACTGCAAAATCACATAAGATTCCAGAGGAGGAGCAGCGGCCCCAATTTTTCCACCCCCAAGGGTGGGGTTTGCCCTTCACATACTGCCTTATTGGGCTGTGTGTCCCTCTGAAGGGCACCATTCAATAGAGTTGTGCTCCTCTGGGGTGATAGCCAGGCATTGTTTGCGAAACATATCAAGCCATGGGCGGATCTTCCAACACATATTCCCTGCTGGCCGATTTGTCAAATCATTGTTGTCAGTGAAATGTAGACATTTTAGCAGAGCCTGAAAACGGTTGCGTGACATGTTGTCAGACACCATAGGACACCTTGTGTCATTTTCCCAGTATGCACGATTTCCAGGCATTTGTTGCAGACCCATGCACAGATAGATACCAATCAGTATTTCCAGTTCTTTAACAGTGGTGTTAACATTTTTATGAGTTTCAGATTTTTGCACACTGTACAAATTTGTTTGTTCCTTTAGTAACTCAAGCATTTCTGTTGTTATGAACTTTCTGAAATACTCCAGGGGCGTTTGAAGATTGTCTGGAGGTGTGGCACTCTGCCCTTTGAATGTGCACTCAGGGGTTTCATAATGTTTCTTTCTCCAATAATTTTTTTTTTCTCCCGGCTGGTTGTATTTTGCTTCCCAGAGTTTATGTTTGGTTGTGCAGTTTCTAAATCTGAATCACCTGATCTGCTAATGTCTGAATCAGATCCATGTCTTTCTTGCTAGGAGTGTAATCAGGGTCATCAATGTCTTCATCCGAGTCACTGTCACATCCCTCATACTCGCTGTCATCTCCCTGGATAATCTTGAGTACATTCTGAACATCAAGTTGTTTCTTGAATCTATTCATGTTATTCTCACTACAAAACAAGATCAAATAACCTTAAAATAGGACCAACGTATAATATAAACATCTTGTTTTAGTTACATGAATGCAAAAAAGTTTCAAAATACATTTAAATAACAAATGTAATTAATTTGACAGTATTTTTATGTTTACATTTGTTAAAATAAGCTTTGAAATGAGCAGCAGAAAATATATAACACTAAAATAATTGAATCAGCTAAATTAATTGAGCTGCTCATTACCATTTTCCTTAATGTGACATATACGTCACATCCAAGGTTATTATAGTTTTGCATTTTTAAATTAGTTTTTATTTTATTATCGTTTTCGATTTTGCAACAAATTTCAGTTTAGTTTTAGTTAGTTTTATAAATTCTATAGCTAGTTTTAGTTCTATTTAGTTTTTATATATTTAGTTTCAGTTTTAGTTTTAGTAATAGTAATTATAGTTTAGCAGAGTTACCAGAATGAAGTGTAGAGACCAAATCAAGGTTTTTAATTTCAGCAAATTTTAACGTTTGCACCGATTAAAGTTTACTTTTATGCAGACATCTTAATAATATAAATAAAATAATGGAATAAAGATTGTTTTATTTAATGCCATGTCATCAGCTAAGGCTATATTCATGGCAAAAATTAAATTACAAAAATACAAATATCATATAAATACAATAAAACCAAGCAAACAAACACGTCATATCCAAAGCCTTTTCATGCATAATCTTACTAAATAAGTTTTAAGTGAAATAACTTGATAAAAGAGAATTCTTGTTTTAACCAAGGACAGTCCAACAAAATATGTTTAACGGAGCGGGGAATCTTACAAAACATGCATAAAGTTGGGTCTTTACCTTTAAGCAAAAAATCTTGAGTCAAACTATGACCTATACGACAAAAAAATGGTCTAAGATTGAACAAAGAACCAAATAAATGCAACGTAAAAATATGAAAGTAAAAATGATAAATTCCAGACAAACTCATTCATATTAAAGATGAAATATTGTTAAACAATTAAAAGATTATTTATTTAAAGATTATTTCTTCAGTAGTACAATGTAGGCTAGCAGTGTGACCACAGCTAAAGTCATCTGACTACAGCCAACTCAAACTGTTGTGAAGACAGTGGGATTAAATAATGAAGTGTATGCTGTCTGCATGTTTGTGTGTGTGTGTGTGTGTGTGTGTGTCCTGGTATTCCCTACTTTGTGGGGAAATGTCTCCACACTGATGATAATATTATTAGTAGTAAATGATTTGTAAAAACAATGATAACACCTTTGAGCCTGTCAATATTATGCGAACATGAAATCTCAAACACACAGTAGCACTTGCTACTATAGTTGCTGTTGCACCGGCGTCTCTCGCGTATGTAACGGCGTTCTAAAAGCAGTGAGTTTAAGTTCAACGTGTGTCTCATTACCTTGTGTCATTTCCCATTTCACTGCCACGAACGCATTCTTTGTGAACAGCTGTCGAACGGGACTAGTGATGTTCACTAGTGTGTTCACTGCACGCATTGCGTCTCAGGACAGCGGTTAATCTCCTCAGCTCACTTCACGTGCTGTAGCTCCACAGACACTCCCTCAACCGCTACAGGTCAGATTTTCCGTCACAGTAAAGAGAGCTTATTAAATACGAAAACGAATATTTATTTTTGCTAATTATTATTTTATTTCAGTTAGTTTTTCAGTAAGAGTTGTTAGTTTCGTTTAGTTTTAGTTTTTCATTTATGATTTTTTAATTTTATTTCAGTTTGCGAAAATTTTGACCAATAGTTTTAGTCTTAGTTTCAGTTTTCGTTTACGAAAATAACCTTGGTCACATCAAAATTCCACCTACTGTTTTAAGGTTAACGGCCCGATGTGACATATGTCACCAAAACATTTTCGTAACTTGTTTTATATCAATTTGTTTAAGAAATGTATTAAAATCAGGTTCAGAGTAATCTAGGATATGTTAACAAAACATCAGAATTGTTGCATGGGTTGAAACATACCTTTAGTAACAAAAACAAGTGTTTTAAAAATTGCTGACACTGCAGCATGCACTTACCAGGCAGGCCACCATTTTGGAAATGTTGTCATGGCAACAAACAGTGCACACATTGTCACATGACTGAACCTAGTTGTTGCTTATATGTCACTTAGGGACTTCCTGAGTTGAAAGTGAGGGATAATGCTTTAAAAAGACCTTTCCATATAATCACCAGTGTTTGTGACACCCGCGTCACCACGGGTTCTTATGGGTAACATGGAACATTGCTCTGAACCCTTGTCAACACTAGCCTTTATGACACTGTAACGGATGGGCATGATCAAAATGCTCTAGGCACCATAAAAACCTTCCCCCTTTTCCTTTGGTCAAACTTGATCACTGGCCCGGCCCAAAGAGTCGCAAACCACCTCTCTTCAAATGCCGTTATGACCTCTGCTCTCCTGAACGACCTTAGCAGAGACGATGCCTGGAACCCTCAAATGCAGCACAGGAGACCAGACGGCAGCCATTTGGGCAAAGACTAGATACAAACTTCCAATACACAAGGACATTGACTCTATTTTTACTCACAATCAATGTGTCCCAACTGTATACACTATTTCTCCTGCATTTTAATGCGTGTCCTTTTATATTAGCCTAGTTATGATTCTTTAGTTATTTTATTGCAACTTCTAATGCTGATATCCAAATATATTTGGTGGTCACCTCACCAAATGTGTGTGAACTGATAGGGCCTTTAACCCTCTAGGCGCCATGGTCGAGTTTACTCGACAAGATGCGGCACTGAATAAAACGGCCGATTTTGTCAAATAGGGTGTCAAATTTCGTTCGAGCTCCCCTCCACTAGATGGCAGACATGTCATACTTCATCTCAGACTCAAAAAAACGTCATGCTTCTATACAAAATCTTTGAGTAAGAGTGCATTGAATCAGTGCGAACAAAAGCGGAGATAGTGTGCGAGTGAGCCATTTTATCAGAGCAATATTGTCAACGTCAGCGAGTATTTACATTAGATTATTTTTATTATTGTTTTCTAATGGCATCAATAAAGCTTACCCGCAATGAAGTGTTGGGTCTTCTATTCGCAGACCCTGATTCTGAAGGGGAATATCTGCCTTCAGAAGATGACTGATTCTGAAAGTTAAAGTATAGCCCTACACCAAGCACAAACGGGGAATCCTTTGCCTGATGTAGATGGTCCTTTGCCCAATGTCAGTGGTGGAAACTATGTTTCCCGGGGTCGGGGTGTTCATCGCGAAGTTAGCAGGCGTGTTAGTGTTGTGTGGAATGAGGAGGGAGATTTTTACCGCGCTAGCCATGAATCTTTGTCTTCTGACCATGTGCCTCTCCGCAATCGCGGCGACAGTATTGTGGTGGAGACTTTGTCTAATGCCACTGGGTATGTTAGACGAGGTTGAAGTATTCATAGGACAGTTAGGAGGCAACGTGGAGGCAGGGTTTGTTTCTACCATTTATTAGTAATGATTTAGACAGTTTGTTTACAATTTACCTGAGCATTCAGTATTGTGCAATATAGCATTCAGAAGGTGAGGGACATTTTGGGGGGAAAGAAGTGCTGCATTTTATCATTTAAACATGCGACTTTTCATGAAAGCTCTATAATCCAAGATGGCCACCACCATATGACGTCTTAATATGCAAATTAGATGGGAAAATGTAATCCCTACATAAACTTTGGTTCATCTTTAATATTTCTCTAATTTACAGAAAGTCTCTATCTTTTATCACTTTTAAGATATAGCCTTTTGAGATGTCAAAATCAAACGATTTAGGAAAAAGCCTAAAGGGTTAAGAGTTCCCTGATTAGGCACATCTTTGCTCAATCTCTTTTGAGACACCCCATTTCCTCCTTCTGGCAACTATCTTCAAGTTAACTTTGTGGGAATCAACATGAAAAACACAACGAACGCTTCAGCGCACTCCTATTGAAAACATCAAGAAACTCTGGACTCTATTGCGTCTGGACTTATTCAGCAACCAAAGTCAATGCAAGTACCGTTCGCAACCTTTAGATGCGCTTCTAAGTCATTGTGCCCCTTTAAAGGTGAACCTGATTCTTTGATGTTTCTTGTGGGTTGTGGTAGAAGCAGAGAAATGCTGGAGGGTGTGGGAAGATAGGAGACCACACATATATTCTGGGATTGTCTGAAAATATCCACATTTTGCAAAGGGGTAAAAGGCTGAGATCATGAACATTCTGCATATAGACGTGCCTTCTACTCCTCTGTATAATAACAATGAATTGGATGAAGCCACATTCTCCAACAATGGCCCAGTGGATAGAAAAACTTGAATCTATTTATAAAATGGAATATTTGACTGCCTGGCTCCAACTGAAAGTGGACATCTTCTTACAAAGGTGGACTTATATATATATATATATATATATATATGGATGCATTAAAACTAATTGATCAATACAATTAGAACTGTTACTTATTTGTTGTTGTATTATTTCATTTTCCACATAATGTGTTTTCTTTATTATCTTGTTACTTATGTACTTGTTCCTCCTTTACTTGAGCCAATGCTGTTGTCAATGAATGGTTAGTTCACTGTTTGGGAATTGTTTTGATAAAAAAAAAAAACACCAACGCAAATAAAGGACCAACGCAATCCACTATCACATGCTCAAAAGGTTCACCTATGACTGAACTGGGATTATAGGGGCTGGTGGATTCACCTGGTTTGGTTTCCCAGCATACTGGCAATCATGACAAGTCATGCAATACTGTACCACATCACACTTCAAACCGTACCAAACAAATGCTGAAAAACATGGTTGTACGTTCTCGTCTCCCCCTAAATTTCCTGACAGCAAATGCTCATGCGCCAATGAAAAATGTAAGGAAGCACAACCTGAAACATTCCACTCATCCTCGATAGTATTATTTACATGCCACTTCCGCATCAGTAGTCCATCTTTCACCAAAAATTAGACATTAAGTGCAGGTTTGTCAAGTGAAACGTCATTCTTTTGAGCTTCAACAAGCTTTTCACAAGTTACTGTCAATGTCAAAGGGTCAGTCACTACAACCTCATTCCCCTGATCACTGACATGAGACTTGTCTTCAGGCCTTTCCTTGGCCTCCTGATCTGCACATAAGTCAAATAAAGATGCATTACTATCTTTCTTTCCTTGAGCATGAGATCACGCAAGCAGTAAACACATTTGGATATTTCTGATACAATTCAGCCTGTTTTCATGGCTGCGATGTGACATTTAACTGCTAATGTATTTCCTTTGTAAACAAAGCTCTGTGCACATGGGATGTGGGATGTGCGGAACAAACAAGTCCGATCCATGGAGGCCCCACCTCACAATTTACAGGACTTAAAGCAGGGCTCGACATTAACACTTGTCCGGGACAAGTGAATTTTTTTGAAGAAGCAAGTGAAAGAATCTTACTTGCCCGACGGACAAGTAGCCTGATAAAACGGCATTAACAAAAAATAACTAGGGAATAACCAAAATGCAAGAATGATTCTGCATTCATTAGTGTACAGGTGCTGGTCATATAATTAGAATATCATCAAAAAATTGATTTATTTCACTAATTCCGTTCAAAAAGTGAAACTTGTATAATATACTCATTCATTATACAGACTGATATATTTCAAACGTTTATTTCTTTTATTTTGATGATTATAACTGACAACTAAGGAAAATCCCAAATTCAGTATCTCATAAAATTAGAATATTACTTAAAGGGTTAGTTCACCCAAAAATGAAAATTCTGTCATTAATTACTCACCCTCATGTCGTTCGACACCCGTAAGACCTCCGTTCATATTCGGAACACAAATGAAGATATTTTAGTTGAAAGCTGATGGCTGAGAAAGGCTTCAGATAGGCCTCCATTGGCATTCAGTACATTAATACTCCCAAGACCCAGAAAAGGCACTTAAAACGTCGTTACAAAGTCCATCTCACCACAGTGACTCTACAATCATTTTAAGATGCGACGACAATAGTTTTTGTGCGCAAAAAAAAATCAAAATAACACCTTTATCCAACTTGTTATTGCCTTCCGTGTGTGCCTCTACAATAGCCTGGCTCCGCCCTTTTACGTACTTCCGCTCAATTTTCATTTTCCTTCAGTACTACGTCTGGGACTGCGGTGTATGCTTAGGTTTTCCCCCGAACAATTTTTTACCTGGAGTGGCTGAGAGCGATGACGTTGATGTCGTGCGCTAGTTTGAGTTGTAGTACAGTAATGGCGGCGGTGAAAGATGCGAGTGTGTGGCAGCGCTGACGAATGTCCAGAAGTTAAAACCGGAGTGTGGCGAGGTGGACGAGCGAGCGACACCGGTGTGCGTGATTGAGACACACCGGTCTCGAGTCCTCTCATGAGGGAGCACGGAGGCATATAAGGACGAGCGACACCGGTGAAGGACCAGGCCTGGATTTTAAGTTGTGTTTTGTTATGTTTGTGCGCGGCAGTCGTCCGTGAGGGGCTGTCGCTTTTACTTTCATTTTGTGTTTATTATTTGATTAAAAGTTGTTAAACGTTCGCCGGTTCCCGTCTCCTTCTTCCCTGAACAAACGAACTCCCGTTACACGGAGCAAGAACAATCCCTGCTGTACTGCTGATGTTGTGGTCCGGGAAAAGTCTTTTCCAGCTCGCTCCGTTAGTGGTGAAGGAGTTGCTGAAGCCGTCCGTCTCCCACCACCCGCGAGAAAGGCTGAATTATCGACTTTTGACAAACACCAAGGTCGTGTGGTAATGTAATTGCTGTCCGAATCCACATCTCTGAGTTTTCAAGAATATATCACTTCAAAACTCACTGTTTATATCCTTTATAGACCCTTTCAGAGTACTGTGCGGTTGCGTGAGCTGTAATTTGCATTTCTAGACTTAGATTAGCATTTCTAGACTAGAATGTTGCTGTTAAAGCATAAATAATACCTGTAAAATTATAAAGCTCAAAGTTCAATGCCAAGCGAGATATTTTATTTAACAGAAGTTCCCTTTCAAAGCCTACAGCGAACGGCCGGTTTGGACTACATCCTGGTACATCCTGCTTTAATTACGTCAGTAGAACAGTTTGTTGACTAACCTCCGCCCACAAGAATACGCGAAAAAGGGGGCGTGGTCTTGCTGCTCCCGCGTGGAGAAGAGGAAGTGTTGCGTTCGGTTCGGTTGCGTTTGTCGCCATGTCGTTCAGACGCTGTTATTTTCATCCCGGAGTCAAATCACCTTTTGTTTGGCCTTCAGGGGCTGTAGTTTGAGCGCGTTCTCCCCGTTATGGTAAGAGGCGTGACCTTTCCGGGCAACATGCCCTAAGCTGCTGTCGAATCACAACACGGGAACCGCTGGCACAATCAGAACTCGTTATGTGTTTCTGAAGGAGGGACTTCATAGAACGAGGAAATTCTCAGGCCGTTTTGAGGACAGTGAAAACAGCAGTAAACAGATAAGTAAATTGTGTGAAAAATACTGTGTTTTTTTACACATGAAACATGAACACATGTTATATTGCACACTGTAAACACAATCAAAGCTTCAAAAAAACACGAAAAACGGGACCTTTAAATACTGGCAAGTGTTTACAAGAGCAAAATATTTCACCACCGCTCAAAAAATAAAAGAAGAAAAGCACGTTAACATTTGAATTGGGTTGTTATTCAAGGCAGCATTTATTCTTATCATACTAAGCATATGACATTTTATTGACAGCATACAATCATGTTTTGATTGCACGAGATATGCACCACGAGAGCAGCGCGTTCCGATCACAAAACTCTCCTCTCCACCGTGAAACAATCCGGATGCACGAGGTTCCCTTTCGAAAGGGAACTCGCGCTGCGTCGAATTGACGCTACGGGGAACGCCCTCGGCGTGACTGGTGTCTGAAGCTACTATCGAATCACTGCAAAGTCTTTAACCGACGTCAGCCCATGACGTCATCATCGTGCGACCCGGAAGTATATAAGGGCGCTGTGCCAACACAGATACATCTTTTTCGTCTTCAGGGACTGTTTGTTTGAAGCAAGTTTCTGAGAGGTAAAGTAAGAAGAAAGAAATGAAACACACAGAGAAGAAACACTGTTTCAGGAAGTGTGCCGACCCGTGTCAGAGGTTTCTGACACCGGAGGACACACACACTCTGTGCGTTTTTTGTCTGGGCGAAGAGCACGCACAGGCAGTTCTCGAGGGAGCTGCCTGTGCAAACTGTGAGCGGTTTCCCGTGAGGACGCTCCGCTCTCGTCTGGCCCTTTTCCTGAGGGAAGAGGGCACAACATCTGGGGCTGTCGATGTGAGTCCCGCTCACGCTGAGGCGGAGCGGCGGTGTACATCGTGGGGCTCCAAGATGGAGCGTGCGGATCGTCTGGAGAGAGGTGTTGTTCTCTCGGACGATCCGGCGGCTGACGAGGGCGAGCTGCAGATTGACGTGGAGAACGAGAGTTCTCCGCCGAGCTCTGCAGTGGGTGCTCTTCGGGACGGGCAGGAGATGGCTGAGGAGGGTGGTAACAGCGACCAGGATCAGCCTGGACCCTCTCAGCCACCCTGTCCCGCGTGCGCCGAGCTGCTGGACGCTATAGAGCGCGCTGCAGGCAGGCTGAGGCTGCCTTGGCGGCGCGCTGGGGGAGAGATCGCTCGTGGTAAGCTCGACGATCGATTTCTCCCCGGCCATAGGCCAGCACCTCAGGTGAGCCTTCCATTCCTCCCGGACCTGCATACTGAGGTCCGGGCGGCATGGAAGAACCCGTTGTCTGCCCGCATTCACCGACATCAGCGGGCTAGCTTCGCTGATGTTGAGGGAATGGGTAGACACGGGTATGTGTCGATGCCTCCCATAGACGAGACGTTCGCGAACTATCTCGTCTCCGGGCAGGCATCGACACAGAGCTCCAACTCTGCCATCCAAACCACTGAAAACGTCCTCGCGGTTGAATGGCAGGGCGTACGCGGCAGCAGGTCAGGCTGGTGCGACCCTGCACACGATGGCGGTGCTGCAGGCGTACCAGGCAGGCCTGCTGGAGGATCTCGACCAGGGGGCCGGTCTGTCCCCTGAGGCGGTTGCTTAGCTGCGCCGCACCACAGACCTGGCTCTCCGGGCCACCAAGCAGACTGCTGCTGCTATCGGCCGCTCAATGGCGGCTATGGTGGTTACGGAGAGGCATCTGTGGATGAGCCTGGCCGATATCTGGGAGAAAGAGAAGGGCTTTCTACTCGATTCGCCGGTTTCGCCGACTGAACTTTTTGACACCTCCGTGGAGGCGGTGGTTGGAAAGTTCAGGGAGGCGAAGGCGCGCTCAGCGGCATTTAGAACGTGCATACCGCTGAGATCCGCGCCCCCACCCAGGCAGGCGGGACCTGGTCCTTCACGGCCTGAGGGCCGTAGGCAGGACCAGAGGGTTAGCGTCTCCTCTCGTGCCCCCCCTCCGTGGAGGAGTAGGGCACAGAGGAGACGGGAGTCCCGCAGGAAAAAGGACCTGAGGGAGGTGATCCAGGACAAACGCGCTCGGCGTTGGTGATGGATCGCTTCCCTTGAGGGCGGTTACATCCTAGCCCTCTCCTTTTTCCTTTTTAATACCTTTTAATGACTTTTTCCCAGGCGCTTCTTACATCAGGCCTGAGGCGGGCCCATGATGAGTAGAACTATGTTCTGACGGCCCGCCCGGACTTGCTCAGTGAGAACGCCGCTTTCAGGCATGCAAGGGCGGTAGAACATGGCGGTGAGAACTGCGCAGTGAGTCTTCGCTCGACGTGCCGCAGGTGAGAGTGGTCATTTTTGTGTATAACACTAAAATATGTATTTCTTACAGACCCCCGGTTCCTGTATAGAGTATGGGTTTTATGCCAGAGAGAACTGTTGTTCCCCTGTAGTATGTGGCTTAGCACAGCGCCAGGCTCTGGGCTGTGTAGGTAAGCGTGTGTTGGCTTTCCCTGGGCAGTCAAGATGGCGCGAGGCTGGCCACCGCGCATGGTTATCAGAGGAGGGCCTCCTCTCATATTGAGAGTGGTGTGTAGGCCGCCGCTCTTTTCTTTGAAATGTTTGCGGAGTACTAAGCGGTAGCACACCCTTCTGGGAGAAGTGAGTGTTTGTCTACCGCTTAGGGTTGTAAATGTGTCTTTGGTGTCCCTAAGCCACTGCAGGTTGGAGTAGTTTGTCTCTGTTAGAGTGTGTTTTTAGAGAGACTGAGCGTTGTTGCGTCAGTTGGGATGTGGATGATGGAGGTGCGTTGCTGATGCACCGTCACCTTTGGCTGTTCACTACGTGAGTTTGAGCCTGTTTGTACCATCCCTGCATATGTTAGCCTCCTCTCATTGAGAGTCGTTGGTTTAAGTAGCAGCCAGCTTTTCTTTCTGGCAGTTACTTCTCGTCTATTGCTAGACTCGTGCAGCTTGTAGGCTTTAAAAGCCTCCCTGGGAACGGGTCCCCATAGCAGTGAAATGGGTAGCTATTAGTCAGCCAGTGGTCTAACTGTCAAGATTTTCGTAGCAGTCAGTGTGAGCTTGCTACCAGGTGGTAGGCCTCACCAGGGCTCCCTGGAGACGAGTTCCTGAATCAGGTACTCGGGGAGCTAGCAGGGCTTGCTATCAGGTAGTAGGCCTCATCAGGCCTCCTTGAGGGCCAGGGCCGATGGTTGACATCAGTATGGCTAGCCTGACGGGCTATCAGGTGGTAGGCCTCATCAGGCCTCCGTGGAGACGAGCCCCTAGGGTCGTCCTTGTTACTCTCACATTGTGCAAATGTTTGTTTCCAGTTAGCAGGCCTCTAAAGCTAGGCCTCGCTGGAGGAGTGCTCTGAGTCTCAGTCGCTTGACAGTTAGCACAGTTGAGTTAGTGCTAGCAGGTGGTAGGCCTCATTAGGCCTCCATAGTAGGCTTGCGATCAGATAGAAGGCCTCATAAGGCTTCTTTTTGAGGGTGAGTTTCAGGAGTAGGTTTCCCGGGCAGCTAGCATGACTTGCTATCAGGTAGGCCTCACCAGGCCTCCTGGGAGGGCAAGTTTTGATGCGGGGCATCGGGAAAAAATAGCCCGGCTGGCTATCAGGGTATAGGCCACGAACTAAGCCTCCCTGGCGGTCGGCTGTCAGGTGGAAGGCCTCAGTCAGGCCTTCCTGAAGGTGAGTACCGATGTGTGGTCATCGGGAGTATTCTAGCTTGGCAGGCTATCAGGTGGTAGGCCTTATCAGGCTTTCCTGAAGGCAGGTGCCGATGCTGCGGCATCAAGGTACTGCTAGCCTAGCTGGCTATCAGGTTAAAAAGGGCCATTACGCTCTCCTGAAGGTCGGCTTTCAATTGTAGGCCTCAGTAGGCCTCTTGAATAAGGCGCATTATCAGTTGAAGGCCTCGACCAGGCCTCACTGGAGGTAAGTACCGATGGTCACATCGGAACAACTAGCCTGCCGGCTAGCAGGTTGTAGGCCTCATCAGGCCTCCCTGAAGGCCTGCTGTTAGTTGGAAAGCCTTAACCAGGCCTCTCCATAAGCAAGCACCGGCGCACGGCGTCCGGGTATGCTGCCTAGCAGGCTATCAGGTGGAAGGCCTTACTAGGCCTCCCTGAAGGTGAGTTCCCAGGTTGTGGTCACTAGATCAGTAGCATAAATTGCTATCTGACAGTAGGCCTGCACCGGGGTGACCCAGAGGCAGGTAGTAGGCCTCATCAGGCCTCCCTAAGGCGTTCCTGGGACCCAGTCACTTGATAAACAGTTAGTAGCAACGAAGCGCAAACGGGTAGCAGGCCTTTCCAGGCCTCCCTAAAGGCTGGTTATCAGGTAGTAGGCCTCAATAGGCCTCCCTTGAGGGCGAGTTCCTGAGTCAGGATGCTCGGCTAGCCTGCGTAGCTTGACTGTCAGGTAGTAGGCCTCCATTAGGCCTCCGTGTGAAAACAAGTGCAGTTTTCCAGTTACCTTGACAGACGGCCTCAACTGTTATCGGGTGGCCCACGGGACCTCCCTAGACATAACCTCAGCAGTTAGCATGCTTCGCTGGCAGGTGGTAGGCCTCTCTAGGCCTCCCTAGAGGTGAGCTTGAACGCTCTGTAAGTCGGCATATATTGCTTTCAGGTAGTAGGCCTCACTAGGCCTCCCTGAGGGTGGATTCCCTGGCCAGGATGCTCGGGCTGCCAGCATGGCGTGCTGTTAGGTAGTAGGCCTCCCTGGGAAACCCGCTGTTAGGTGGTAGGCCCACGGGGCCTCCCTGAAGGCGAAGTTCCCAAGTTAGGCACTTCTTGGTTACCAGTTCTCTGTGTTAGAACTTGTGGTAGTTGGGCCTACAGCTGGTGGTTATCCGCCAGGCAGGTTCAGATGCTCCCCTCAATGAGGTTCGTTTATGAGCACTCAGCCGCCTGAGCATGGTCAGACGGTCGTAGGCCTCTCGTGAGGCCTCCCTGTTAGATCAGTCCGTAGGCCTTTCTGGCCTCCCTACTGCTTTGAAACACAAGCACCTGGTAGATCCTTAATTTGAGCAGGCAGACTCCCCTCACTAGCAAGTGTTATAACGCGCTTTGCTGAGTATTGCTCTCTTGGATAACCCGTCTCTGAGTTCCGGGCTAAGTAGGACTGCCATATTTCAGTCCCTTAGTTTGGATGCCCCCTGGGCACCATCCAGAGGCTCTGTTCTTGAACAGACAGTGTTGGCTAACCGAAGTGTCCCTAACACTTAGGGCACCAGGTCAGGCCTCCCTGGTGGCACTCGGGAGAACTTGTTTCCCGAGTAGTGACTGGCTGGGGCTCCTTCGGGTCCCCTAGCCACATTCCCTTAAAAGGGACCCCTTCTGGTGAAGTGGTGGTCCCGGGCTTCTGAGCAGTCTAGATGGAACCTCAAGCGGTGCGTTAAGGTTCCGTTTAGGTGTATAGCTTGGGCTATGACCGTAGGGAGTGCTGTCGCTGTCAGCCCAGTGTGACCTGAGGGGGAGTTGCTCAGGTTTTTTCAGTTGAAATTACTTGTGCTGACAGTTGTCACTGTCAGTGGGCAGACACTCCCCTCAGCATGGTGGCGTTGGTATATCGTTCCCCGTAACGTCAATTCGACACAGCGCAAGTTCCCTTTCGAAAGGGAACGTCTTGGTTACGTATGTAACCTCTGTTCCCTGAGAACAGGGAACGAGACGCTGCGTCGCCTGCCATGCCTCGGGGCCTGTCTGCCATACAGTCCCTTCAGACGAAAGATGTATCTGTGTTGGCACAGCGCCCTTATATACTTCCAGGTCGCACGATGATGATGTCATGGGCTGACGTCGGTCAAAGACTTTGCCGTGATTCGATAGTAGCTTCAGACACCAGTCACGCCGAGGGCGTTCCCCGTAGCGTCAATTCGACGCAGCGTCTCGTTCCCTGTTCTCAGGGAACAGAGGTTACATACGTAACCAAGACATTTTATCACTGATACTGAGGTGGTGTGCACAGTTAATGTGAGAATCAAAGGCGAACGGCGCGTGACATACGTCACGACCAAACGTTAGCTATTCAACCCGCCTTCAAGGAAGTAAACGCTTGTCAATGGAGAGTGGCCAGACTCTATGTACAAATGAAATGTACGAGAGTCTGGTAAAACCAGGCTACCTCTACGACGCATGCGCGAGAATATGACGTAGCGCCGGGGTTCGGGAATCCATGAAATGCACACTTTAGTCCCATTTTGAGAACTACGCCGAGACCTAAAGCACGATCAATGTAGAATCCAACAGCTTAGACACGCGCGTCTTCCTCTGCTTGTCAACAAATCGCTTCTGGGTCATCTGTCCGAACGCCGGATCTGCGTCATATACTCGCGCATGCGTCGTGGAGGCACACACGGAAGAAAATAAAAAGTTGGATAAAGGTGTTATTTGGATTTTTTTTTGCGCACAAAAACTATTGTCGTCGCATCGTAAAATGATTGTAGAGTCACTGTGGTGAGATGGACTTTGTAACGACGTTTTAAGTTCCTTTTCTGGGTCTTGGGAGTATTAATGTACTGAATGCCAATGGAGGCCTATCTGAAGCCTTTCTCAGCCATCAGCTTTCAACAAAAATATCTTCATTTGTGTTCCGAATATGAACGGAGGTCTTACGGGTGTCGAACGACATAAGGGTGAGTAATTAATGACAGAATTTTCATTTTTGGGTGAACTAACCCTTTAAGACCAATACAATGAAAGGATTTTTAGAAGTCTTGGCCAACTGAAAAGTATGAACATGAAAAGTATGAGCATGTACAGCACTCAATACTTAGTTGGGGCTCCTTTTGCCTGAATTACTGCAGCAATGCGGCGTGGCATGAGGAGATCAGTCTGTGGCACTGCTCAGGTGTTATGAGAGCCCAGGTTGCTCTGATAGTGGCCTTCAGCTCTTCTGCATTGTTGGGTCTGACATATCGCATCTTCCTCTTCACAATACCCCATAGATTTTCCATGGGGTTAAGGTCAGGCGAGTTAAGAACAATTAAGAATGGATACCATGGTCCTTAAACCAGGTACTGGTTGCTTTGGCACTGTGTGCAGGTGGCAAGTCCTGTTGGAAAATGAAATCTGCATCTCCATAAAGTTGGTCAGCAACAGGAAGCATGAAGTGCTCTAAAACTTCCTGGTATACGGCTGCGTTGACCTTGGACCTGGGGTGACATGGCACCCCAAACCATCACTGACTGTGGAAACTTTACACTGGACCTCAAGCAACGTGGATTGTGTGCCTCTCCTCTCTTCCTCCAGACTCTGGGACCCTGATTTCCAAAGGAAATGCAAAATTTACTTTCATCAGAGAACGTAATTTTGGACCACTCAGCAGCAGTCCAGTCCTTTTTGTCTTTAGCCCAGGCGAGACTCTTCTGAGGCTGTCTGTAGTTCAAGAGTGGCTTGACACAAGGAATGCGACAGCTGAAACCCATGTCTTGCATACGTCTGTGCGTAGTGGTTCTTGAAGCACTGACTCCAGCTGCAGTCCACTCTTTGTGAATCTCCCCTACATTTTTGAATGGGTTTTGTTACACAATCCTCTCCAGGGTGCGGTTATCCCTATTGCTTGTACACTTTTTTCTACCACATCTTTTCCTTCCCTTCGCCTCTCTAATAATGTGCTTGGACACAGAGCTCTGTGAACAGCCAGCCTTTTTTGCAATGACCTTTTGTGTCTTGCCCTCCTTGTGCAAGGTGTCATTGGTGGTCTTTTGGACAACGGTCCAGTCAGCAGTCTTCCCCATGATTGTGTCGCCTACAGAACTGGACTGAGAGACCATTTAAAGGCCTTTGCAGGTATTTTGAGTTAATCAGCTGATTAGAGTATGGCACCAGGTGTCTTCAATATTAAACCCTTTCACCATATTCTAATTTTCTGAGATACTGAATTTGGGATTTTCCTTAGTTGTCAGTTATAATCATCAAAATTAAAAGAAATAAACATTTTAAATATATTAGTCTGTGTGTAATGAATGAATATACAAGTTTCACTTTTTGAATGGAATTAGTGAAATAAATCAACTTTTTGATGATATTCTAATTATATGACCAGCACCTGTAAGTGGCGATCGATAGTGGATAATATATAATGAACTGATGGTAACTATAACGTTGCACTGTTGACGCTCACGCAGCCTCTCGAGGAGAAATCAAAACAAATGTGCACCGCTCACACAAAGAAACTCACTTAACACACTACCTTAAAAATGTAGAAATGTATTTATATTTATAACATAT
This sequence comes from Gobio gobio, assembly GCF_949357685.1. Classification (NCBI taxonomy): domain Eukaryota; kingdom Metazoa; phylum Chordata; class Actinopteri; order Cypriniformes; family Gobionidae; genus Gobio; species Gobio gobio. The sequence continues at coordinate 15,254,105 of NC_137097.1, read as the reverse complement.
GATACAGTTGCAGCGTCACATTACAAAGAGTGCCATTTTCCTGAATAACATCACGACTCGTATGACAGATCCATAAACAATTATTAACATTAAGTCACTTACATTTTAGATGCAATATTGAGTGTTTTTGTTCCACTTCAGCAGCGAAAAGTTCCAAACAAGATCACAGCAAAACGCGTATCACCGCAACAGTGTGTTAGTGAATGATTCGGCGTTTTGAATGAATCGGTTGAATAAAAGATTCAATAAACTATTCGTAAACGACTGCCTCATTCCTGAACGAATCGATTCAATGACTCGCTCATTCAGACGTTCACCTGCCGCCACCTACTGGCGTTTTAGTTTCATGTTGAAACCTTCTTTCAAACTTTTCTTGTTTGTATATTCAAAAAATATTTTAAACATTTAAACAATCTCATAACATTATTTAATGCAGTTGTAATTTTTCCAGTGCAAAATTATTTAATTTGATTGGTAACTACCCTATGGTGTCTTATTCTAATTTAATTTATAGATCAAATTTAAGAAGATAAAATGAAAGCTGAAGCATAGCCTATATTTAATAAGATTTGGGGAAAAATGCCCTTTATAAAAGGTAAAAATATCACATGTAAATATGTCAGATCTGATTGAATACTGGTGAGAATATTGCTTCAGAATAAATTATATTTACAACACAAAAAAAAAAAAAAAAAATTCCGGACAAGCACATTTTTTTAATGACAGATTTACTTGTCCGAAGGACAAGCACGTGAACAAGCTTAAAGGATCTGCTGCTAACATCTTGGTGCCAGATACCACAACACACCTTCAGGGGTTTAGTGGAGTCCATGCCTCGATGACAGCAAAATGGGGACCAACACAATATTAGGCCATAATTCAGCTTTAAGAATGAAACTAACCTGTGTGTTCCTCAGTTTCTTCATGTTTCAAACTGAATACTTCTTTAATCTTTATGTCTTCACTTTCCTCTTTCTCTGTTTGTTCCTCAGTTTCTTCATGTTTCAAACTGAATACTTCTTTAATCTTTATGTCTTCACTCTCCTCTTTCTCTGTTTGTTCCTCAGTTTCTTCATGTTTCAAACTGAATACTTCTTTAATCTTCACGTCTTCTCTCTCCTCTTTCTCTGTTTGTTCCTCAGTTTCTTCATGTTTCAAACTGAATACTTCTTCAATCTTCAGGTCTTCACTCTCCTCTTTAATAAACGCCATCTTTGTAATAGTGTGTCACGTGGATCTCAGTCGCTTCTCCAGGAGTTTTTCTGTGTGTTTGTCCTGTTTAAGAATAATTAACAGAAAGAAAAATAAATCCAAAATCTCTCCTAGTTCAGTAGTTCAACTGGCAAGAGAGTGATAGTGTTTTTTTTGTTTTGTTTTTTTATAATTTTTGATTTTAATTTAAAATGACAGAATTCAACAGCAGAATTTACAGAATTTCTTGACACATTTTGTATAACAATTTAAGTAAAAATAAACAAAAAAGTTGAACTTAAAAGTAAAGGGCATCGCAATCATGTTAAATTAATTGCACACTTTTTTGAAAATGAGCAAAATTTGGTTTTAAATTACTCCATTTAGTTTGATGAATATGACATTTTCCTAATAACAAAAACAAATCAATAATATATATGTTTCTTTTGGAAAGTCATTCATTTGAATGAAGTAAAACAGATTTAAGAGGTTTCAGTTCATTTTAACACTTATAAATTGAGACTTATGAAATCTCATATCTAATGTGTTTCTCAGGATATATTCTGTCAACAATGTTAAATGACACTTCTTTGGTTTTATTTGTTACACAATACCCACTAATCTTCCCACTCAAATGAGGGAAACATATGACCCCAAACTAATTTAGATGGAGGAGAAGAGGTAGAAACAAAAAGAGATCTAATCGATTGATTACTGCAAGATGATCTAAATAGAAATGTTTGAAGAGTTAATTATTAAAAAAGATTGCTCTGTTTTCCCTAACCATTTATTTAAGCAACTTGATAGTATCATTTTTTTTTCTTAGATGCAGTTTTGATATTAACAAAACACCTCTTCAATCATCTTCAATTATCTAATTTTCACAAGCAAGTGTTTTTGACGCAGTGTTTGGTTCTTAAACAACTTCTCACCCCTTTTTTATTTGGAATAGTACACATATCACACACCAAAACAAAATATTTTTTATTATGAATTAGTTGTTGTAATTATTATTATTAATTTGCTAGAAGTAAACCATCTATAGAAAATAATTCCCTGGTCTCAGGCGAATGCAACATATGAAACCGCTGCCTCTGGGACTAACTCACAAGCTTTGAGTACGGCTAGCTTACACTGAACTTATACAGACAGGGGTTGAAGTATTATTAATAATTTGTTATTATTATTATTAATATTAGTTGGACTGTTGTTGAATTCCGATGCTCAGCTTTTGAGCATTACTGAACTAACGTTATGCCTTACATTGAAGTGTCTGTTAAATAATATATTATTGAATTCTATCATGAATTCTATTATACAATTACATCTCTATTCATTCAGAGTGATGGACAAAAAACACTCAAAACTAACACAACAAATTAACAAAACAAAGCAAATTATACAGACCCTTATATTAGGCAGTTCAGCTATTTAATGATTTGTTATGAATCAATCGGTTCAAAAGAGCGAAATTGCAATTTACTCACACAACGCTGATGTTAGATAAAGCAATGCAAAGTTACATTTAATAATACATCATTCATTCTGTATCGCTTTAAACACTTTAAAAGCTTAAAACACAAACCTTTCTTCAGCCGAATCACAACAGATGCAGGAGCGCGGCGCAGCCTTATGACGTCATACAATAAGAGCAAAATAAAAGTCCCTTCTTCTGCTTCTTTTAGTTTCTTGGCAGATTGCATCGTTCATTTGTTGCATACCGCCACCTACTGTACAGGAGTGTATAGAGTGTTGCAGTAAACCTTTGGTCATTCAATCAAAAAGGGGGTTTATTTAAATAAAAAATATAAAAATTATATTCTTATTATAGCTGTGTTTAAGGAAAATAATTAAGCTTCTAATTCTTTCACTTTCCCTCCCTTGTTCCCCAAGAATATCCTCAATGTTATCATCCATTTCTTGCCATCTTTGTCTCTGTTCACTGTCTCTCCTACATCTAAATAAAACATGATATTCCCAACAATCATTTAATACTGACACTGCTGGATTATTATTACTCCCTAGCAACCTAACCCTATATGTTAATGCTAGTTTAATGAATCTTAATGTAAGTGGGGCTTCTTTTGTCTCTACCAGTAAAGCACTCCTTAGAGTCGTTTTAATAGCACCCATGACCATTCTCAGTGCTCTAAACTGAATTATATCAATCATTCTTAATTTAGTTTGACATGCTGTGCTATATGCTATACATCCATAATCTATAACTGGCCTGATTAATGCTATATACACTCACCTAAAGGATTATTAGGAACACCTATTCAATTTCTCATTAATGCAATTATCCAATCAACCAATCACATGGCAGTTGCTTCAATGCATTTAGGGGTGTGGTCCTGGTCAAGACAATCTCCTGAACTCCAAACTGAATGTCAGAATGGGAAAGAAAGGTGATTTAAGCAATTTTGAGCGTAGCATGGTTGTTGGTGCCAGACGGGCCGGTCTGAGTATTTCCCAATCTGCTCAGTTACTGGGATTTTCACCCACAACCATTTCTAGGGTTTACAAAGAATGGTGTGAAAAGGGAAAAACATCCAGTATGCGGCAGTCCTGTGGGCGAAAATGCCTTGTTGATGCTCGAGGTCCGAGGAGAATGGGCAGACTGATTCAAGCTGATAGAAGAGCAACTTTGACTGTGAAGGGTCAAGGGTCAAGCCAAACATCACTTGTCTCTTCATCAGACACATATCCTTCAAGAATGATTTTATGTTCAATATTAAAATAAGAATGAATGATAATCAAGTTATAACCATTTTCCTACATTTGATAAATCAGTTCTCTATATTCAAGGAGTGATTTTGGATATTGTAGTGTTTTAGTTGCTGTGTGCTTTTGAATCCAGATTATTCAGGTGCTGCTCTGATGTCTGTGTCAAGACGTGCTGACAGGCAACTGTCCTTGGTGTTGTAATACACTCCAGGGAGTAAAACGAGATCAGCATGTGTTAACTATATGTCTTACTGAGGTGACCCCTGGGGTCATCCATGTAACAGCTATGGGATTCTTTTGGGGAGAAATGTACCTCTCTGATACTTTTCTTTCTTTATAGAATAAAGTCACTTCTGTACTAAATGTAGTATCAGCATGTTTTGGAGAAGTGCTTTGTTGATAGTTAGTTAAGATGTCCCGACCTTGATGGAAACTGGTATTCTCTGGAGTATTGTGTGTGTGCGTTGTATGATTTGTGCAGATTCAGTATTGGATATGGGCCTTCCTGCAGGCGATGCCAGACCTTTAGACGCTTTTCTGTGACCTCTGAGGTCACTGGGGACTAATCTGGGCCTGGGCGACATCAAGTCTACGCATTTTTAGAGATATATGTTCCTATCGGTCTACGTGTGGAAAGTTGCTTACGTTGCTTACGTTGCATGTTGTTAGAACCAATAAGAATCATTCCACATGGCAGTAATGACGTGTCTAGACCTTGAAAACAGTATAACTGTTCAGAATATTGTATGTACGTTAGACGGAGGCGGGGAGACTGTTGGAGGGAGCGCGGCCTACGAACTCCTCTTGAGCTGGCTTCTGCTGATGAAACTGCAAACTATTCTTCAGTAAAATTTTTCTTTAATTAATTAATCATTTTTCACTACTGGTCCTGGGTCCTAAGCTGTTACCCCAACAACTGAAATAACCACTCGTTACAACCGAGGTATGCAGCAAAGCATTTGTGAAGCCACAACATGCACAACCTTGAGGCAGATGTGCTACAACAGCAGAAAACCCCACCGGGTACCACTCATCTCCACTACAAATAGGAAAAAGAGGCTACAATTTGCACAAGCTCACCAAAATTGGACAGTTGAAGACTGGAAAAATGTTGCCTGATCTGATGAGTCTCGATTTCTGTTGAGACATTCAGATGGTAGAGTCAGAATTTGGCGTAAACAGAATGAGAACATGGATCCATCATGCCTTGTTACCACTGTGCAGGCTGGTGGTGGTGGTGTAATGGTGTGGGGGATGTTTTCTTGGCACACTTTAGGCCCCTTAATGCCAATTGGGCATCGTTTAAATGCCACGGCCTACCTGAGCATTGTTTCTGACCATGTCCATCCCTTTATGACCACCATGTACCCATCCTCTGATGGCTCCTTCCAGCAGGATAATGCACCGTCACAAAGCTCGAATCATTTCAAATTGGTTTCTTGAACATGACCATGAGTTCACTGTACTAAAATGGCCCCCACAGTCACCAGATCTGAACCCAACAGAGCATCTTTGGGATGTGGTGGAACGGGAGCTTCGTGCCCTGGATGTGCATCCCACAAATCTCCATCAACTGCAAGATGCTATCCTATCAATATGGCCCAACATTTCTAAAGAATGCTTTCAGCACCTTGTTGAATCAATGCCACGTAGAATTAAGGCAGTTCTGGGGGTCAAACACAGTATTAGTATGGTGTTCCTAATAATCCTTTAGGTGAGTGTATATAAAATTATTTACATATAATTAGTTAATTTTATATATTCATATGATATGCTATTATGTTGTATATTCATATCATTGTTATCCTATGGACTACACTATTATTACCATCAAGGACATGAATTTATTGAGGAAAGGAAAATTAGCCAGGGACATCCTGTTTATTCAAAGAAAGAGCTTTATTAGCACAAACACACAACCATGTACAAAACGTAGGAGATCTGCCCACACAACAAATGGGAAGCATACGAGAAGCCCAAAATCCTACAGCACCATGAAGTGTCTGTTTTCCGCTTGAGTATCTAGCGGCATTCTGTCTGAATTCAGTCCATTTTGCAGACGTCTGTGGTGCGTTGCCCTGTACTTAGGAATCGCCTCTAATCTCGACTGCAGCGTGGCACAGAGCTCGGTGAGCTCCTGACTGCGAAAGGATGGAGGTCGCACAATCCATCCAGACACCCCGCCAACGCTGCCGTCTTCCTCATCAGACATCAGGTCTATGGTAGCGCACTTCCAAAGGCCCACCTCATCCTCAGCTAGCACACTCTGTCTTGCTTCTAGCAGCTGTAAAAACAGCCAATAAAGACAATCAGTATTGCGCAAGGCACTGCATATGGACTCAACACATCTATTAAGTCACATTGACCAAAAACGGATCTAATCTAATAAATCTTACCCTCTTTCTTCTCGCTCGACTCCGAGCTGAACTCTTCACAGCTTCCGCCTGCGATGCAAGATCTGGATGTTTGAACCTGAAGCTCCTGCGTACGGTCTCGTAATATGTCTTACAGGCAGCTGGAAAATGAGTGAAATGAATAAAAAACAATGTGTAAAAGAACTTAAACAATAAAAACAATAAAGGAGAAAATAGTAAAAGTTACTTACACACAATGTCATCATTATCAGCATCATGTAAATCTGGACTTGCAGACATAGCTCCGAGCAAATATGAGGTCACGGCCTCGTTATGAGGTGAGGTTAGTCTGTGAAAACAAAATCAGGATCTATTAACGGATCTATATCCTTATACAGGAGAATGAAAGCATATTCTTTGAATCTTACCCTTGGTCCGGGTCGTAGCGCCTACAATTAGTCTCCGAGTTGTGAAGACGGCGTACTGCTTCCTGTAAATTACAAGACCAAAAAAAACACTTTTATAAAGCAACTTACAATTGTTCTCTTACAAGGCTACTTTTAGCTTGTGCTACTTAAAAAAAGCTGAGCTTAGGTAGCAGTCTTACCGCAATCTTAGGATTGTGCACCCGTCTTCTCTTCTTAGAGTTAGTATCTTCCACACAGTTTTTCGACTCCAAAGCAGCCAACTTATCTTCTATGGACAGCAACCTGGAGCTTACTAAAGTGAACTGCTCATTTACATCGGCAGCAAACTGAGTAAGCTGACGAGACAGCCCACTGATAGCATTCAGCAGCTTCTTCTCGCCGGTCTGTGGACTGGCTGAAAGGGGTTGATCGCGTCCATGCAGAGGAGCTGAAGGGGACCAGCCTTCAACCAGCCATTGTAGATCAAGAAACAGCAAAAACACAGGAAATGGAGGAAAAGGTCTGAGTACAGGAGTAAAAACATGTCTGTTTATATGCTCGTCTTGCAAGTACTGCTGTATGAGTCGTCATGCCCAGGACCTCGCACGTGATTGGATGAGGGCTAGAAGGCTCGTCGGGCTCCTCCAATCACATGTGAGGTCATTGTTATACGGAAGAACTCATGAGACAAGCTTGCATGTCTATGATGTAAACAAGCACGGTGTGCCTATAAAGTTCTGTGATATAAACACGGTGTGCCGTCAGTTGAAAGATGGACGTCCCAAGACTGAAGAAAAGACCTCGGCGCCTCTGTGAACATTGCAACACTGAACTCTGTCATACACAGTATTTTGACCACAGAAAGCGTTTGGGAGAGTTTGGGAGAAAAAAATCCAAAAGTGCTAGGTCAGATAACATATCCAGTCATGACCCAACTGGCGGGAGTTATGTACCGTCTATGTGTAAAGACCTCCAAGATAACTTGGCTGGAGTTGGAGAGATTGATGAAAGTGAAATGAACGAGGACCCAGAAAAAGAAGTGATGGAAGAATCTGAAGAAATGCACCCAGCGACTGCCAGTTAATGCATCCACTGTGCATTTAAGCAAGACCAAAGAAAAGGTCACTGTAGTCATGCCACTATGCCCAGTGGTTGAGCTCTAGGAGACCGTGATGTTGTTTGCATGGAATGCACATTTTACCTTTGTGGCAAAGCCGGATTAAAACTAATTGTTTAAATAAATTGTTTTGTTTATCTTTTTTTACATAACATTGTCCATTGCTAATGACACACAATAAATAATCTAGCATACTTTCATTAAATATATAAATTCAAGCTAAAATTTAAGATTTTATAATTAGGCTACACTGAGCCTGATCTATTTATACCTGAGATTTTCTTAGAATGAAGTTAATACCTTTTAGAAAAATGTCACTTGGGGTAAAACTCCTGCTACCCTGATTTGCATTTGTATAGCTCATATAATTTTCATTTACATGTTAACCTGATAAGCTTCATGAGCGCGTGCACGGGTTGAAGCGCTATTTTTAGCACGAGTGTAATGTTTGTTAATAGATTTAACGTAAAAAAACATCATTAATCTTGACAAACTATATATCATTCTAAAGGTCTAAACCTCAAGCATCGAGGACAGACCACTGTTTTTCATTGAAAAGCTTATAACGGCTGTATTTTTGCATCAATGTAAGCAATACACATCAACGATTTTATAAATAAAAACAGAGTACATACCTTTAGTGTCCTAATTACGAGCCACACACGCATCCATTGCAAACAATTCCAGAACGAATGGAAAGGTGAGGGTCCACTGAATAACATCCCATAGAGCATTTTAATCCAACGAAACAATAACGGTGTAATATTGATGGTTAATCCTTTGTTTACATTGCATTTCTGCGGAGCGAAGTATCATACTAGACTGTTATGCAATAAAATAATGCACCAAAAACAGTCTCCCGGTAGAATAAAGTGGCATGGGTTTAAAGCTTAGAATGTTACGAACAAAATCCAACTAACCCCACTCAAAAACATGCAAAGATAGCCGCGATATAGTCAAAAATATCCAACCATAGCGATCGTTTTATCTGATGTCATGACGTGCTCATCCAATGATAATGTCTGTTTATCTGGAGCCAATAAAAGCATTGAATCGTCATGACTGACAGAAAATGTAGCCAATGAGCACACGATTCCAACGAGACCTTGCATGTGTATGTTTGTCACATGGGCGTGAATATTTATTCATCTGAATGTGCCAATGTGGCGCTATCTCCGACGAGATGCTGCGAGCCTGACACCCCCCATCTGACAGCTAAAAGCTAACGCGCTAGTAAACAAACAGAGGTCTCTTTGTAGTAACTGTTTGCTAATCTTACTAACTGGACGGAATGTATTATCCAATGGATCGTCAAAAGAAGTTTTTATTGTGCTGAAGATGCTTTATTTGAGCTCACTCGAAGCAGCGATGTGAAAAAGGAGAGTGAACACAGCGGTGACGGTGCTTGTTGACAGAGAAGTTGATCCAATAACACACCGGTGAGTTGCTATGTGTAGTTGTTTATGTATATTGAGAATGTGTGTGAGAATGTATGTATTTTATTGTTTCTGTGTGCTAGAAAAAATGCAATATACCAGTATGCATTATACATATGCTGATATTTTGCATTTTTCCTAGCACACATGGGGAAAAAGTATATAATTTTTCCCCATGTGTGTGTAAATAAAACATATATATATATATATAACACATGTAATTGTTTATATATATATATATATATATATATATATATATATATATATATATATTGAGACTGTATTTATTTTATGTTTTTCCTGTGTGCTAGAAAAATTACAATATACCAGTATGCATTATACATATGCTGATATTTTGCATTTTTCCTAGCACACATGGGGAAAAAGTATATATAATTTTTCCCCATGTGTGTGTAAATAAAACATATATATATATATAACACATGTAATTGTTTATATATATATATATATATATATATATATATATATATATATATATATATATATATATATATATATATATATATATATATATTGAGACTGTATTTATTTTATGTTTTTCCTGTGTGCTAGAAAAATTACAATATACCAGTATAGATTATACATATACTGATATTTAGCATTTTTTCTAGCACACACAGAAAAAAAAAAAATATATATATATAATATATAAAATGCATTTTTTTCCCCTGTGCTACAAAAACAAATTGACGAAAAAAGAAAAGTTCTGGACGGCCGACCATCTGTGTGATTGTTGAATGCTCACTGTATCACCGGCCATTATATTGATTGTAGGACTGTGTGCGAATGTATGGGCCGCCGTCAATATGAATGCTCACTGTATAGCCGGCCGTTAGATTGATGCTTGGGCTGTGTGAGAATGTATGGGCCGCCATCAATATGAATGCTGTCTAACCGACTGCCCATCAGTTTCATTGTTCATGGGATGGCCTGTAATTAGAGTGAATGATGACAGTGTGATTGTTGATTGAATGGGCAAACTATACAGAAATAGGACATGCAGTGCTAATTCTCATTCCTTTCCTTGCCATTCTACAGGCATCAGGTTGAGTCTTCAGATGAGCTATGGCATCCAAGCACCAGCCAACCAGCAGAAAAGAGAAGAACGCTTTCAGATTCTTCAAGATCTGCACTTGCTGCTGTAGACCTGAATCCGCCAGTAAAAGGCCAGTAAATGTTTTTTTTTTTTTACATTTGCAAATTGTGTGTGTTTTTATAGCTATATATTTATATTATATTGTTATTTATATTACTAGTTATATTTATAGTTATTATACTTATATTACTTGTTGTATTTTCAGTTGCAAAGAAGTTTAGCTCTTTTTTATTAATATTTCATTTTTATTATATTTTTATAAGTTCTGTTGTACAAATAAATCACTAATACAAAGTCTTATGGTTCTGCCTATTATTTTATAGTTGAAAAAGCATTCAAGCATCATATATGATGGCTAAAACAGCTTGCAGTACACTTCATAACATTAGGTTATCAAGTCTCCTGTAGGTTTCTTGGCACCTGGACATATTCTTAGAAAAAAGCATGCAGGAACCCCATTTTTCATGATATCTTCGTCAAATTTTAAATATAAACTGATGAGACTTTTGCCTTTCAATTCATTAACTAACTGGATTCCTCCAGGCTTATTTTCATATATTTTTACATCAAATAATAAAGTGTTCATTGTAGCACAAATCATCTTCAAGACACTTCAACTTCTATAACTGTTTGTCTTTCTAAGTTTTTTTCTACTTTAATGTTTGGGTAATAAACTGTAAAGTGTCTTCTTTTTAAAGATGTCTAAATTGTGCATGTAGTGCAAATTGTTTAGCAACTGCAATTGTTTTAGTTGGGAGATGTCATTTCTGGGGATGTGCCTCAAGCAGGCGGAGGGAGAAATGGAACAGACATAGTCTTGGAAAAAAGCTTGCAGGAACCACATTTTTCATTATATCTTCCTCAAACTTGAAATATAAACTGATAAGTCGTGTGGCTTTCAATCCATAACTGAACTGGATTCCTCCAGGTCTATTTTCATATATTTTTACATGAAATAATACAACATTCTGTGTAGTGCAAATAATTTTTGAGGCATTTCAACTATTATAATTTTTTATCTGTTTGAGAATTATCAACTCTGATTGCTTTTTAGTAGAGTCCAAAGTGTCTTCTTTCCAAAGATACCTTAATTGTGCCTGTAGCACACTGTTCTCAGGAGCTATAATTGTTTTAATTCAGGTAGGTCGTTTTCAGCTGTGAGCCCCAAAGTGGGGTTGCAGTTTAACAGGTTAAAGCCTCACCTGTAATTAGGGGATGGGGGGTCATGGGGGGTCAACTGCCAAGCAAGGCCCATCTCAATTTCGGACAATTCACCGCAGTTTTCGGTGTTGCCTGCAAATTGCTGTGTGCAGTCGTAAACCTGAACTTCCACGACAATCTACAGTGCCGCTTACTGACCAAAATCCCACTTTTCATTTATGTTCAGGTATGTTAATGTGATAATACGTTTTGGGATATTTAAGTGGAATATTCTCAGGTTGAAGGCAGCCTAGTTTTTGTCTGGTCATGTGATCTCAGCATGTCAGACCTGCTCCATGTCAAATAAAACCACTTTAATTATGACACTCTTCAAAATATCCTTAATTTCTGTAGAGCTGGACATTTTAATAATGACCAAATGACTGAGTTCAGCTTTTGAGAATAGACCAACCTGTTTGTTCCTCAGTTTTCTCATCTTTGACTGTTTCTTCAAGCTTCACATCTTCATGTTTGACTCTCAATGTTTCCTCAATGTTCACGTCTTCATGTTTCACTCTCAATGTTTCCTCAATGTTCACGTCTTCATGTTTCACTCTCATTGTTTCTTCAATCTTCATGTCTTCACTCTACACTTTAATAAACGCCATCTTTATAACAGTGTGTCACGTGGCTCTCAGTTGCTTCACCAGTAGTGCTGCAGTCATCAAGTGTGACTAAACCAGAGGAACATTGTGCTTTTATGGAGGTTTCAGGGGGCCGTCCTTACTGGTGAAGATAAAGCATATAAAGGATGTGAGCAGTTATAGGAACAGCTCTAATCCAATCAGCACAACTATAGCACTGATTATCATAGACATCAGGAAGAGTCACACCTTCATCCATTCATTCACACTTAACTCAGACATCGATTAGCATCAACAGTCACACCAATTAAAGTCATGAGGCAGAAGCAGAAGAGCCATTAAAGACAAAAAGTGAAAAGCCTCACTTACCAAGATTTTACATTTGTATTCCCACACACTTGAAGCAAAAGACATTCATTTTAAATGTTTACCTTTCTGCTGACTTTCTACGGTGAAATAATTTCACCAAAATAATGTAAAAGTGTCTTGTCGCTGTAAAACCATGGCTAGTGTTGTCTTTTGTCTCTGTGATGCTCCTGATGATTCTGCATCATTACTTTAATTGGTGTCATTGTTCTTGCTAATGAATTTGTAAACTACCACATCTGATGGGTGCGTAGCTAGCACACTATTAGCACTATTAACTATTAGCACTATTTCCCTCTACCATTGTTTAAATTTGTTCATTTTGAAGTTTAATTGAATTTGATTATGATATTATTTGGGTAGTATTATAGTAGTATAGGTTTTAAGATCTTGGATATACAGAAGGGTGCACACTTCTTATATTCAGGGATGCAAACGGGTGAGGGGTAAGAAAAGGTGAGAACATTGCGTAGCTAGAGAAAACATTCTCAGAGGTCAGGACACTTTTTTATATTTTTACTTTTTATGCTCATTTCTAGTCAGTGTTAAGTATCTTTGCATCTACCTGAAAACTAATTCTAACAGGTAAAAAAGTTTTGGTGTTTTATGTAGGGCAAAACAACCCTTTATGAAACAAAAAAAGGATTCAATAGATGTGGGAGTTGAATACATAAACAAAAACAAGAAGACAACAACCAGATAAAATGTAACCCTCAAAACTGAAAACTGAAGATCCCACTGACTACAAATGCATCAATATGGGATACTTTGTACACCACCTCGTAAGTTAAACTCCATTTATTCGGATGTTTAGCCACCAGAATTTCAAGGGCCTGCATCATTTGTTTGCCTGCATGTTTCAGCCTTGCCCGTTTATCTTTGACGCATTTATTTTCATGTATTGTTTTTTATTTTTTTATTACCTTGTTATGTCACTCTTCACAAAACAAACGAACAGCCTGAACGGACAATATGTTGTGAAATGTGCATATGGAAATTGTATAAGATCTTGCTATTCGTTGGTCAATTTGAACTTCAATTTCAAAAGCAACTGTACAGACCCAAAATACAAAACACTTCTTTGTTTTATGTAAGAGCTCTTCAACTCTAGTCCTGAAGTGAGTGTCTTGCTGAGTTTAACATTTTCATTTCAACATTTGTGAAAATAAAAAGTTTTTTTATTCACAAAAGTCGTTTTTTACACGCACACACACACACTTGGATATGTGGTTACTCTCCGTAGGCATAATGGTTTTTCTAATGTAGTCCCCCTACAATAACCCTACCCCTAAACCTACCAATCACAGAAAACTTTTGGCACTTTTTGAATTTCAAAAAACACCATTTAGTATGTTTTAGTATGAGGACACAGATGTCGTCATAAACCATGTTTACGTTGTAATACCGATGTCATTATACACATTTGTGTCCTCATAAACATATACATGAACATACACACACTAACAGCAGGCCATGACAGGAGGAGGACAGAGTAAAGGTACACAGGGGGGGGGGGGGGGGGGGGGGGGGGGGGGGGGGGCGTTGTCATTGAAAATGTGTTCTGATATATATTCCTCACAGAAAATGAGCCAAGGCCAATGAGTCTCAGTTTGAAAAAATAATTAATCGTATCATATTTCTTTTGATAAAAAATGAAAACGGGTCCAACAGACCCGAACACCATACAAGGGTTAAATCACTCATTAGCCAATGGTTTGCAACTATATCATGTGATGACTTTACTTGTTGAGGCACATGATTATAACTTCATCATTTACTAGTTGTATTTGACACATGAATTTGCCCTAATAATGCATTTATTAATGATTTATTGGCTAGAAGTTGAAAAACATGGCTTTGGCTCTTTGTGGTAATTAAACAATTCATTAATAAAATAAGTTATTAGGGAATTCAATTATGATGACATTTAATTAATGGTAATAGGCATTAATTATTATTCCATATAAGTGCGCCCATATTGTAAAGTGTTACCATTTATTTTGTACTTCAAATCTTTTTTATTGGTTTTTGGTGACAGTACAGAATAGAACATCATAAAAACAGTAAACAGTAAAACATTGTCCATTTATAAACCATTTTGCAAGGTTAATGAAACAGGATAGCATTGAACTGGCAAAAAGCATTCTGGATCCAAAATATAGGCAAGAAACAAATGAAGAAAAAAAAAAACAAGGAAAAAGAAAGGGAAAAAATGAAGGGAGACCAAATTCCCCAACACCCCCCAACGAACCAGCCACCCACCCACCTTTAGCAATTAACTTGCCTGAGCACTTAGGCTCGACTTCCACTACTAAGTCCATCCTTCTGGATCTCATTTCCCTATTCCAAAAGTAAGCCCTATAGAACTTGAACAGGAACACTAGTTCAAAACATAACTTTAATAGCATAAAAGTGCAAAAGGGAAGAACCTTACTAACCAAACAAAATAAAATAAATTAATAAAAATAAAACGAATAGACAAAATGATAAAAATAGTGAATAAAAATATTTGTTTTTAGATGTTAAAGATGTTATATATGTACAACTACCAGCTATCAAAGTGATTTTACAATAGTATAAAGAAAAGGAAAACTTAAGAGAAATAATTAGTCTCCGCATACACATGGACACATAAAAGTTGGCCCTCAACCCATGCCGGAGAAGATATGCATGCAAAATGATATAGTCTAGCGTAAAAAAAAAAAAAAATAGGAATAAAATAAATAATAATAATCACGAAACAGAACAATGCCTAAAAAATTAACTAAATTAAATCAGTAAATAATAACAAATCTACATATTCAGGCATATAAAACTTCAGTCAGCCAGAAACTATTAAGTTTGCCGTATTGAACGACTAGAGGAACTATGGTTTCCGACTCATGGGTAGGCTACGGACAAAAAAAAACAACAAAAAAATAGTTCCTGCTATTGTATCAATTCACCGACCGAAAGCAGAGAACGGCATTACTTACACCCCCGGCAGGTTGCTATCGGGTAATTAACAGAGTACATTAGCCTCGTTATGGAACATGATCCAAGGAGTGGGCAGATGCAGCAAAGTCTTCGGCCTCCGTCAACGAAGCGAACATCTTCTTACCTCCATCTTTCGTCCAGACAAAGTTGGTTTGTATCCCAGGTTGTATAGTTCTGCCATCACGGAGCGGTATTTTGCGCGTTGAGTCGCCACTTCGGGCGCGTAATCTTCGTAGATGGTGACTGGGCTGCCTTGATAAACCAGTTTACCTCTTTTGGCTCGAGCCTCACGAATGATCAACTCTTTTTCACGGTAACGGTGGAGCCGGATTTTGACTGGCCTCGGATTCTTCCCGATCGCTGGTTTACTAATGAGAGCTCTGTGTGCCCGGTCAATCTCCGGCGGAGAGGGTAAAATGTCTTCTCCCAAAATGTCTACGAGTACTTGCGCGAAGAAAACTGAAGGACGCGGCCCTTCGAGGGATTCCGGTAAGCCCACGATCCGAATATTGTTACGACGGCTGCGTGATTCAAGGTCCACAACTTTATCATGCAGTTTGGTGTTACTTTTAGCCAGTGTGGCGCAGGTCACTTCCAACGCTCGTACCCGCTCGTCTACATCATTGACACTCGATTCGAGCGAAACAATTTTTTGTGTGTGATCCGCCAACGTGGTCTGAATGCTGTCAATCTTCTCCTCGAGAGTTGAGATGGCTGTTTTAAATTCGGCTGATAGCGCTTGGCGATGCTGTTCAAGGAGCTTGGCCATAGCTGCCATGTTAAGCTCGCTAGCAGCGTTATCTGTCGAGTCCGTTTTCGTTTCTTTTTTGCTCTGCTTAGCTGATTTTGAAGTCATGTTTAGACAAAATTATACCATGTGTGGTATATTGTTTGTTTTGAACCTAAAAAACTATTAAATGGCCTTAAAATGGTAGATTGGACAAGAAGATGAGGGAGCGAGGAACAAACACGTATACTCCATTAGCCCTCTTCTAATATTGTTTTTTGTGTGTGATTTTTTTTTCATCAGTAAAAGGGCACGTCATTTCGATGACAGTGAAACTGAGGACGAGGCAATCCTCCCACTTCCAACTGCTCCTGAAGTGCAAATCAGCCCCTTCAAGGAATGTAAGATGGAGCAATTTATGTAACATGTATAGCTTTATTAATTTGTTTAATTAACACATTTGTTTGTGGATTAATTTAAGGAATACTATCATCAGCTCTGGAAATACACTTTTGCCTTTGAATTTAGTAGGGCTGTCACTAAATATTTTTGTAATCTGTCGATTAATTAATCGAGTAATCTGATAAATGTTTTTTGTTCAGACCTAAACTAAGACCTATAGCCTTTAAAATGACTTCAAATACATATTTACTAACAATGTGGCAATAGTAATTGGTTCAAATAAAGTATCAAAAGTAGGGCTGGGTATCGAGTTCGATACTTTTTAGGTACGGACCAAATTGCCTCAATGCTATCGAGTACCGAAACATTGCTTAATCTTGTCAATGTCAGTAAGCAAATAAGCATGCAGCACGATTGGCTGTGGCGAGGCATCTGAATTTTGCGCGTCATCAGAACCACGTGATTGCAAACAAGCTATTACAATTCAAATGTCTCCTTGCAAAAATGCTATTTTTCCCGACACATTCATAATCATTAGGCTACTTTTGCCAGTGCTTTAAGGCAAGCTTTATGCGTGCTGAGCGCAAGGCATATATCCCGCCCCCCATTAGCCTATATTCAATTCAATTCACATTTATTTGTATAGCGCTTTTCACAATACATGTCGCTTCAATGCAGCTTTACAGAAAATGCATGTGTATACATGACAATTTACATTCATCTGTTATCAGAACTGACTAAGTAATGCATTTCAGAAATGTGCATACAAACCACGCAGTTAGCTAAACATATATTAATTTAAACAATGTATTAATTAATGACAGAAACAATGAACTAATTGAAGTACAGAATACATGTTGTTAAATGATTAGTATATGTATTAGTATTTTCATTGGTGCTTTTTTACAGACTAAAAGATATTGAGTCTCTGAGTCTGTAAAAACATTCAACAAACTGAAAAATAAAACTAAAGTTTTTTGAGGCAATGTAGTCTTATTTCATAAAATTGTTATGGGAAAAAAATATTGTTCAGGAACTGGTATCGGAAGTCAAGGTATCGACATTTTTTGAACAATACCTAATCAAAAGCAAGTAATCATATGGTTTTATTAAACAAAACTTGTAATGTATTACACAATTAAGGCTGCCCTCTAATTGTTGACTAATTTTTGTCACCTTATTTGAATATCCTCATTTGATCTGCATTTTATTTACTATATAGTATTTTATTTAGTAATCCAGAAATATTTAAAAAAATATATAATTAAAGATGAGGAGTTTGGTAAAAAATACAATGGAAATCGTGAATTTTTTTTTTTAATTAAATAATTTCATATGGCAATTCTTTTTTTATGCTGTACATCTTCCATGCTTTCATTTCTTTAACATATTTTCCTGTACAGCTACAAGCAGATCAAGGAATTATTCAAAACCATTGGCCAGAAAGGAGGCGGAGACTAGGAATTGTGAGTATTTGAAAACACAGGACATGTGAGTTATAAAGTTGATATGCATGCGACAGCAGACAATTAAATCGTCAATTTGATAGCAGTTAGACTTAAACATATGCATGTTTGTGAGCTTTCATTGACCTCTCCCATTTCTCCCACTTTTTTCCTGTACAGCTACCAGCAGAGCAGAGAATTACACCCAACCATTGGCCAGAAAGGAGGCGGAGACTATGAATTGTGAGTATTTGAAAACACAGGACATGTGAGTTAATGATATGCATGCGGCAGCAGACAATTAAAACGTCAATTTGATACCAGTTATACTTAAAGGAACACTCCACTTTTTTAGAAAATAGGCTCATTTTACAAGTCCCCTAGAGTTAAATAGCTGAGTTTTACCTTTTTTGAATCCATTCAGCCGATCTTTGTATCTGGCGGTAGCACTTTTAGCATAGCTTAGCATACATCATTGATTCTGATCAGTCCATTAGCATCTCATTCAAAAAATGACCAAAGACACTTTCAATATTTTTCCTATTTAAAACTTGACTCTTCTACAGTTACATCGTGTGCTAAGACCAACTGAAAATGAAAGTTGTGATTTTCTACACCTATATGGCTAGGAACTACTTTCTCATTCCTGCGTAATAGTCGCGGATCTTCGCGGCCGTACCATGGCTGCAGCGGCGCAATGATATTACAGCGCCTGAAAGTAGCCCAGCTAGGGAACTTTCAATGTGACCGGCACTAAGTTCGTGTAGTTGCAGAGAAAGTTTCAGGCTTGCAGCCGACAAATTGTGTTGTGGATTTAGCTGTGTGATTAGCCATGGTTCTGTGTGTTGTAAAGGGCTGTGATAGTAAGTCGAAGGTGTATAGAGACAGAGCGTATTTAGGCCACGCCCACACCGGGGGGGGGGGGGGGCAATCCAACGCCATCCATTGACTTTGCATTGCGTGAGGCTGCATCCTTGTCATTTCGGACTTATAACAAAAAACAGAACAATGTCTAAGAGCTGATATGTGACAAAGTGTACAGCAAACAAGCTAAACAACACAGAAATAAGTTTTTATAAGCTGTCGGCCCAAAAAAACGAGCATTTAAGGAGACAAAAGTGGATAAAGGCAGTAAAACGTGACGCTTCAGCAGGAAGAATGGGTAGATTTTGGGATCCTGACACTCGGTATGTCTCAGTATACCTATGTGTGCAGTAAATATGTTGTCACTGTTAAGTCAAATATCCAAATGTCAGTTTTATATATTATATTTACTGTCGCTGATTACGTTCCCCTTTAGTGTGTGTACTTCTCAGTGTAATTCACATTATGACGCGTTTCGCTCTGTCTCTATACTACCACCATGTTTCACAGAATACCAACGAATCATTGGGCCGCTGCAGCCATGGTACGGCCGCGAAGATCCGCGACTATTACGCAGGAATGAGAAAGTAGTTCCTAGCCATATAGGTGTAGAAAATCGCAACTTTTCATTTTCAGTTGGTCTTAGCACACTATGTAACTGTAGAAGAGTCAAGTTTTAAATAGGAAAAATATTGAAATTGTCTTTGGTCATTTTTTGAATGAGATGCTAATGGGCTGATCTGAATCAATGATGTATGCTAAGCTATGCTAAAAGTGCTACCGCCAGATACAAAGATCGGCTGAATGGATTCAAAAACGGTAAAACTCAGCTATTTAACTCTAAGGGACTTGTAAAATGAGCCTATTTTCAAAAAAAGTGGAGTGTTCCTTTAAACATATGCATGTTTGTGAGCTTTCATTGACCTCTCCCATTTCTCCCACTTTTTTCCTGTACAGCTACCAGCAGAGCAGAGAATTACACCCAACCATTGGCCAGAAGGGAGGCGGAGACTATGAATTGTGAGTATTTGAAAACACAGGACATGTGAGTTATAAAGTTGATAATGATATGCATGCGGCAGCAGACAATTAAAACGTCAATTTGATACCAGTTAGACTTAAACATATGCATGTTTGGGAGCTTTCATTGTAGGGCTGCAACTAACGATTATTTTAATAAACGATTAATCTGTCGATTATTTCTTCGATTAATGGATGAATGGGATTAAAAAACATTCATTTACAATCCTTTATTCAAGAAAAGAACTGACAGTTCAAATTCACAGTGCAAAAAATCTTCAGAAAGTGCACAGGTTGCTACAATAAATCTACAAATCTTGTTTTTTTTTTTTATAAAGAAAAATACTAATCAGAAAACTTAACAGGATGTTAAAACTTGTTCTCTACACTACACTCAGACGCACACACTCACAAACAAAATTAATGGGTTTAGTCAAATTGTAATGCATTAAGAATTTCTCTAAAATGTCCAAACCCATTATAAACTCCTGGAGAATACATCTACTGTATTAACCTGTTAATATGAATGATATTAAAGTTTAAACATGCAATACAGACACAGATTTAACTGCTGTGACATATAAACAAATATTATCTTACAATTAAATAAAACTACTCCTCCTAAAGAAGAACTTATTTTCAATCAATGATATGCATTCTTTATAACAACTTGCATACAACATTCCTTATAGATTAAATATGGATTAAATAATGCATGTATAATAAATATAATGAATCCTTATTAAAACTAAAGAGGTGATTTTCTCTGTCTTTTGTTGTTTGTTTAATATTAAGAGCACAAATGTTAGCAGGTTAATGGACTGCTGTCACTTTAAGACCGAATGCTGACCGAGAATGACAATAGATATTAGTCATAGTTTTTGTCATTCAAAGCTGGTTTTGATTTTCGTCTCGTTTTTGTCTGTGAAAAATGTTGTTGATAAAAATACTGACAAATTATTCGTCAACGAAATTAATATAGCATCAGATTGAAAAATGAATGGGCCAAAAAAGGCAAGTGAATAAAAACGTGTCTTTAGTCTTGCAAACTATACCACCCCTGCTTTACTGCTGTTATTAACAAGCTAACGCTAACATGTCATGCTTGTCAAGCTGGATAACGAGTAAACAAGCACCAGAAGAGCTACTGGAGGGACGGCACGCTCCTCACTTCCAAACGGAACAAAAGTGGAATTTTGTAGTGACATGCTGCCTTCACTTGCTATCGGAAATATGATGATTCCGACTTCTGAAGTCGTGATTACGAGCGCATTGCATTCAAGTTTCAAAATGTGAGGGCGTTCATGTGCAATGTTTACCTAGGAAACTCGTATTTACAATAATTCCGAGAGCACGTGAAGGCAGCATAACGTTCCCCTGCTGTTGAACTCCCTTCCTCCTCATCAAGGACTCCAAGATGTTTTGGTTTTAGGTGCTGAATCACCACCGTGGTGCTCCCATGCCATGTCGCGTCACTTTTGCTGCAATTAACACTTTTTCGATTTATTAATGGCGCTTTTCGACTGGTACGGCTCGGTTTGCTTTTCCGCTGGGTGGTACGACGGGTACAGCACGGCTCGCCCGCTTCCACTCTGCTTTGCGCTCAACCGTGCTTTCTTTATACTCAAACATCTCCGTCTTATTGACGGGCATAATAGTCGCGCGACACAACGTATCGATAATGAAATTCGTTGCCAACACTTTTGATAATAGATTTTTATCGATTCGTTGTTGCAGCCCTATTTCATTGACCTCTCCCATTTCTCCCACTTTTTTCCTGTACAGCTACCAGCAGAGCAGAGAATTACACCCAACCATTGGCCAGAAGGGAGGCGGAGACTATGAATTGTGAGTATTTGAAAACACAGGACATGTGAGTTATAAAGTTGATAATGATATGCATGCGGCAGCAGACAATTAAAACGTCAATTTGATACCAGTTAGACTTAAACATATGCATGTTTGTGAGCTTTCATTGACCTCTCCCATTTCTCCCACTTTTTTCCTGTACAGCTACCAGCAGAGCAGAGAATTACACCCAACCATTGGCCAGAAGGGAGGCGGAGACTATGAATTGTGAGTATTTGAAAACACAGGACATGTGAGTTATAAAGTTGATAATGATATGCATGCGGCAGCAGACAATTAAAACGTCAATTTGATACCAGTTAGACTTAAACATATGCATGTTTGTGAGCTTTCATTGACCTAGGGCTGTACCAGAATATTCAAATATTCGTTCGGTGGGTTGGGATTTGATTTTCAAATTTGGGATCTGAATATTGTTAGTTTTTTTCTCCCTTCCGCACACCTGGCATCCCCCTCGAAACGGTTCTTATTCGCGCTTGAATATGTTTATACAATGCTCTTTATTTTTATTTTTTTTACAATTAATAATTATCTTAGCCTAAGTGTTCCCTGCAAGGCTGCAACTGAGTATTCACAAAAACTATTGTCAAAAACTATTGTCGTCGCATCGTAAAATTATTGTCGTGTCACTGTGGTGAGATGGACTTTGTAACGACGTTTTAAGTGCCTTTTATGGGTCTTGTGAGTGTGAATGAACTGAATGCCAATGGAGGCCTATCTGAAGCCTTTCTCAGCATCAGCTTTACACTAAAATATCTTCATTTGTGTCTGAAGATGAACGGAGGTCTGACGGGTGTCGAACGACTTGAGGGTGAGTAATTAATGACAGAATTTTCATTTTTGGGTGAACTAACCCTTTAATTCTCTAACTGAACTAAATTATTTTTTACTACTATAAATATATCAAAACGACGGTGGGCAAGTGATCTAACCAGTTTAATGCCTGAACACCGGTAACACCAACTATCACAGCAAGCCTATTACCCGTTATTATCAATCTAAAGGAATCTATATATATATATTTAATAGGAAAAAAAGGGATTTGACCAAATTGTAATGCCTCTGTAGTGTATACTCTGTCTGCAGTACATATATGCAGTGCGTGTTGCAGTATGTATGCGATGCGCTGTTGTGCTTTCACATATGCCGCGTTTGCAGTTCGTAACATTTATTCATTATTTTTTATTTCAAATCCACTGAACATGGCTTGTCATCATTGCAATTCTCTTGTATACACTCTTTCATAGATGTCATGTTTAAACGCACTACATATTAACGTTTTATTGAATTCCTTTATATTTATATAGCCTAGTACTTTAGATTTATTTTAGATGCTATCGCACTTTTAACATGTTCAAACTAATATCTTACCTGATGTGTTGTTCCCCTCTTTAGCATCATCCCACACTGATTTCAGTGAAGGTAGGTACTGAAACTTTTGTTTACATTTTACTATTCATACTTTTATAGTGATGTGCACTTTTTTATTCTTTTTTGTTTTTTGTTTTCTAGCTTGGATACACAAAATTCTTGCTAACCAAGAAATTATCATAGAACAGATGTGCACATTAGTTAAACTGGTCTACGACCTCAAAAAATTATCAACTACAGACGACAGCCCAACGTTAGATTCAAACTGTTTTCCATTTTCGAGTTTCCAACAACTGCAAGTTATTGAGCTGCAGCAGGAGGACTACAAGAGAGCTGTGGTAAGATTTCATGTTTCAGTAGAAAACTCATCCATTTATCCATGTCAGTGTTTTCATCTTTTGCTCATTGTGAATGGTACCAGAAGTTAAAACCAGGGGCGGTATGAAGGCAATTTAAAAAAATAAGTCATTTATGTTGTAGCGCAAAACGTTCAAGTATGAAATGAACTGAAATACAAATTAATAAAAACTCTATTTTTAAAAATAAAAAAAAAACTAAACAAAATTACTAAAACTCTTTTACTAAAATATTATTTAAAATGAAAGAAGAATTAAATTGAAATATTATAAAATATTAACACAAACTGTTAAATCTGTTACAGTATGTTTTATATACATATATATACATATACATAAAAACATTGTCAATGCTGGCAAATGAACATGGTATAAGTGGGATAATCAATGGCTAGGTGTGCATTAAATGATTTTACTGTGCAATAGGGCTGGGTATTGACACAAATTTCACAATTACATTCGATTTCGATTCGCACGCTTTCAATTTCTATTCAATATCGATTATTTTGGATATGTATGAGGTATAACACATGAGAATTTTCTCAAGGAAAACTAATTTCTGAACTAATGTTGTAAACTATGGGAGTCAGTTGATACTACATTAGCCTAATAATATTGAAGGTAAAAATTAACAGATTTGTATACAAACACTTAAATGACACTAAATTATGTTTTTTTAAAAAGAAAATAATAATAAAGTTATAATATTAACTTTACAATTACATAATCATAATTCTACTCCAATTAGTTTTTGGAAATGTAAACATTTAAATGGTGGCTGCATAAAAACGTGCCAGATTTATTCATACATACATTAAATATTGAAGAACATTGACAATGAATATCCTATGTAATATGGTGCATATAATTAGCTAAATGCTCCTCTCTAGAGTTAATTTTTCTAGCTGACTAGCTAACGTGTTTATGGACACTGGATATGGTTTTTCTGAGGTAAATGTGACCTTACATGACATTGTTTACAAGCCGTTTTACTGACGTCTTTCTGCGGTTGAAACACTGATTGAGTGATTCTATGTGACATGATATGGATTTCAGTAAGTTGTCCTGTATCTTTAAACACACTTTCAGAAGCTTATTCATGTTTATTTCGCGCTGTTACTGGTATTAATGCGGAAGAGAAGATCCGTTCATGTGCATTCCACGCTGCCGGTTCTTTTGAGCTGAGCTGCGGCAGAGCGATCTCGCACCACAGCACCAAAACGGTATTTCTGTTTTTGAATTTTGTAAAAAATAGACGTCATTTGAAATCTGAGACTGTTTCATATCAATAGTAATAAAGCACAAAGATGATTGCGATTTAATGGGAGGCGTGCTACAATGTTTATTTCATTCATTTACTGAAAACAGGATGACTAATTGGGATTTAAGAATCGATATTGTTTTGTAAAAGTGAGAATCGATTAAAATCAATATTTTTTACCCAGCCCTACTGTGCAACATGAAAGCAAGTAACCGCCCAATGCTAAGTGGGGCATTAAATCTATAAATGCACAGCTAGCCATTGATTATCCCTTACATAATGATATTACACCCCTGGTTTACTCTAATTGATTTGCTGAAATCAAAATGTGGATGGTAAAATAAATAATTCCAAAAGAACTTAATTATTTTTAGAGGAAAAAGACAGAAAAAAGTTGTTTTATGTTCCACTCTATGATTTGACACTTGTTTATTCATTTTTGCATGAATTCATTTTTACAGATAAACACCTTAGCCTTGAGGGGAGGCACGACAGTCAAGGAAAGTGTTTGGCGGATCCTCAGTTTTCTTCTTACAAATGACATGGCCCGTCAGATAAATTGGAGGGGGATTAATGGAAAGGCTGCATTCAAAGATGCCTCTTTAAAAACTGTAATTAATGGTAAGGCTTTCTAAAAAATAACTACTGGTCTGTACCCATTATTTATTCATGTTTGTCCTAAAAATGTTAGCTTTATAATAAGTAACAATAACACTATAATAATGAAATAATACTTACTGTTGGTCATATATGTGTCATTGCAGCTGCAGTGAGAAGAAACCGTCTTACTGCTACAGCCACTGACCAGGAAATCGAACAGTGGATTAAAAGATGGCTGCAGCTTGCCGCAGACAGGGATGGAGGCCGTCGGGCAAGAGAAAAAAAATAAGTGTCTTTTACTGGTTCTGACACACTCTCGCTCCTTGACTTTGTCCCTATTTAGACCTTGATCTCCTGTTTCCTTTGACCCCTGCCTGTTTTACGGACTCCCCTTTTGCCCAGTTAATTAGTTCTCAAACTGGATCACTTCATGTTCAACAATGAATTAAATGCAGTGACAATAGTTAAATATATATATATATATATATATATATATATATATATATATATATATATATATATATATATATATATATATATATATATATATATATATATATATTTAAGTGTTTGTGTGTATGGAATTCAGTATGTTTCTTGCAAGTATTTATCTTTTTTTCCCCTTAATATTGTTTTTTATATTTATAAATATGTATATGTATTTATCTATGTTTGATATTTGATAAAGCAATTTAGACTATATAAAATTTGTGAGGTATTTTGAGTATTTTCTTTATTATAGGAAAATTAGATGTGGGCCACATCTGGCCCAGATGTCAGTCACTGTCTCAAACATCTGGCCCAGATGTGGGCCATACCATTTCTGAGATGTGGCCCACATCTGGTCCGGTTGTGGCCCATATAATTTCTGAGATGTGGCCCACATCTGGTCCGGCTGTGGCTGACTTCTAGCAGCCACACTCAGGCTGAGTCATCGCCGTCATTCCATGCGGTATGTGGGCCAGAAGAATGTGGAACGTGTGGGCCACAACTGGGCCAGATGTCATTTGCTATCTGGGTATAGCCTAATCATGAGCGATTGAGTCTCTTATGTGTTGTTTTCAATTCATACTGGCAGCCAGAGGGCGCTCTGTGCACATGTAGTCCATATATGGTACAGACAGACGAAGAAGATACCATGTGCCATAATAAAAGTCCATAATAAAAGCTTCCTGAGATCGCGAAACATACATTTGAAGACTAATAAACACTCAATCACGAAGATGTATGGTTTGTCTTCAAGCCACTTAGTCTTCAAATGCTCATCCTTGGGCAGATGAAAAAAGCACTTCAGAACACAGCGTCTCGTCTCCATGATGTTTTCTAGTTTTCACTGGCGTCTTGGAGCGCAATAAGTGGGCGTATCGTATTCAAATAACTTGACAAGTTGACGTCATCTAGTCAGAGAAAAAGCTTCGGTCTTCTAACGATTCTTAAAAATGACTCAGAGTCGACTCTTACTTTTGAAAGAAAATAACTATATATACGGTGCACTGTCATATTTCAAGCTATGCAGGATGTTTTTGTTCACTTAGATCTATGTTACACACTACATGAAAGGTAAATTTCAAAATTCCATGATAGGTGCTCTTTAATTCTCATGTGGACTGTAAGGCTTCCTTGTTGGTAAAAACTCTTTCCACACACAGTGCAGGTGTACGGCTTCTCTCCAGTGTGAACTCTATATATGGACTGCAAAGCTTCCTTGTTTGTTACAACTCTTTCCAGACTGTTGGCATGTGAAGACTTCTCTCCAGTGTGAACTCCCATGTGTTTTTTAACCCTCTGAGCACTGGGCTCTTTTCTGGGCCCTGGAGGTGTTTTGACATGCCCTGATATTTGAGCTAATTTCTGTTACTTGTAACATTTTCATGGCTAAAGTCTGAGTACACTGTATTAACTGCTACTGTAATATGTGAGCAGCATGTGTAAAAGTTTGTAGTTTCAAGAAAATTACGTTTATGCGTGGTTTGTGGAAAGAAAGAACATTAAGTCGCTGTTATATGGCTATAAAACACATACTGAATATTTGTTCACAAGCCTTTTAATAACTGGATCATGTGGGCTAGAATTTTTGCTTCAAGACGATGTAAAAATCACTCTGGCCACTCAATCACATAAAATAATATACTGATCTAAAATTGAATTTGTAAGACATGTTTTGTGTCAGGAAGGCTTATGCGGGGAGGGCGTGAATGTCATGAATATTGATGTATCTCACATCTGAGAAAGACAAAGACCCCTCCCCTAATCCTAATGGCCCTATATCAGCTGAATGACTGTGAGCGAACTATAACAAAGAATCTGAAGAGATTAAAAGAACGGCTTTTTGAATTGTTTGCATTTATTTACAACACAACATAATCCAAACATAAACCACAAAGGACATAAAGTGGGACAAAAGTAAGGGACAATAGTGGTTCTTTATAAGGGGCACTCAAAGTGTATGTTATTTCAGTGTCTGCAGTTGAGTGTGTGTATAAAAGGCTCTCAGATATAAACATTTGATTCGCTCAACCTATTAATGCACAATTTAATTCTAAAAATAATTTTAATATCCTAGAAATGAATGTCAGTTGTAACACTCAAACCAACTAAAGCTTTTGTCGCATTATACACTACTGTTCAAAAGTTTGGGGACAGTAAGAATTTGTTTAAAATTAATTATTTAATTAATAATTAATATTTTTTAAGAAATTAAGTTTTGTTCTGCAACAATGCAGCAAACAAAGCAAAAAAAAAACAAAGATAGTAAAGACATTTTAATGTTATAAAAGCTTTCTATTTCAGATTAATGCTGTTTTTTAAACGTTCTATTCATCAAAGAATCCTGAAAATAAATTACAACTGTTTTCAACATGGATCTCCCATTACAGTATCACAGTTGTATATCATGACTTGTTTGCAATATAATCTACAAATGCATACACAAACAAATGTTCCTTCCATGTTTAAAGATGAGCTTAGCAATCAATAAACAGGACAAGGGTGGACATTTAGGCCCAACATACGGGACGTCCAGGCTAATACAGGACAGCTGGCAACCCTACTTTTATATCATGCTGTGTTTAATATTATAGAGCATAAAATATCCTTGTGTCGTACGTGTATCTTTATTTAGCATTGAAAGGTTGCTTTGTTTCTCATGTGGACTTTAAGGTTTCCTTTATGTCTGAAACCCTTTCCACACTGATGGCAGGGGAAAAGGCTCTCTCCAGTGTGAATTATCATGTGAACATTAAGGCTTCTCTCCAGTGTGAACTCTCATGTGGACTGTAAGGTTTCCTTGTTGGTTAAAACTCTTTCCACACTGTTGGCAGGTGAAAGGCTTCTCTCCAGTGTGAACTCTCATGTGGACTTTAAGGTTTCGTTTATGTCTGAAACTCGTTCCACACTGTTGGCAGGTGAAAGGCTTCTCTCCAGTGTGAATTCTCATGTGGATGTGAAGATCTCCTTTATTTCTGAAACTCGTTCCACACTGTTGGCAGGTGTAAGGCTTCTCTCCAGTGTGAATTCTCATGTGACTGTCAAGATTTCCTTTATGTCTGAAACTCGTTCCACACTGTTGGCAGGTGTAAGGCTTCTCTCCAGTGTGAACTCTCATGTGACTGTCAAGATTTCCTTTAAGTCTGAAACTCTTTCCACACTGTTGGCAGCTGTAAGGCTTCTCTCCAGTGTGAAATCTCATGTGGACTTTAAGATCTCCTTTCCTTCTGCAACTCTTTCCACACTGTTGGCAGGTGTAAGGCTTCTCTCCAGTGTGAATTCTCATGTGACTGTCAAGATTTCCTTTACGTCTGAAACTCTTTCCACACTGTTGGCAGGTGTAAGGCTTCTCTCCAGTGTGAATTATCATGTGGACTTTAAGATCTCCTTTACTTCTGCAACTCTTTCCACACTGTTGGCAGGTGAAATAACTTTTAGTTCCTGTCTTTTGAGTTCTTTTTTGTGAGGAAGTCTTTTTAGCCTGTGTCGATCTTTCTCCGGTCATGAAATCATGATGTTTATCATAATGGTCTTTCTCTTCTTCCCTTTCATCAAGTTCATGACTTGCCTTTTTCAATGACTTGAGATCTAGGGCAAAAAACATACATGAAACAATTTAGACATTTAAAGCTTCAATAGCAGAGTATAGGGTAGTATGATATATAACCTATAATATCCTATGAATCAGGGGGTGGGCAGCTTTGGTTCTGGAGGGCCACTGTTTTGCAGGGTTAAGTTTTAAATGAAAGACGCCTGCCTTTAATTTTCAAGCAGTCCTGAAGACTTAGGGTTAAATTTGTGGGTTGGGTTGAAAGTATGGAGTAGTGCTGGGCAGTTTGACCAAAAATCATGTTTGTGTTTTTGTTTTTGATTTTGACGGTTTCACGGTATATCACATTTTTTATATAACCTAACAATTTAGAATATTTATTTATTATAAATATTATTATAAAATTAATAATATTACATACATTGCACAGTAAAGCAAATCTATTATTAATTTAAAGGTAGACAGAGTTTTTATTTTGCCGGCTTGCAATGAAGACCTTTGAGTTTGTGTGTTTTAACAAATGGTATATTATTTATTTATTTAATCAAAGTATGCTCTAATAATTTACAATAGTAATATATTTGTTCGTTCATGTTATACCAAACTTTTATTTTGATGGGTTGTCTTGAAGACCTGTGAGTTCCTGTTTATACGAAATGACAAATGTTTACATTTACATTTATGCATTTGGCAGACGCTTTTATCCAAAGCGACTTACAGTGCCCTTATTACAGGGACAATCCCCCTGGAGCAACATGGAGTAAAGTGCCTTGCTCAAGGACACACTGGTGGTGACCGCTGGGATCGAACTGGGATCGAACCATCAACCTTCTGCATATCAGTTCCATGGTTTAACCCACTGGACCACCATCTCACATACAAATGTTGATAGTTGTATCAAATTAAACGTTGAAATGTTCATTAAGAGACTGCGACACTACAGATGAAGTTCATGTGCTCTCGTATAGCAGATGCTGAACAAACAGTACGTGTAGTAGTAGACGAAACCGCGGCGCTCGCTCATTCATACAGACACGGCAAAACAAACCGACTTCAGATTTCAACAGCAGTCTTTTTGAGCTTTAACCCCCTCGAGTTGTTTTCTTATCAGTGCCAAAGAGACTCAAATTATTTTTATCATTCAGGCAAGTGTTATACATCATTATAATCTGTTATGTTTCTTTTTATTTGTGTACAGTCACAATAATAACTAAAATGTTTTGCTTTTTGCAAAACAAAGAAAACACATGATGTGCGATCTGCAGCCTCTCTGTCAAAGACGTTCATTCACATAAGTATTCACTAAGCTAGAGGTCCTTTTCTGAAGACTGTCTCATAAACATGAGATATATGTCTAAAGAAACACTGAAATGTCGTGTTTTAAACAATGTAAACCAAATCGAAAACAAATATTCTGTTTATGTAATCTGTTTGAAAAGCGATACATGTTGGTCACCCGCGATCCACTTCATTATCCGCTAATGCGACTGTGGCGGAGGGGGCGTGGTTTCGCGAGGTCTGCAGCGGGAGAGAGAGGGCGGAACCGAGCGGTGAGTAAGTAGGTCAAGTGCAGATCACAAACACCTGTGTCTCATTGCAGTAATTGGCGTGGAGAGACCGCATAAAAGCCGCTCCGGGACGAGAGAGAGGGAGAGAGAGACACGCACGACTGGGACTCGAGGGACGACTGCACGCAGAGAGGAACTGCCCAAACCGACGAGTGATACGAAAAAAAGAGAGTTTATATTCAAGTTTATGTTGTGCGATGTGCTCACTGTTTGTTTATTGAGCAACAAGAATAAAAGCGAGTACTCACGAGTCCCAGTACGCCGACCCCGTCTTCTTCCTTCCTACACCCACACGAACGAACTTTACTACACTGGTGCCGAAACCCGGGAAGGGAGAAGATCGCCGCCGCCATGCAGACCCCGCCAAAGACGCCGCTTGCGGACCTCGTCACCTCGCTCGCCGGTCTTCACCAGGAGCAACACCAAAACCTGCTGGTGGTGAGGGAGGAGCAACAGAAGCACTTCGAGGCTCTCCTTCACGCCCAGCATGAAGACCGGGAGCTGTTCCGGAGCTGGATTGGCCGGGAGATTCGGGCCGTCCCCCCTCACACCACCGACTCGGCCGCCGCCCTGCACCTCTCGAAGATGGGCCCGGAGGATGATCCGGAGGCATTCCTTGACCTCTTCGAGAGGTCCGCCGAGTCCCGGGGATGGCCCAAGGCGGACTGGCCGATGCGGCTCCTGCCGCTGTTGTCTGGGGAGGCGCAGGTAGCCGCCCACCAGCTGCCAGTCCAGAATCTCCTGGCCTACGACGATCTCAAGCACGCGATTTTACAGCGGGTTGGCCGGAGCCCAGAACAACATCGGCAGCGGTTCCGCACCCTGACCCTGGATGACTCCGGCCGACCCTTCGCCTATGCGCACCAGCTCCTGGACTCCTGCCGCAAGTGGCTGATGGCCGACGGAAGCGACGTCGAGGTCATTATCGATCGTGTGGTACTGGAGCAGTTCGTCGCGCCCAGTGCCACCGCCCGATG
The DNA here is from genome assembly GCF_949357685.1 of Gobio gobio. Taxonomy (NCBI): domain Eukaryota; kingdom Metazoa; phylum Chordata; class Actinopteri; order Cypriniformes; family Gobionidae; genus Gobio; species Gobio gobio. The sequence continues at coordinate 15,222,134 of NC_137097.1, read as the reverse complement.
TGGCTGAGCAAGGCCATCCAGTTGGCGGAGGATCAGATGGTGGAGTGCCACGGGGTCGGCGAACCCCTTCCATCTGCTTCTCTCTCTCTCTCTCTACCCTCTTCTTCCCCCGCCCCCTCTGTCTCCAAGCCTGTCCCCTTCCCTAGGTCCCGCGGCGGCTTGACACCCAGGCCAGCCCCACGATGGAGGATAGGCGGAGCCAGTGACGCACCTGCACCTCCCCGGCAGGCGCCGAGGGGAGGCGCTGTGCTGCCGGATCCTTACCTGTCTTCCTCCGCCCCCGCGCTCTCTCCACGCCAACCTGCTGACCTACTTCCGGCCACTAGGGCAGCGGGAAGGTCTGGGCCAGCTTGTTGGCGCTGCGGGGATCCGGGCCATTTTATTGACCGCTGTCCGGTCATGGAGGTCGGAACGCTGGTCCAGGTCCCCGACGCTCCGGAAGCCGCCCTCGATCAAGCTGGACTGTACCTTATACCTATGAGTATCAAGGGGGGTACTTATCAGGCCTTGGTGGATTCCGGTTGTAACCAGACCTCTATTCACCAAAGCCTGATTCAGCCTATGGCATTGGGTAACAGCCGTGTGGTTACGGTGAGGTGTGTGCACGGGGAAGTGGTGAACTATCCGTTGGTGCCCGTCTCTATTCAGTTTAGGGGGCAAACGCATAGTGTGGAGGTTGCAGTTAACCCGCACCTCCGGCATCCGCTAATTCTGGGAACCAATTGGCCAGCATTTAACAATTTATTGGGACATTTATGTGCGGATGCTTCTTGGGGAAAATGCTCGGAAAGGAAGTTGGCGGTTGCTCAGATGGGCGAGGCGGAACCGGGACCTCTGGCGGCGGTTTCAGGGGAAACGAGCGAGCTGGAGACACCGGTGCTCACAGACCGCGATGACTTTCCTCTGGAACAGTCCCAAGATGACACGCTCAAAAATGCGTTTAGTCAGGTCCGTTCCATCGACGGCCACCTCCTCCATCCTGGACAACCACTCTCCTTTCCGTATTTTGCGATTATAAAAGATAGGTTGTATCGGGTGACCCAAGACACCCAGTCAAAGCAGGATACAACCCAGTTATTAATTCCTAAAAGCAGCCAGGAAATGCTTTTCCAGGCGGCTCATTCTAACCCGATGGCCGGGCATTTAGGGCAGGCAGCTACATTAAACCGTCTCATGGCCCGGTTCTTCTGGCCGGGCATTCACGAGAATGTACGCAAGCGGTGTGCGTCGTGTCATGAATGTCAGTTGGTGATCACCTCTCGCCGTCCCAACTCACTGACGTAAAGACATTACAGGCCGAGTTTGCCGACGTGTTTTCGCCCCTACCTGGTCGCACTGACCTCATTCAGCACCACGTTGAGACTGAGCAGGGCGTGGTGGTTCGCAGTCGGCCCTACCGGTTACCTGAACACAAGAAAAAAGTAGTTCAGTCTGAATTAGAGGATAAAACAAGAATAAAAGCAAGTACTCACGAGTCCCAGTACGCCGACCCCGTCTTCTTCCTTCCTACACCCACACGAAAGAACTTTACTACAGCGACCACGCCCACGGATTGCGCGCTCTATTGAGATTCAAATACTGACGATCCCCGCATCAACGCCCACACATCAACTCATACAAACACATCTAGTGAAGCGCTGTAACGTTATTTCAGCTACATTGTTTTGAGACACGTCGTGTTATAATTCACCTCATGAAAAGCTGTTCATTTCTTAAAGCAACGGATTCAGGGCTGATTGTAAGGTAGGCTTTATTCTGTTAGCATCTGTGAATATTAAACGCACAAAGACCGTTTAAATATGAATCCTGTTGCAACCTAAGATGTCATACACGCTAGACTGTTTAGACAAGATTTATTTGGCCTGTTTTGGACAGATTATAATGTGTTTATTGTAAAAGAGCCTAGTGTCACATCAATAAAGCTTTTATTCGCAAATGTCTGCTCAGATGCTGTAAATATAGTACCAGTCAAACGTATTTTTCTTCATATTGATGTTTAAATATTGTAGTCTAATGTTATTTTTTAAATGTAATATCAAAGTTTGTTTTATTGAGTCAAATATTGAGTTTTGTTTTGTAGAAAGTAATTTTTTTTGTTTTGTAGAAAGTGAATTTCTTTCTTTACAGTGAATTTTGTTTTGTATAAATTGTATCTTAATTTTATTTATTTATTATTACATTTTTTAGCATTTATTATTAATTTTTTTTGTACAAAAAAAAGAAGAAAAATGCTCTTCTTAGTAATTTGTGTCTTGTTTCTAGTCTAAATATTTAAAGGGTTACTTCAGTGATTTATCATTAAGCTTTGTATTTAAACTGGGTCATTTATGCAGTAGAAATGTGAAATTATTTTTGAATTTGGCGCCTTCTAGACTGAGAAAAGACAGAAAATGTATTTTTGTCTCATGTGGATGAAAGACAACAACTACCAGAATGCACTGCTTCGCTGCCCTACGAGGCCACTTTTTCCAGAATGGCTATACAGCTGAATAAAATTATGCTGCATTATTTTCCTGTTTAACACTGTAAAGCTGCTTTGAAACAATCTACATTGTTAAAAGCGCTATATAAATAAAGTTGACTTGACTTGACTTGAAGGTCACGGCACAGACGCAGCAGTGTCAGATTTCATTCCTCACGAAGAGCTGAGGTAACGTTAAGCGCCAGTCTGGCACGTTTTCAGATCACATATGGAAGCTAAACTATCACAGGAATTCATTGAAAAGTTGAAACACTCACTTTGCTCTGCATTGCTCCGTTATTATGATTGTCCGTGCGGCCGTCTGTGTCTATATTCTGTGCGTGAGATCTCTCCCCTATGGGCGGGTTGATAACATGCGGAACAGCTCCATCTAGTGGCTCTGGTATTTTAGCCTCTGGCCAAAAAATCCTCCGATTTCGAAATGACGATATTTGCGTCATCTGAGGATTTTTTTTCCAGAAATAAAATGCATAATTCTCTCGTCTCAGGAGGATATGAGGAGGGAAAGTACCATAATTTGAATATACTACCGGGTTTCTACTGATACAAAACCTAATGCTAAATCACTGAAGTTCCCCTTTAAACATTCTTAAATGAAGATGCATTTACTAGATAAGTATTTATATAATATACATAATATAAAATATATGTCCTTTGTCCTGCTGCTCTCAGTCACATAGGTACCTGAAGCTCATTCCTTATACAGCTCCTTATGCAGGCTATTATGTTATTTTGTCCTCTCAGGTGTGATTCCAGCATTATTCATTAGCTACCACGTAGGCTTGCTACGATAGTCGGTGTTGCCGGTGTTACCGGTGTCCAGACTCCACACCGGTTACATCACTTGCCCACCGTGGCACCGCCCACCGTCTTTTTGATTTTTTTTTTATAGTAATAAAATAATTTAGTTCAGTTAGAGAACAGACAATACAAATAAAAACTGAACGTGTCTGCTTAATAAAGCAGGATCCGACCGTGAGTCTCGGCAGCGGCAGGAGTCATTCATCAGATTTAAGAGTGAGGAGCTGACGGAGATGATCGCGGAAGATTTGGTTTCAAAGCGAAATGTAAAAGCGCCTATTTAAGGGAGTTTGTCATTTGTTTTGTTGTTGTGTTTTTCATTAAAAATAATAGGCTAATGAACCCACAATTCAAGCAACCCGCAGCCGAATTGGCGCTAATTAAAAACCGAAAGTAAAATGTGCACGGCCGCACAGAGCGCGCATTGTTTACTTTCGCCTGGCTCCCGCAGTGCGAGCCTCCGCGCTACGCTGCTGCGCGGATTAATTTTTGCCGCGCGCACCCTCGCGCTCGTGCGGGCGCATCGAGTATAAACGAGGCTTTACGGACGAACTAACAGTGTGCATTCATGGCGTGCATCTCAATCATAGACTGATCAATGCTTGATCAGTGCCCTGACTACTGAACTAGGGAACTGATTGAGACGCGCCCATGGCCTCACAGAGCGCGCATTTACAGACGAGCTGTCATTCACGGTGTGTGCGCACTGGCGCGTTTTCAGTTCAGAGCGGTCGCGTGCATGTTACTTTCGGTTAGATAGAATTAGTGATTTAAAAGCCTCCGCCGGTAATACCGGTATTACCGGTGTTGTCACACATCAATTAACCGGTGGGAAAATTTCCTCACCGTCACATCCCTACTACCACGCCTCGTCGCGTACAGGCTTTGTGAAGAAAAACTGTCTTACAAATTTTAAATCAGTGTATTGTTTTATGTGAATGAGTAGGCTCAATGATTCTCACATCAGTTTGAAGCAAAAACTCTAGGCAAATACACCCATTAGTCTTGTGGACACATATATTTTGTGTGTTTTGAGGCCTTAATTTTAAAAACCATACATAAACATTTTTCTCTCAAAAATACAAGCATGTACATACATGTTGCTCACATTAATGTGTTTAGAAGCAACTGAAAAAAAAAAAAAAACACAAAAAAAGAGCATGTCAAAACTTCTAAAGGGCCCCAAAACAGCTCAGACTCCTAGGGCTCATGAATTATTAGCTCAACTTTCCCTTGACCTTTTGATATATAAAAGGCCTCCCTGTGACATCAGAGTGCAGTGAAACGCCACCTCAACAGAAGACGAATGCCTAATTCTGTAGGCCCACCCACTGACTCGAAATGTAGGCCTGCCCGATGGGCTTCTTAAATAGTGAAATTACAGTCCTTTCTTGATGTGCATTGTTCATTCTCTTGACTTATTTGAAGAAAAAATACAATCGAGGAAGTTTTGAACATGCTAATTTGTCTGCAGTGAAGTTTGTGTGTGTGTGTGTGTGTGTGTGTGTGTGTGTGTGTGTGTGTGTGTGTGTGTGTGTGTGTGTGTGTGTGTGTGTGTGTGTGTGTGTGTGTGTGTGTGTTGTGTGTGTGTTAGTGATGCGGTTCGCGGTTATATCCACCAATCGGGCGGGCCAATAAAAAATAACATTCCAATAAATTGCGGGTGGATGAGAGATAAATCATTGTGTTTTTTTGATAAAGATATTTTGTTAACACTGGGCGAATCATTCAGTTTGCCGTTTCTCCACACGTTTTCAAAACAATTCCAGATGTACTGATTGGGGAGCCAAAGCTCATTATAATATGCAAAACTGTAATCCAATCATAGCTGTGGGCATTTACTTCCAGGTCTTCAATGCAGCACGCCCATCAAAACCAAGCGTTCCAGGAGAGAGGCTCAAAACCAGGGCAGAAAATAGCCTTTTACTTATTCATTATGATGTTTTTGAATGTAAAAACTACACAAACGTCATAAATTGACCAGTTCAGGGCCCTTTAATATAAATAATAATAAAGATAAATCATATCAAATACCAACAGATAAAAAAAAAAAAAAAAAACCTGACAGCCTCATTTTAGGGGTGTAACGATTCACACACTTTTCTTGATGCATCGATTGATGAATTGTGAATTGTTGATTTCAGTCATTAATCGATCAAAAATGTTTAGAATCAAATTAATTGTGATTCAATAGTGATTCAGTGCTTTAAAATAAACATTAGCTTATACTGCATGTGTGAATTAATGGAGACTTTGTGCCGTCATCCGTGCCCTCACAGCTCTCCTTCACAGACACACTGCACTCTTTACCACCTTTCACTGTATTGAGCTTGCGCTCCATCCGTAGCTCTCAATTTATGTTCATTATCTGTAGTCATTTGTTGTCTCCATCTGCTTGTTTGATTGTAATAATAAGCAGGCTGACTGTTACTTTGTCAATTAATTGTACTATTGTACTACTTTGTGAAGCGACCTTGGGTTCTTGAAAGGCGCTAAAAAAAACATTTGTAATATTATTATTATTAAACTAAATGAAAGGATGAAGATTGGTGTGCAAACGGTAGCTCAGGTAGGTCAAAAAACATGAGGAGAAGTGTTAGGATAATACAACATCAGCAATCACAGACATACGCATTCGGACGGGAATAGATTGCTCAAGAGGACCACTGAATTTGCTGAAAAACAGTAGATAACTTACCCTGGAGGTTGAGTGAGAAAACACAGACTTGGCAGATTTGGATGGGATTAAAATCACAAAGTACGAATTTCTCCAGTGTCCTCCTGGAAAACTAGTAAAGTCCGAATATGGACATTGTTTTGTCTAAATATGCACATCATTAATATATATATTTTCTAAAACATATTTATAAAAGCTACTTAAATGTCCTAATTAAACTAAGGCCAAATCCTGGCTTAGTTTAAACCCCGTCTGTGAAACCAGGCCATAATATTATTAGTAACTGTACTAATCAATGCAAAACAATAGTAATTTTATGATAAAAATCCCCCCCTCACCCCTCAGCGCTACTGTAGAGGTTAGTGGCAGCAGTCCTACTGCCCTGAATTATTTATTGCTTGATTTAATGTTTATTCACTGCTATTTATGTTCAGGGATGTTAAAATGTTTAGAGCTAGTAGATATTGGGCTTAATGTTACACAAAATAATTGTTCTGTTTAGGCTACTTCAGGATTAAGTCGCTGTATGATTATACTTCTGTGGGTCAAATGAGTGAGTTCAGCTTTGAGAATGAAACCAACCTGTTTGTTCAGTTTCTTCAATCTTCACGTCTTCACTCTCCTCTTTCTCTGTTTGTTCTTCAGTTTCTTCATGTTTCACTCTCAATGTTTCTTCAATCTTCACGTCTTCTCTCTCCTCTTTCTCTGTTTGTTCCTCAGTTTCTTCATGTTTCACTCTCAATGTTTCTTCAATCTTCACGTCTTCACTCTCCTCTTTCTCTGTTTGTTCCTCAGTTTCTTCATGTTTCACTCTCAATGTTTTCTCAATCTTCATGTCTTCACTCTCCTCTTTCTCTGTTTGTTCTTCAGTTTCTTCATGTTTCACTCTCAATGTTTCTTCAATCTTCACGTCTTCTCTCTCCTCTTTCTCTGTTTGTTCCTCAGTTTCTTCATGTTTCACTCTCAATGTTTTCTCAATCTTCATGTCTTCACTCTCCTCTTTCTCTGTTTGTTTCTCAGTTTCTTCATCTTTCACTCTCAATGTTTCTTCAATCTTCACGTCTTCTCTCTCCTCTTTAATAAACGCCATCATTATAATAGTATGTCACGTGGATCTCAGTCACTCCACCCAAAGTTTATCTTTGGGTTTGTCCTGTTTAAGATGAGAATAATTAACAGAAAGGAAAATAAATGTGTCTCAATCAGTTCAGTCACTGGTAAGAGAGTCAGAGAGAGAGTTAATGGATTACAGATACAGATTAGTATACTGTATAGACACACCATGGCATTTATGATCTACATTTCATATTTAATTAATTAAATATGAGCAGTTTAGCAGTTTGTTAAAGTTGTCATGACACATGTTAGTGTTTATGTTCTCGTTCATTTACACTGTTTGAGCAACACGAGTCATGAATCGAATCACTGAATCATTTTGCAAAGTATTTGATTCAATTGATTCGGAGATTCGAAAAGTGTCAGTTTCTCCATCATTACTCACCAGAGACTGAACTCGTGTTTATGATGAACTGATTCACGATAGAGGGAGAGAAATGAGACGAAGCTTTTCTGTTACTGGTGTGAATGAGACTTACTCACACAAAATATCCTTCATTGAAGTTAGTTAAAGCTTTACAACGTTGCATTCAATAGTGAATAATCTATTTTCACATTGCTTGTAAAAAAAATGTTAATCATTGAACGGTTTCTATAGATTTAAACAGATTAAATTCTTAAAACAAACCTTTCATCAGCCGAATCCCAACAGATGCAGGAGCGCGGCGCAGCCTTATGACGTCACATCACCGCACCAAAATAAAAGTCCCGTTCACACTCAGCTGTCTACAATCACAGAAGTGCAGAGAAATGTCTGTCTGTTTAATATTTTTTTACCAGATAATATATATTAAACTTAAAACAGTGACAGATGTGATTAAAAAAAAAATATGTTAAAAGAGTGTATGAGTTAATAAAGCAAAGTTCATACATGTGTCTGAATTTAAACACATGAGAGTCAGTGTTTTGACAATATTATTAAAAATGTGGACAAATAATAATGGTCCAAATACAAAATGTAATATTTCACAGAATTGTAATGAAATCAAAAGTCAAGTCTTCAATGTCAAGGGTAATTTACTGTATTAAGCAGATTTTTGGATGATTAAATCATAAGTAGGGCTGTACAATGAATCAGATATTGATACGGACTAGTGTCTGTGAATATTAAAGCTCATAAAGACTTAAAGTCAATGAAATCTGAAGTCTGTGTTGTGCCGTGTCTGTGTGTGTGAGCGCTGCAGTTTCAAATTTGTAAACCAATATAACAAAAAAAAGAGAATATCAGCAAATACTTTTTATATAGAATAGTGTTGTCACGATACCAAAATTATGACTTCAAGATATTTGCAACAATCACATTATTATCAATCATGTTAACACTAACCACTATTCTGAACAGGTTGGGATGACCGAAATCTTATATCATATGAGTAATTTAATATTTTTTAATGTAATATTATAATTACAATATAGATATTTAATTTTATTTTATCTTTGTTTTTTTAAATAAGTACAAACGAAATGTAAAGTACAATCAATATGACAAAAACAGTGCTTTATTTTCAGCTACAGTAGCTCTAATTAACAGTAGCATTCAATAAAGAAATTAAATAATCAAATGTAAAAACAAAAATGCACAGTCTGTATAGTCACTCTGTAAATTAACCATACACGGATTCTTAATAAATATATTAAAGTTATTCAGTCAAACATGGGGTGATTTTCTATTTTCTTTTGTTGTTTGATTGACATTAATCACACAGAATATTAGGTCTGGCCCTTTAAAGGGATAGTTCACGCAAAAATGAAAATTCTGTCTTCATTTACTCACCCTCACATTGTTCCAAACCTGTATGAGTTTGACTACCATAGTTAGGGTGACCATATTTTTATTACCGATAACCACGACTCTCGGCCTGGCAATGAGATACTCAAATGATACTCGAAGTTTACTCAAAGATGCCTTATTCATTTCAACACATTTAAAGTATGCCCCCTCTGTATGGATAGAAAATTGTTATACATAATACCCCATAATAACATAATAACAAAGAGTAAATAATCACAATTAATTTATTCACCAGAAAAAAATACGAAATTTAATATAAAACACTACATAAGTATGACAGCACAATTTCATTGTCAATACTTATAACATTAATTACAAGTTTAAAAAAATACATCATAACACAATTAATTATAAGTTAAAATCACCATATTATAACATGCACAAATAAAATAAATAAAATTCAGTTAAATTCATTGTGTTGAAAACCCGCGCGCTGCAGGAGTCTTTAAAAGACCGCGCACGGCCAGTCCACGTCAGTGCGCAGCAATCTTCCACCGCTCCCAGACAGCCAGAGGAGGCGCTATTGTTCCCCTGCTGTATTTTAAAGGTGAGACATAAGATATAAATGTATTATTGATGTATTTGAAACACTGTGTAGAAACGTTTTACATTATATACAAATTTTTTTTTAAATACATTAAATATTAAGACATTTCCAATGCCTTTTCCACTTCCTGACAGGAAAGTTCATTTTCTGAGGTAAAATTTTACTACACAAGACATTTATTTCATGTAATTGATTTATAAATTGAAAGTTGTTGATTAAAATTTCCTGTGCAGTAAAGATTTACCTCAGAAAAAAAATTTCTGTCAGGATTTGAAAAGTTTACAGAATTGCTCCCTGACAGGATATTTTTTTCTGACAACAAAGTGTTTTATTAGACACTTTAGTTTACCTTAGAAGACAATAAAAATATTAATCAAAGCGAGCTCACACACAGAAAAAAAAGCTGTGCAAAGCTTTTTTAATATGAAGTAAAATAAATTACAAGTTAAAATATTTATTACACTAAATAAAAAAGGCTAAAGTTGAGTTCATTTTCTGAGGTAAAACTTTACTTCATTAACATTTTTATCATTGACTTTCAATAAATAAATCTAAACTATAAATAAAACAACATGAATAAATAAATTCCTGTGAAATATGAAGTAAAACAAAGATAATTACACAAATTAAATGACAATATAAAGAAAACAAAAAAGATATTATGCAATAAAGTACAGTAATAGAAATATAGTAATAGCAAATGAGTAATAATATGTTATAAGTAGACTATATATACAGGTCATGTATATGATATTTTCATGTTTTAGAAAGTCATTGAAAATATTATGACAGTTATGACCATACCCTTTTTGTTTTGTATTATTCTTAGGATGGCAACCCCCTACAGTCAACAAGCACCGCTAAAGGTCAAGTGTGTGGGTTGCCGCAGGAGCCAAAAGGCTTTACATTTTGTGACATTGATGTTGGGGCCTTTAAGGTGACCACACTGTCAGCCCTTACTGATGGACAGACGTGGTACACCTCAATAAAAAATGGAAGTGACCCGGAGTTTGAAGAGGGTGGGTCGTACATCATCAAAAATTTCACCCTCTCAAAACAATATGGCCGGCAGTGTATTTTCTTAAACCAGTCAAGCAGGAAATTTAAAACCTCCCCAGTGGCCATAACCGAGGAGGCAGAGAGAGCTGCTAAAGAGGTCCTCTATCCTCCTTCCCCATTTGTAACCGGGGAAGAACAGGAGATCTTCCAAAGCCCTGGGTACCTGATATTGAGAAAGTGAGTGAATTTAAAAGCACAATTGAATATCTAGTACATTATCCTGGTTTACTTAACCTAGGTAAATGTAAGCTATTATACTTCTCAATCACAGTCCTAGAGTACCCTAACACTCTTATTTGCGATACACATTTAGGTGAATTAACCTTGATTGGGAATACATAGAAAATATTCAGTGTTGGGGATACCTGGACCAGGACTGAGAAACTCTCATCTGTGACACTGGGCTGTTATTTTCCAGCTGCAAGTGGCCAGGATGACTTGGGCCCAGTATCCCCTCCTGGACCTTTCTTTGAGGTCTGGAACAAAACTTCTGGAGGTGACTTTATGGAGAGAAGAGGCGTTGATGGACCTGTACGTCGGGGATAAGGTGGAGGTCAGCCACCTAAGGGCAAAAATTCGGCCTAATGGAGGAGGCAAATTTGACGACTGTCAAGGTAAACAAATATAAATTTCAAAGGTTATCAAAGACAAGTAAACAGTCATTAATAAAAATGCAAGCATTGAAATCTTGTGAATCGTAATCGATACATTTTTACTGTTTATAATAATCTAATTGTAACACTAACCTTAACCCTAAGTGTGGATGTTTTTTATTTATTTTTTCGCCAGATCGTAGAGCGCCAGATCCTTGAAGCAGTGCTGACAGTCATTGGAGTGTCCGAGGATGATAATATGCTCATCATGTTGGACAGTGAACTGGAAGACTATGCTGTACCAAGCCATTTTTACCATGGCAGTATAAAGCAGCTGCCAATTACAATAAAAGTCCAGCATATCCATCATCGTGTGCTGAAACTTGAGGCCATGGATACAACTGAGGCCGCAAAATCCCTTGATACAGCCGAGGATGCAGAATCCGTGGACCTTATCGAGGCTGCAGAAGTCGCAGAATCCCTGGATGCTGAAAACACTAAGGCTTAAAATGTGTTTGTCATCATCATTGACTTTTATTTTGATTAGGTTTTGTTTTCTTAAGTTCTGATTGTTTTCTATTTCTAAATGTTCCAAGTAATTACATATTATTAAAGATTGTTTGTTTGAATATCTTGTTGTGTGCTTCTTTGCATTCACCCATTACATTACAGTTTGTTTGTTTTTACAGGGTTTTAGATTTTCAATTTGAATAATATTGCGTAAATTACGAAAAATGTCAAATGAGCTGTTCTCTGATTGTTTCAGGAAAAGATTCGAAGCATCAGGAATGTTGAAAACAGTGCCATCTTATGGCAGGTCAAAAACCGAAATGTTTACAGCTTGTAGTTTTATCAACTAAGCAAAAATAAAAAGCCTGAAAATGCTAAAAACTGGGGCAAATCATACTAGCATGGGGTAAACTGGGGTAAATCATACTAGCGCGGGGTAAACTGGGGCAAATCATACTAGAACGGGGTAAACTGGGGTAAATCATAGTAGAACGGGGTAAACTGGGGTAAATCATACTAGAACGGGGTAAACTGGGGTAAATCATAGTAGAACGGGGTAAACTGGGGTAAATCATACTAGAACGGGGTAAACTGGGGCAAATCATACTAGAGCGGGGTAAACTGGGGTAAATCATACTAGAGCGGGGTAAACTGGGGCAAATCATACTAGAGCGGGGTAAACTGGGGTAAATCATACTAGAGCGGGGTAAACTGGGGTAAATCATACTAGAGCGGGGTAAACTGGGGTAAATCATACTAGAACGTTGTAAACTGTGGTAAATCATACTAGAGCGGGGTAAACTGGGGCAAATCATACTAGAGCGGGGTAAACTGGGGTAAATCATACTAGAGCGGGGTAAACTGGGGTAAATCATACTAGAACGTTGTAAACTGTGGCAAATCATACTAGAGCGGGGTAAACTGGGGTAAATCATACTAGAGCGGGGTAAACTGGGGTAAATCATACTAGAGCGGGGTAAACTGGGGTAAATCATACTAGAGCGGGGTAAACTGGGGTAAATCATACTAGAGCGGGGTAAACTGGGGTAAATCATACTAGAACGTTGTAAACTGTGGCAAATCATACTAGAGCGGGGTAAACTGGGGTAAATCATACTAGAGCGGGGTAAACTGGGGTAAATCATACTAGAACGTTGTAAACTGTGGCAAATCATACTAGAGCGGGGTAAACTGGGGTAAATCATACTAGAGCGGGGTAAACTGGGGTAAATCATACTAGAACGTTGTAAACTGTGGCAAATCATACTAGAGCGGGGTAAACTGGGGCAAATCATACTAGAACGGGGTAAACTGGGGTAAATCATAGTAGAACGGGGTAAACTGGGGTAAATCATACTAGAACGGGGTAAACTGGGGTAAATCATAGTAGAACGGGGTAAACTGGGGTAAATCATACTAGAACGGGGTAAACTGGGGCAAATCATACTAGAGCGGGGTAAACTGGGGTAAATCATACTAGAGCGGGGTAAACTGGGGCAAATCATACTAGAGCGGGGTAAACTGGGGTAAATCATACTAGAGCGGGGTAAACTGGGGTAAATCATACTAGAGCGGGGTAAACTGGGGTAAATCATACTAGAACGTTGTAAACTGTGGTAAATCATACTAGAGCGGGGTAAACTGGGGCAAATCATACTAGAGCGGGGTAAACTGGGGTAAATCATACTAGAGCGGGGTAAACTGGGGTAAATCATACTAGAACGTTGTAAACTGTGGCAAATCATACTAGAGCGGGGTAAACTGGGGTAAATCATACTAGAGCGGGGTAAACTGGGGTAAATCATACTAGAGCGGGGTAAACTGGGGTAAATCATACTAGAGCGGGGTAAACTGGGGTAAATCATACTAGAGCGGGGTAAACTGGGGTAAATCATACTAGAACGTTGTAAACTGTGGCAAATCATACTAGAGCGGGGTAAACTGGGGTAAATCATACTAGAGCGGGGTAAACTGGGGTAAATCATACTAGAACGTTGTAAACTGTGGCAAATCATACTAGAGCGGGGTAAACTGTGGTAAATCATACTAGAACGGGGTAAACTGGGGTAAATCATACTAGAGCGGGGTAAACTGGGGTAAATCATACTAGAGCGGGGTAAACTGGGGTAAATCATACTAGAACGGGGTAAACTGGGGCAAATCATACTAGAGCGGGGTAAACTGTGGTAAATCATACTAGAGCGGGGTAAACTGGGGTAAATCATACTAGAACGTTGTAAACTGTGGTAAATCATACTAGAGCGGGGTAAACTGGGGCAAATCATACTAGAACGTTGTAAACTGTGGCAAATCATACTAGAGCGGGGTAAACTGGGGTAAATCATACTAGAGCGGGGTAAACTGGGGTAAATCATACTAGAGCGGGGTAAACTGGGGTAAATCATACTAGAGCGGGGTAAACTGGGGTAAATCATACTAGAGCGGGGTAAACTGGGGTAAATCATACTAGAACGTTGTAAACTGTGGCAAATCATACTAGAGCGGGGTAAACTGGGGTAAATCATACTAGAGCGGGGTAAACTGGGGTAAATCATACTAGAACGTTGTAAACTGTGGCAAATCATACTAGAGCGGGGTAAACTGTGGTAAATCATACTAGAACGGGGTAAACTGGGGTAAATCATACTAGAGCGGGGTAAACTGGGGTAAATCATACTAGAGCGGGGTAAACTGGGGTAAATCATACTAGAACGGGGTAAACTGGGGCAAATCATACTAGAGCGGGGTAAACTGGGGTAAATCATACTAGAGCGGGGTAAACTGGGGTAAATCATACTAGAACGTTGTAAACTGTGGTAAATCATACTAGAACGGGGTAAACTGGGGCAAATCATACTAGAGCGGGGTAAACTGGGGTAAATCATACTAGAGCGGGGTAAACTGGGGTAAATCATACTAGAACGTTGTAAACTGTGGTAAATCATACTAGAGCGGGGTAAACTGGGGTAAATCATACTAGAACGTTGTAAACTGTGGTAAATCATGCTAGAACATGGCAAATCATGGTAATCTGAGGTCTATCTATCTATCTACTAACTAAAACTCAAACTATTTCAAACTTTAAACTTTTCAAACTATTTTAAACTTTAAACTTATCAAACTATTTTAAACTTTGAACTTATCAAACTTTTTCAACCTTTTTCAAAATATTTCAAACTATTTCAAACTTTCTGGTCCGGCTTTTCCAAGCCAACTTAAAGTTTGTCTCGACAAACTTTTTAATCTAGTTATTATTATTATTTTTCTGACCGCTAAATTTACAACTCTAACTCCTCCTAGAGCTTTAACTCCACATACTCCAAACTCGGCTCAGACCTTCAAACTAGTCTGACTCGGTATGACAAAATACTATCTTTAACCAAAGACACAAATGCAGATAGGCTTCTTAGAGGTTACTCAACATTTTATTGTGACAGGTTTCAAAAATAATGAATGAAATAATGATAGAAATAATGTCTCTACTGTATTAGAAAAATAAATAAATAAATACCTCCAAATTGAACAAAAAATAGCTCTCACAAACTTACAAAAACAAATAAAAACTAATATCTTTAGTTTTCTTCCTCTTTATCCTGTTTTTCTTCCTCATCCTCCTCATCTATATTTTGCTGCGGGCACAATTAAACTTTTTGGCGGTGTCAGAATCTAAGAAAGCCTTTTTCAGCAATGCACTAGTGCAATCCATGGACCTGTAGCTGTTGTGGTGTTTCACTGTATGAAATGACAATGCACCTCTGCTGCATTCACAGCATCCTCAGATTTCCCGGGTCTCACAAAGAACTCCGTCAGCTTTGTTGAGCTACTCTCACCTCGCACAGCTTTTTCATGTTTTTGGGTGTCCATGTGAGCTTTGAGACCTGTGTCCCCCCCATTGGACACCGAAACACATGTGCCAGGTTTGCACACGGTGCACGCAGCCTCACACTTGTCCCGACCGGGAGAGTAAGGGGGGAATTTCTTCTGTAACTTATTTGCGGGTAGGGTTGGTGAAGTTGTATGAGTGTTTATCCCACAGTGAGATTGGGATAGTCCCTGTTCTGTCTGCTATGGTGCAGTTTTTGACTTCTCATCCCGCTCCATATGCAGTAACCGGCGCATCATTGACCGGCGTGCTGGCGGCGTCCACACTGTAGACGGATGCAGATCGGTCTGAAATCTGCAATAAACAACACAAAGACATTATTTGAATCAAGACGGGAGAACAAGTGAAATAAGAAACATTACAGCTTATAGTTGTAGGGTTGTAGAGCCAGATGTATCATTTTTATATTGTATACCTGCTTAAACTTGGAATGTTAGGTTGGTGTAGTTACACATATACAGCACTGAAAATATGTGGAGTATGTTTAAGTGCAAAAGACGTTTCAATAGTTACTTTTACTCAAAGGACAATTTGTGTTTTTAAGTATAAGCCATAACGGCCTGTTTCTGCACAAACATTTTCATGGGTGGTAAATAAAATGTTATGGTCTGTAAATTTGCTTTTAAACAAAAGGGATAGTTTACCCAAAAATGAAAAATTAGTCCATGATTGAATCACCCTCAAGTCACCCTAGTGTAAATGACATTCTAGTTTCAGACATTTGGAGTTTCATTAATAAAATGTCCTTGGTCTTCCCAGCTTTATAATGGCAGTGAATGGGTGTTTCTGTCTTGAAGCCCATAAAAGTGCATCCATCCATTATAAAGGTGATCCACACGGATCTGGGGGATCAATAAAGGCCTTCTGAAGCAAATCAATGCATTTGTATAAGACAAATATAACGTTATGAAGTAAAATATCTATCTTCCGCCAGTCCACCTTCTGTATTGAACTTATGAAGAAAGTGTAGCACCTCTCTCCGTTTAAAATGCTTACACTACGTCCATTGTCATTCTAACAAGTCAAGTGGAAAACAATATTCTCAGATTATGTAATCGGTATGAAATGTGCATATGTGTGTCCACTGTAGAGATGATCAATCAGCATCGTCAAATTAATCTCTGCAGCCGAAAACACATAAAACATTATCAATAATTATTTTAATGTTTAGACAGTGTTTTTACACAACACAGTCAATCTTTGTTTGAAGACTCTTTATGTGTGCACTTGAGCGCTGATTAGGCTGTATTTAGGCCATTAAAGGCTCAGTATTTGATGGCTTATTAGTACAGGTGAATCAAAGTATTTGATTCAATTGACTCTGAGATTCAAAAAGTTCAGTTTCTCCATCTCTACTCGCCAGAGACTGAACTCGTGTTTATGATGAACTGATTCACGATAGAGGAAGAGAAATTAGACTTTTTTGTTACTGGTGTGAATGCGTTTTAGTCACACAAAATTTCCTTCATTAAAGTTAAATAAAGCACTACAATGTTACAATTAATTATTTCACATTGCTTGTAAAAAAAAGTAAAACATTGAACGGTTTCTATCAATTTAAACAGATTAAATAAAAAATAAAAATAACAAACGCAGGAGTGCAGACTTAAGCCGCGTTTCCACCAAAATTACCCGGAACTATTTGTACCATTTCTACTTTTTCTCCCCCAATTCTGCTACTGTCTGCGTTTCCACCTCGGTCTAAAGTACCGGGAAGATTAGGCAAATTAGTCCGGTGACGTGGGAATGCGCGCGACTGCTCCTCCCATTCACAGACGGACAGTAATCACTTTCGCGCGATACTGTCTGCAACAATAACAGAGGAAATGCAAGCAGTGCTGTTTTTGCTGGTTATGTATTGGTTTACTACAGAGGTAATTAACAAAACAGCAGAAAAGAGACGAGCACTGACACTAAAGCGTATTCTGAAAGCTCGTAAAGCTAGATTTAAAATTAGACAACGTATGTTATTATCAGCTATTACGGACATTGACCGTGAGATGGCTGAGACGAACGCTCGCCATCGGACAGAAAGAGCACGACTGGTAAGAAACTAATACATCAAAATAAACCAGAGTTGTGAATAATGTTATTTGGTGGGACAGCGTGGTTCCAACTTTCACCGAAGCACAGTGGATAAAGAATTTCCGGATGTCTAAGGATACTTTTCTGTATCTCTGTCGTCGCTTGCAACCTCAACTGGAGAGACATGATACAAACTACCGACAATTGCAATGGCAATTCAAAAAAGAATTGCCATTGCACTGTGGAAACTTGCAACCAACTCAGAGTACAGAAGCATCTCTCATTTATTTGGAGTTGGAATTGCTACTGTGTGTCACTGTGTACACGATTTCTGCTCATCTGTTGAGAAGGTACTCATGCAAGAAGTTATTCAGTTACCAAACACTGAAAAGCTGAAGGAAATGGCGACATATTTTGAGCGCAGATGGGGGTTGCCACAGTGCGTAGGTGCAATTGATGGGTCACACATCCCCATTCTTGGACCAGAGGAGCACTACAAAGAGTACTTCAACCGAAAGGGCTGGCATTCGATCATCCTGCAGGCTGTTGTGGATGGAAGGGGTTTCTTTTGGAATATTTTTGTTGGAGCGCCAGGGAGCCTGCATGATGCCAGAGTGCTGCGTTTGTCAGGCTTGTGGGACCTTGTGGACAGGGGTTTGTTACTACCAGATGTAACACAGAACATTTGTGGACATGATGTGGGGTACTATGTCCTTGGTGACGCAGCCTATCCTTTGAAGAGCTGGCTGATGAAACCTTTCACTGACAACGGACGACTGACACCCCAACAACTTGTGTACAATCAGAAAACAAGCAGAGCCAGGGTGGTGGTTGAGAATGCTTTTGGCAGACTGAAGGGCAGATGGAGGGCATTGCTAAAACGAAATGACTGCAGTACACCCAAGGTCAAGTCCCTGGTGATAGCATGTTGTGTTCTGCATAACCTCTGCGAAATGAATGGTGACGAGTTCAGAGAAGAATGGGTTACGAGTACTTTAAACCAGCCTGACGGAGCTCTGTCATCCACTGTAGAAGCTGAGGGTCTCGACGCATGTACAGGTCTAATGACGTTTTTGACTACAATGTAGTAAACTTCAGTGGCACAAGAATAGAGATGAGTGTTTTTTGTTTTGTTTGTTTTTTAATGGGAAAAATAACCTTTAGAGGCTGCAATGGACATTTTCTATGCTGTATACACCTGTTGTACATTGTTTAAAGTGTACCTTTTGATTTTAATAAAAAAAAGTTTACTGCTGCATCACGCTTTGGTTTTACATTATTCTGTTAACAGTCACCCCCCATTTGGGCAGAGAGAGCATGAATTACATGCTTTTAAAAATGATTGCTGCTAATGTGTCCTTGTGACAACACACACAACCAAGGTATCAGACTCAGAATTGTAGACTGACTGTTTATATGATAGAAATGTATAAAAATACATAAATATTACACATTTGTATATAAGGAAGCTAAAGCCAAGTTGTATTTTTTAGCATTGTTCTTTTTACAAGGCTTTGCCATAAATATAAAACGTCATAAGTGACTTATCAGGTTGTTAAACACATTACCAACACTGCTTATTTAAACGTACACTTTTACCTGGTTTGACCATTTTAATGCAAAATGGGATGATGGGCAATCCAGAATCTGAATGTGTTGTAATAGCTCAATTCCAAAACAAAAGATTTTCTATAAAAGGATAATGAGGTTTCAGTCATTCATGACAGATGTGTGAAAAGTTAATTGAATGAAAACAATAGACTGAATTAAGCGGTTGAAAGATTAGGTACTAGACTGCAATTATTTTATAGATAAGATGCTTATCACAATAACATCTCTTAGCATTAAAAAAAAAAAAATTAATTACATGACTAGTATTACAATATGCTTCATTAAATGTATAATTTTAGAGATTTCTTCCTCAAGTTTGAAATGAAGCAGGACCACACTTATGGCTTCACTTAAGTTGTGGTTATAAGTTATTATACTACATTCACATAGTTATACATTTAAAAAATATAATATTTGGGTTTTCTAGATATGTTTATGTGCATATTCAGAAAGACTTGCGAGCAGCAGCCCTTTTATTTGCTTCCTACACTATATTAATATAATTAGAATGTGGTAACAAGCAGTATTTGTCTCTACATGTTGTTTACATCTTTACAATATAGCTTGTGTTGAAGGTTAACTTCTAACCGGCACTTCAAACTTTACCGTCAGTGCTAAAATTACCATGGAAATGAAAAGACACAGTGACATTTTACACATTTGACTTTATTTTAAACAGATTAGCTCTTACAAAATGAAAATAAATTAAATAAAAGTGCGCAAAGACAAATAAATTATTAGAACAATAAAATGAAAATATAAAATGTGAAAACAACAATATATATATATATATATATATATATATATATATATATATATATATATATATATATATATATATATATATATATATATATATATATATATATATATATATTAAAAAAAAGTGTATTTTCCAGTAACCTGTCCAAGAGCTGTGCAATATATGAAGTACAAATGCGGTAGTGCAAATGCTTCATTCAAGCGGCTGGTCATTGTGGCTACTTCTTGAACGACTGGACAAACTGTCCAAGAACAGACAGAAACCCGGTCTGAAAGTCCCTCTGCTGCCGTCTGCTTTCTTCCGCTTCTGACTGGTGGAATGCCAACTCTTGCCTCCTCATCTCTCCTCGGCCTGGCTCTCAAGTAACAGCTGCATATATTGGTCACGCTGTTCTTGTCCATGCTGCAGGACGGTTAGCATCCTCCATGTCCCTCAGTGCATCAAGAAAGTCACAGTCCCTTTTCCTTTTCTCTAAGTAGAAAAATTGCACAGAAACACATGGAAATTAATACACAAGGCAACCATGAAACAATAGAAACCATCAATTAATTATTTAAAGTGTTTTCACCACAAACAATGAACAATTGTTTGCCCAGCTTGAACAATGCCCAGTGTGCAATTTTATCATGGGCAATTTAAGTTTACAATTAAAAACAACAAAACTACTCAAAACCATTAAGGATTACGAATCAGTTTTTAAATATATATCTACTATCTATATTTAATATTATCTACATAAAATGATAATGAGAATACGGCTGTAAAAGAACGTTGTGTTTCAGCGCGTTTGTTGAGGGAAGAATGCGCCCACGGAGTTACACCTTCATGACAAGCACAGTCAAGTTCGCTTGTGCATTCACAGCCTTTTGTGCCATTGTAAGTTGTAATATTATATTTATTATTCTGTGTATATAATCTCATATAGGATGCGTTTGGTTGAGTTAACTAACGATGCAGTAAAGCACTTCATTGTACCGGTCTTTAGCTTCAGCGCGCGCATTTCAAACAGAAATGCACAGTATTAATAACTACTGGGACTGTCCTGTACATAACACTGTAATGAGAATATTTTTGTTATAAACGTTGTGAATTCTCTGGGTTTAGTTGTTGTGTTTCAGTGCGCTGTTGTGGGAAGCGTCCACAACGCATTCTGACCAGCACAGTCAAGTTTGCTTGTGTATTCGCGTCATTTTAAGCACATGTAAGTCATAATTAGGGATGCACCGAATCCAGGGTTCGGGTTCGGATTCGGCCGAATATTGGGCTTTTTGACTGGGTTCGGTTTCTGCCGAACCTCAGAATTTATTTCCACCGAACCCGAACCCTAGGCTTGCACTATGTGCGCCCCGCTGGTCGAACTTAATGACGCCGCTGTTGAAAGTGAAAATGGAACTCATGAACAGAAAATGTGGCATTATACTTTAAGTCAAAAGAAGGCGATTCAAGTTGAGCTACGCGTTCAATTTGCAATGCCGATTTGTCTCGTGATGACAAGGACCCTAAACAACAGCCGCTGTTAAAACATTTGCATATGAAACATCCGAGAGAATACGAGTTGTGCATGAAGGAATCTACAGACAGCAGCCAAAAAGTATTTTATTTTACCGTGCAAACAGCCTATAGATCTATAGATCAGATAAAATATAAATAAAATTAATAAAATATATATACTTAAATAATTACCAAATTAAGATGACAAAATGAAAATACACTGAATCCGTTAGCTTTGAAGAACCGGAATTAGGTAAATAGGTAGATAATATACTATATATCTTTACGTATATAGCATACTATTCTCTTAAAACCATAATTTCGTTATTTTTATTAACCCAAATAATGATTCATCCGCTAGGTTGCACGTGAGGGGGAAAAAATAGGTTCCTTCCACTTAAGAGTTGAGCTCTTTTTATTTTAATAGGCTATATCTCTTTACATAAATACTATTTTCTACTTTAAAAAAAAAAATAACTTCGTTATTTTACTAACCCAGTGTTTTGTATGTGAATGCTGTTTCACGTGAATATAACCACAGGAGTGAAGCACAAAGCTTTGTTTAGCCTAGAAAGGAAATAATGGTCAGAGAGCTCTTTTTCATTCGGTTTTGCTATCTGGATATGGTCACTCGATTTTCCGTGAATTTTAACAATAGGCCTAGTCCATTTTATCCCAATGGACATGGACATCTCGTTTCTTTTCCCAACTCTTCACTCGCGTCGCACCCATTCGCAGGGGATTATAAACGTTTCTTCCTTTCGTTTGCTTATAATTAAGTCTATTATAACTATTCACATCCTTTACTGTGGGAAAGTATAAAAAACACTGTAGGACGAATACCTTTTTACTTCAAATTTTATTTAACACAGTTTGTTCTTGTTATTAAACTTGTTAAGGCACGTCAAGTTTGGTTTATTTGAATAGCGCATTTCACACACACGCCGGTGATTTTAGTTTCGTTTTCTCTGGCAGTGAATAATCACATTGCCTAAATGTCTTGACCCTGTGGAAGATAAAATCCGCTCTTCAGACCTTCCTCAGAACAAGTGTTGCTTTGCAACATCAGTAGAACATATGAAGACGAAGATATTCGAGAAGGTGTAGGCTATATTCAGTGTCCCATTCCTCTCAAAGCGCAGAGCGGTAGGCTATATGACGCATCTTTGCGGGGAAATAGTATGAATCAAATATTTTTCTAACTAATATTTAATTTTCATATATTCTTGAGGTAACCATTATTTACTGAAAATCGTTTTTGTTTTATAGGCTGTGTTGTTTCACTGACGGAAGTGCTAAAATAAACAAGCATGCTTATGGATGTTTCAGCCTCAAATGATTTCAAAGTGTAGGCTATATAGGCTATCTGGCATAGACTACAGTATTTAAAATCGCATATGCATTAGTTACATTCTCAATTTAATTTACAGAGCAATTCCTGCTAAGTTTATAGTTTAACTAATACTATAGAAGTGGATTAGTGTGTGTCGCAGACTCGCAACAGGGGCGTGGCATCACGATGGTGGCGCTCCATCTTGATGTCGGCACAACCCTAGCGCGCGTCTACTGCTCTCCGTTGGGTTGTTCTTTGAAACGACAGAGGACGACTCGGGGTAATTTTTCTATAAACCATCATGAAATAGCGGCGAGAAGAACATACACGACAATGTTTCCTTTAGTAAACTTGACCAAAACTGGTCAATAGCACACTGCTGTGGACGTTGTTAACTTCATTAATGTGTTTACTGTGATAATGGACTGCGGACGGGAGTAGGATTCGGTATTCGGTTTCGGATTCGGCCGAATCTTAACCAGTGGATTCGGTATTCGGCCGAACCCCAAAAATCTGGATTCGGTGCATCCCTAGTCATAATATTACGTTTTTGTAGTATAAACATCTGATTAATGTCATATAGGATGCGTTTCGTTAAGTCAATAACCCGCAGTGCTTCACTGTACCGGTGGACATCTTCAGTTTCAACACGCGCTCTCAAACAGGGGAAGAGCATCCACAGGAGTTATAGGCCTTCACCAATGCGTGATTTTGTGCTAATATAAGTTGTAATATTATATTTATTTTGTATAAATATCTGATTGTTCTCATATATGATGCGTTTAGTTGTTAATTAACCTTCTAAACGCTTCAGTTCACGGTTGTTCGTTCATTCTCTCCAGCTTCAGCGCGCGCTCTCAAATAGAAACATTATTCCTAATAGACTACACTAATATTAAAGATGTTTACTATTACTGTAATATTAAACATATTTTATTCAAAAACACAGAAGCCTTATTTTTAATAACTAGCACTTTTATTGTTCTCGTATCATTTCCATCAACAATACGGTTTGATTAAAACCATTTCCTTATTGTCCGCACGGAGGCTATTTAATGCACGGCACTTGCATTCTGATTCTTTATTATGCAGCCTGAGTAATACTGTTCAATAACTTGTTTGCATTATTTAGGTATATTATTTTTATTTTTTTAGGCAATAGAATTTTTGGTAACATTTACTAATAAGATTGCATTTGCATTAAAGGGATAGTTCACCCAAAAACGAAAATGTGATGTTTTTCTGCTTACCCCTAAGGCATCCAAGATGTAGGTGTCTTCGTTTCTTCAGTAGAACACAAATGAAGATTTTTAACTCCAACCGTTGCTGTGTGTCACTCATATAATGCTTGTCAATGGGGTCTAATTCTATTAGAGTAAAAAAAACATGGACAGACAACTTCAAATTAAACCCCGCGGCTCGTGACAACACATTGATGTCTTAAGACACGAAACGATCGGTTTCTGAGAGAAACCCAACGGTATTTATGCAAATATATCACCTCATATCAGACGAACGCTTGAGCTCTGCAGACTGCCATCACTTCCTGTGAGTAAATTCAAAATTCCGGCCGGGTCATAGATATATATACATAGAATCATCATTAGTGCCTGCGTGGATCATGGCGTGGATCGCTCGAATGAGGAATCTACGTATACAATGGCTTGCTGAAAACAGAGCTGTTTTTGACCAGGTAAAATGAGTGTTTTCTTACAATACTAATGAGAATTTTTAATTAAAGTATACTACAAACTTTTCATTTAGACACTAAAGAATCATATTAACTTGTAAAAAAAAATGCATTATATGACCCCTTTAAGGGTCAAGATCAAATTCTCTGCATCTCCTGTGCTGCATCAAGCCATCCCATAATATCCGTCATCACTTAAATTAATGCACGGCTCAGATTAACTGTACAACATGTGTGTAAACCTCCAATAAAATTATAAAGTAATTATTCCATCACAAATAAATCGCTCAATCAAGTGGCTGTCTATAGTATTATACACAACATTATAATATTACATACATTCTCATATACATATACAATATAAAATTTGTATATTTTATTATTTAAAATTATTATTATTGCCCCTGGTTCAGTAATGAACTCTAGTAATAAAGTAGCAGTGGCTGGGACAGATTTTAGATGCAATCTAATCCTGTTTACATGAAATAAACTGCTCGCGAGCAGGTTTAAGCTCACGGACCTGTTACTATGACAGCAAGTCCAGGATGAGCTTCGAAGAACCAAACAATCCAAGATCATGCCAAATCGTCAACAATCAAATCCGGCTAACTGAGTTAGCGACGAAGAACGGACCCCAGATTTGCGATTACACACATTTCCCTCAGCAAATCCTACACTTCAAAATAAAAGCCCAATTAGACAACTTGGATAGCTATATAGCAATATTTTGAAAGATAATATTTAAAGAGCTCTACAATTGAATGCTTACTAGTAACTATTTCAAATAGAGTGCTCTGTTATTGCATTTTTACTAGTAACAATTGAATTGTAGAGCTCTGTAATTAAAAATGAATGGAAGTCAATGGAGACATATGACTAGTAAAAATGTATTTGTAGAGCTCTCTAATTGGAATTACTAGTAAAAATGCAATTACGACGAGTAAAGCTGGAACAATTTAAGCTAAAACGGCTTGCCATATAAACAAGGAATGTCACTTGTTTATGAATAAGCATTTTTTAAACCCAAATATCAAAGAGCAACATTCTACATTCCGAGGCTAACATTCTATGACATCACAGTGTGCTTGACACGATCTACACTTGGAGTGAACATCAGTGCTATTGCTTCAGTGTGAACAAGCTCATGAGAGAACTGCCAGCGAGAACGAAGGATTTCATAGAGAACAGCAATATTTGTCTAGAGAAGATGTCTCAAGCTACTTTAATGTCAAGCTTTATCTTACATTCCACAGGTTCAGAGCTTACATTCTGAGCTGTGCCAGTATAAAAGACTTTCACACGATCAGCAGCCAAACTCTGGACATCTGCTTTCACCATGAACACTAGAGCACTGTCTCCTACTGTAGCAGCTATGGAGAACAGCTCAACAGGTGAATATAGCTCAGATTCATATTTTCACACATAAGGTTTTTAAACACAGGAAATATATATATATATATATATATATATATATATATATATATATATATATATATATATATATATATATATATATATATATATATATATATATATATATATATATATATATATATATATATATATATAACTCATTTTAAGGCTCATTCACAAAAAGGCACTCATTCACAAAAAGTGAAAAATATTGAAATATTGATCAATTTTGAGGTTTTAACAAAAATGAGTTCATTAAGCCCTCGTCTAGAGACCCCAATGCTCCAAATAGCAATTCAATAAGAGTAGATTTTTTTTAATAGAGAATGTGAAATTAAGAAAATCTCATTTTTAAAAATGTGCTCATTTTGCCAGCACGGGTCACATTTATCTTTTAATTTAATTAGATGTCCATTCTATGAAGTTACTTTTGCTGTGGCATTCGTGTTGAATGTCAAATGTTTAATTAATTAAAGTAAATGTAGTAACTAGAAATCCTTTTATATTATTATTTTAGAAACACAATCGAAAAGCAAGAAGAGTCGCCTTTCTCAATTCTTCAGAAACTCGTGGCTGGCTATAAAAAGTCGAGGGAAAGAAGAAGTCCCTTTACAGCCACCGTCTGACACAGATCCAGCTGATCCACAGCCGGGCCCGTCCCACCTCAGGTCAGCGGCTCAACAGGATAAAACTGATCCAAAGCCGGGCCCGTCCAGCATCAAGCCCACAAACTGTGACGCAAATCCAGCTGAAGGTGGGTCTACTGTCATTTTATTCCTGTTCTTTTGTGTCTTGGGATCTAGCCTCAGTATTTGATTTATAATATCTGGAGACAAATTCTAACTGTTCTGTTTCTGTTTTGGGGTTTTTAGAAAAGCAAACAAAAATTAAGAAGAAAGACAGCAGTACATTCTTCGGAAAAATGTGTCGGACTGTAAAAAGTGCAGCAGTGCAACTCATAAAGCGCAAGAAGACGGCTCCACTTCATCCACAGCCCCACACGGATTCAGCCGATCCGCAGCCGGGTCCATCTGTACCTGAGCCACCGGCTTCACAGGATACGCCTGATCTTCAGCTGGACCCATCCTTCTTTGAGCCGCCGGCTTCACAGGATACGCCTGATCTTCAGCTGGATCCATCCTTCTTTGAGCCACCGGCTTCACAGGATACGACTGATCTTCAGCTGGATCCATCCTTCTTTGAGCCACCGGCTTTGCTGGATCTGACTGATCTTTTTCCAGCTCCTTTAGCATTTCCAGAATCTCCAGGTGCCGATTCAGAGCGAAGCGAAGATCCAAGAACCGTCTCTTTCCCGGGACCGTCTACCCGTGAGTATTTCACCTCTTGTCTAGTTCTAGTCTAGTTTTTCTTAGTAAGCCTGTGTATTTAAACTCATGCCTTATGTCTAATCCTTCATCCGGCATTCCCAATATAATGTGTCATGTTAATGAATCCATTATTTTCCTGAAAGAAATATGATTGTAAAGATTATCCTGCATATTTAGACTCCAGGTCTATGAATCTCATATATTAACATGTTTGCATTTTTGCAGTTCCATTTTCCGAACTTTATGAAGTGGAAGAGGATATTGGACAAGGATACTTTGGCACTGTGCGCAAAGGCATCCGTAAATCTGATGGCCAGCAGGTACAATCACTCTTGCTGTGTTCATCAACTGAACCGTATAGATCAGTGCTTTCATCAAGTGCACTTAATAACTTCTTTTTCTTTTACAGGTCGCCATCAAATTCATCACTAAGCGTGAAACAGGACGGTATTCAGACCGCTATATCGATGTTGTAAGTTGCACATAATGCATATATTTAAAATATCTTAAATGATAAGTCAGCTAATGGTTTGTTGACCTCTTTTCTCCAGCCTGGGGTTTCTGAGCCACTGTTTGCAGAAGTGGCTCTTAACCTGCTGCTGAATCGGCCTCCGCTAAGCCCCTACATCCTGCACATGCTGGACTGGTTTGAGGAGGAAGATCGGTTCATCCTCATCCTGGAGTATTCACAACCCTGCAGAGACTTGTTCAGATTCGTCTTGAGAGAAACGCTGAGTGAATCGCAGGCACGTACTCTGATGTACCAAGCGGTGCTCGGAGCCAAGCACTGTCTTGACAGAGGCGTCTTCCACCGTGACATCAAGTTAGACAACTTTGTGATCAACACAGAGACAAACCAAGTCCAACTGATAGACTTTGGCTGCGGAGAAATCGTCAAAAGTGTCTATAAGGGTCAATTTATAGGTGAGTTGGCTTTTTGTGTTACTATAGCCCTAATGAGATGTGATTTGTGGAAATGGATATTTGCTTAACTTGAATATCTTTTTTTAATGAACAGGATTTGCCTGCCCACCTGAATACTTTGCGGACTTTGAATATGAGGCGGAGCCGACAACAGTCTGGTCTCTGGGCATTATGATGTACAGAACGGTGTGCAGATGTCAGCCCTTAAGAAATGAACATGGCCGTCTGAGGTTTGACTCCAGAGTATCCGCAGGTGAGAGAACTTACCAAAAACACATTGAGTATCAGCACAATCCTGTACATAACACATGCTACATATTTCAGAACCGATACATGACAACGTTAGTTTCTGGACATTCAGTGCATACGTGAATAACCAGCGCTCTTGTGAAACCTTACAGAATTCCAGGATTTGATCTCACGGTGTCTGGCTCATGAACCAGCCGAGAGAGCGACTATGGAGGAGATCCTGCAGCATGACTGGTTTCAGCAGAACAAATGTCCAGAGTAACTCAGGAGTCAGGTAGTATGACTTGAGAGGTAAGGCAGACGATGACAGAAATCACTTTTGTGAAAGTCAAATCAGTGCTGTCATGAGCTTTTCCTCACATTTATCCCTTCTTCAGATGCTTCAAATTGGCTGTGGTGAGGAAAAACAGCTCAAATCATTCAGCAGAGAGTCAGGGCCCTTCAGCTTAATTTAAGGGCCCTGGCACACACAGCGAACGGTCGGCCAAAGTTGGGCCGTCGTTGAGCGTTAGTCAGCTTAGTATTTGCGGCATGATCCGCATCATCTGCACTAATCGAACCTCGTCTGGTGTTTTTTGGCCGATTGAGCAGGTTGAATCGACAGGGCATAGTCAGCTTTCATCTCCGCTAGTTCTTGGTTTATAACGGAGAATTATGCACTGAATTTGAAAGCTTCTTACTGGATATCCCAGCTCTTTGATCGAGACCAGTCCGCGTTTAAACCTGTTCTGAGGTCGCGCTCCGCTGCCTATTAATGTCCGAGCTGATAAATGGTCTGCGCTGTGCAGCTTAAACAAGTAGTGTTGTTTCATTTCACGTCCGTCTTGTGCAACAGAAATAGCAGTGCTTATTATTTGAGCAATAGCATCACTGCGACCTCTAGCTAAATTTAGTCACACAGCAGGTCGCAAAAGGTCTTATCCCGCTCAGACACAGATATTGCGCTCGTCAATCATGTGATATTGATTAACTATATCATGATATAAATGTGAGACAAAGACTCTCTGTGACGGCACATTGACACAATATCCTCAACAAATACGTCTCTGGCGTGAATTTCAATCAAACTGGACAAATATTCGATCTAATATGACCTCTGACCTGTAAAGTTGCCAGAATAATAATAATACACTGCTTGTTAATTGACCAGAGGAGAACTGGCACCCTGACGGAGCCTGGTTTCTCCCAAGGTTTTTTTCTCCATTCTGTCATTGATGGAGTTTTGGTTCCTTGCCACGGTCGCCTTTGGCTTGCTCAGTTTGGGGACACTAAATATTCAACTATATTACTGACATCTCAGTAATATGACATAATTGAGTGGAAATAAATATGTTGGCCTTATGTGGCAGCAATGCGTCACCATAGCAGGTGAGCTGTAAATGCAAAAAAAACATTTCAAAAACAAAACCGTTTCCATTGCAGTTTTGCGAAAATTGCCTTTTTCGGAATGCCTGAAAACCCACCTCATGTGAGCGTAAAAACTTTTTTGTGATATATGGGAGTTTTCGCGAAATTGACGCGCTTCCATTGGGCGTATTTACATTTCGCAACTTCAATTTGCGCAATTTGAAGAGTAATGGAAACGCGGCTAGTGTTTTCTCCAGAGCGGCTGTACAGCCGAATCAAGTTCTGTTGCATCATTTTCCTGTTAGCACTTTGAAGCTGCTTTGAAACAATCTGCATTCAACACAGTCGTGTGATTTGGGAACATTACAGGTTCTGTGGTGAATCAGCTGAAAACAGCCGCGAGCATGTAAATACACGACAAGGTAAATTGGAAAACGCCAATACACACACTCTAGCACATCCACAATTTACCTTGCAACTACTAACAGTGAAGAGCGTTTGGAAGAAATGTATTTATTAAAAATGTTGCTATTATTATTTAGGCTACATTAAATATTGCAAAATATAAATCACTTTTATAATTATCATTAAATAAATAAATCATAAAATTTTTACTTTGAGTAACTTGTCGGTTATTTATACCTTTTTTGGCTGACACACACACACACACACACACACACACACACACACACACACACACACACACACACACACACACACACACACACACACACACACACACAGGCATTTAAATATGGTTCATTAAAAGAATCGACTCATGACAATGATTTATTCATGAAAATCAGACATTGCTATTGAGTCTTGGGGCAGGTCTCGATTTCTTCACTTTAAAATAACAAGGATGGTGTTTTTTCAGAAATGTAGTGGAGTAAAAAGCTAGATACTATGCTTTTCAAAGTAGTGAAGTAAAATTCTCCCATAATAAAAATTACATAGCAAGGCATATTTATTGCATTGTCATTTAGTTCTCCTGTAAATGCACCCAACGTTATGAACCGCCCGGCACATGACCGACCTTCAACACTGAACAGTGGTGGAGCCAGAGGGGTGTCCAGGGCATCTGAGTGGCCACACTGGGTGCCACCCCAAAATTTAAATCGCTACTTTCATTTCACCTTCTACTGAAAGAAGCATTTATTTTGACGTGCGGCACATTATTCATGCATTAACACTGAATTAACCCTAGTGAAAAAAAGTATGCTAAGTATACTTGCAGCAAGACTAATTATCAGTATACTTGAAGTGTGTTAATGACTAGCTAACTTGAACCCCCGGTTTCACAGACAATGCTTAAGCTAATCCTAGACTAAAATGCATGTTTGAGCTGTTTTAACTGAAAGAATCTTGCACTGACAAATCTTAAAATATGTCAGTGGCATTGTTTTGTCTCAAGATGCACACCAGCAATGTTTTTTTCTTGGGCACGTTTATAAAAGTTACTTAAATGTCCTAATTGAACTAAGGCCTAATCCTGGCTTAGTCTAAGCCCTGTCTGTGAAACCGGGCCGAAGTGTGCTATTTTGAAACAACTAATTTTGTACCAAGTATATTTTAGTTTTAAATAAGTGCTAAATTGGAACAACTTTAAGTATACTTAGTATGCTTTAAGTATAGTGACTAATTACATGCTTGATTAGTGATGTTAAATGTGCTTTATTTGTACTATAAGTATACTTTGTGTTATAAGTATACTTTATTTGTGTTATAAGTATATCTTATTTGTGTTATAAGTATACTTTATTTGTGTTATAAGTTCATTACAAATTAATTACCAGTGTCTTCAGAACACACAAGCGATATACTTGTCACAAATGCTACAATTCTGTGCGTTACTCCCTTGTGTTACCCGTATCACTATTATTGGCACCCCTAGAATTGTTTATGAGTTAATTATCTCTGAAGTATATTCCCATTAATATTTATATTTTTAGCACACCAGGGTGACTAGGAACATGAAATTGTCCAGCCATGACCCCCTGTTTCAAAAGAGTATAAATATGAGGAAACACAAAGGCCAAATTCCCTTAATCATTCATCACAATGAGTAAAACCACAGAATATAGTTCTGATGTGCAGCAAAAGATTGTTGAGCTTCACAAAAGAGAAAGTGGCTGTAAGAAAATAGCTAAAGCATTGAAAATCCCCATTTCCACCATCAGGACAATAATTAAGAAGTTCCAATCAACTAAAGATGTTGTGATTCTGCCTGGAATAGGACGTGTGACAGATGGAGAATTGCAGAGATTAGTTGAGTCTTGGGGTCAGAACGCATTTAAAAAAAAAAAAAATCAAACAACCCCTATATCACCACATGTTGTTTGGGAGAGATTAAAGAAAAATCGCTCATCCAAAAACAAATGTCATCATTTTCAGTTGTCAGACACGACTGGAAATTAAAACGTGACCTGGTTCTTGTGTCAGATGAAACTATAAAAAGAGCTTTTTAGCAGCAAACACACCAGAGGGGTTTGGTGTAAACAGGGATAAAAAGTACCCCATGCCCACAGTTAAAAATAAAGCTGGATCTTTAATGTTGTGGGCCTATGTTTTTGCTGGAGGTCCTGGACATCTTGTTCAGATACATGGTTTCATGGATTTTAGCAAATACCAACAGATAAAAAATCTAAACCTGATGGCCTTTGCTAGAAATCTTATAATGGGCCGTAGCTGAATCTTCCCTCAGGACAAGGACCCAGAACAAACATCAAAATCAACACAAAAATGTGTCACTAAGCACAAAATGAAGCTTCTGCCATAGTCATCCCTGTTCTCTGACATGAACCTTATAGAAAATGAGTCGGTGAACTGAAGAGAAGAAGCACCAACATGGAGCTGGGAATCTGAAGGATCTGGAGAGATTATGAATGGAGGAATGGGCTCTGATATCTCTTGTCAGGTGTTCTCCAAACTCATCAGGCATTATAGGAGAAGACTCAGAGCTGTTATCTTGGGAAAAGGAGGTTACAAAAAGTATTTAATAAAAGGGTGCCAATAATTATGGCTGACGTGTTCTGGAGAAAAGCATTTATTTCGTAATGTGATTTACCCCCCACTTCCAATTATTTTACTTCAAGGAAAGGTAAGATTTTTGCAAAAACATTTTTATGATAGATCAAAAGGATAAACAATGCCGTTTTTTTTTTTTTTTTTTAAGCCATCTTTGGTCATATTTACCAGGGGTGCCAACACTTTTGGCCATGACTGTATCTATTGTGTGTTTTGAGGCCTTCATTTTAAAACAAATTTTTGTTGTTTTTTCAAAAACCATGCATAAACACATACATGTTGCTTAAATATTATGGTAGCCCAGTTTGTGTTGAATACAATATAATTACACTTTTGCCATTAATGTTTTTATAAGCAACAGAAAAAAGCACAAATGTCAGAGCATGTCAAAACTTCTCAAGGGCCCTGTTACAAGTAGACAGGAGGCAGACACAGATGTTAACAGGTATGGTAGTTTATTTGACCACAGTAGAGCATGGGAAGTGGAGCAGGTGAGTAAACCGGTTGATGGTAGATAGGATGGTGAAATGAGAGAGAGAGTTACTGTCTTTTGTCTTGAAGGTGGAATGACGTTGGAGCCTGGAGGTTTCTGGAGACTGGAGGTTTCTGGAGACTGGAGATCGCTGGAGATTGGAGATCGCTGGAGGACAGAGGGACGGACAGGAACACACCCACACAGCAGACACGGACGGACGGACGGACGGACGGACGGACGGACGGACGGACGGAAGGAAGGAAGGAAGGAAGGAAGGAAGGAAGGAAGGAAGGAAGGAAGGAAGGAAGGAAGGAAGGAAGGAAGGAGACAGACACGCTGGAGACAGGTAGTATCGATAGGAGAGTCCTTGAGGTAAGCATAGGTAGACGTATATGCGAACGAGACCGGACGTGGAGTGCTGTGTGCGTGTGAGTCTTGTAGTGCTGGTGATGAGTGCCATGATGAGGTGCAGGTGATAGTGTACTCTGGGGATGGAGTGCGCTGTGATTGGTGGAGGGTGGAACCTGACGTGTCTGTGACAGGCCCCAAAACAGCTCAGACTCCTAGGGGTTAATAGATAATAAGGAATAATATAAATAAAGACTGACTTTTTGTATCTTGTGCAAAGACTTGGGCACATATTTTGAACCTTAATTTTGTTCCACCCCCTACACTGCAATGTGAGCAAATCTGTGCGTCCTGTCAATCAAAACAAACTAATTTCACACATACACTTGACAACAAAGTTTCACTTTTTTTTGGTTGGTAAATGTTACTTGAAAATTTAAATATTTGGAAAATAGTTAATTGAGGGCCACAACCCATCCAACATGTCCATGTGGGCCCCACGTGGGTTTTATCTGGGCTATATGGGCGTCATCTGGGCATGGGCTCAGAGTGGGCACTTTGATGGGCTGAATGTGGGCCCCATCTTGGATAAAGTTGTGGGGCCCAGTTAGGTTGCCCATTATTGTTTATTTGAGGGTCCCATGTGGGCCACATTTGGGCTATATTTAGAATTGTAAAGTTTTATTGTTTGCAGTTGGTTTTGTTTTTTAATACTATTATGGGTAACAGCCTAACCCTATTTTATATATATATATACACACACACACACACACACATATATATATATATATATATATATATATATATTCACGCACTTCATTAAAATTATTTTTTTTAATAATCTAAAATCACTTGCCTAGTGCAGTCATTGCGTCATGCGATCGACGTCGTGCCTTCTCGCGCCTTCTCATTTGAAAAAACCCCCCACAACGGTTGCCGTCGGCAAGCCAGCCGCAGCCACTTCATAACGTCCTACTACACTCGAAACTGTCAAGGTAAGATATGCATATTTAATTTGATCTTGAACCATTTTTAATGTTGTGAGATGTCAAACTCACACAACTTTATTGGAAGAAGTGCTTGAAATGGGCTGGTATGCACGCAGTAGATCTTTTAATCGGTAACGTTACGTACCCTCACTTTTTCTTGTGTACCAGCACTTCTCATATGTTGCCGATACTCTCAGCGGCCACACCGAGACATAGACGCAGACTATTAATCAATACATCGTGCATTCTGAGCTTTTTATAAACTGTACGAACTGAATGGATTAATGGTCTGCGCAAAATGACTGTGACTGAAGCCCAATAGTTTAATTGTGTGTGAGTGGCATGCGAATGACCGTGGGCGCGTTCACCAGCAAAATGACTGTGACTGAAGCCCAATAGCCACCAGCACGCTCCAAAACTGTTTAGACTAGCACAAGCCATTCCTATGATGACGCTGGTGATAAAATATGAAACCCATTTGAATTATATTCAGAATAAACACTACGGAGAAAGTCGAACATAATCTAAAACAGCCACTGAAATGACTCATGAAAACATAACCCTGCAAGCTTTTTAAATTCATGAAGACCACATTTATCAGAATTTATCACACTCTATTGTATTTACTGTTGATTTTTTTTTAAAGAATTTATAATCAGGGTTCCCGCGGGGTCTTAAAAAGTCTTAAAATGTCTAAAATTTAATTTTTTTAATTTAAGGCCTTAAAACGTCTTAAAAACTGACAGATTTTCACCCGAGGTATTACATTTAATTTAGTTAGGTCTTAAAAAAAGTGTTATCCTCGTTCATTTCCAGAAACGCTGGCTGCAGAAAGTTATTAACGTTACACTGTAGCAAAAAAGTATCGAATGGCGAAAGCGGAGCTCTAGAGTGTTTGCTGCTCCGCCCTCAGAGCGTTCGTTCGGTGTGTTGTAGTTCTTTCTGGGGGTGTTGGTACACGTACTCGGTGATAAAACTACAAATCCCGTGATAAATGCAATTACCTGCCCGCAAAATACGTCTACATTTAATAACATTGTATTTTTCTGGACAGAATGAGGCAGACATGCATTGATTTATATTATTCTAAACAGTGATAAAGTCTGCACTCAATCAGCACTGCATACCTTATTATTATGACAATAGTGAAGAATTGAAGAACTCAAATACACCATAGCTTGATGCAGTCGCGTTTATTGTCTTCGTTTCATCAGTCAAAGCTTATCCTAATTAAAGCTAATTCAGTTTATCCTACATCGCTAGCTTCACATTAGGGCTAAGGATTACTTCTCTGAGGGAAATGTGGAGTTTCTGCTCGAGGGCGCCCTCTGGCTTCCAGTATGAATGAAAGTTTGGGTAACAAATATGAAAAATAATACTTCTCTCTAAATAAATTTATATGACAACCCATATGTTTTTCTCCAATGTACAGTTTTTCCCCCACAGTGGATGCATAAGAGGCTCATATTTCATATTAAATACATAGACTTTAAGAAATTTATATCACAGATAAAAAAGCACAGAATTTCTTTATTTTTTTATTTTATTTTTTACAATAAATCTTTAGACCTTTCTAATGATTTTAAGTCATAGGCTGTCTGCATATTAACAGGTAACCCAGCAGGTTTTTTTTGTAAAATAAGTTTTCTGTAAAATATAAATGTTATTTTATTAGTATTATTATTATATTGTTATATTTATTCTTAAATACTCTATTTTAAATTTTTTAATAATTAAAATGTTATTGTAATAGTAGTATTTCTAATTTTGTTAAATATTTGTATTTATTGAATATAATCATTATTATTAGTCTCGTTAATATATAAACATTAATATATAAAATGTTATATGCATACACTTTTCAATTGTAAAAAAAAAAATAAACAAATTAAAAAATATGTGCATTTTAACCAGAATAATCGCAATTATATTATCTTCCCCAAATCGTGCATCCCTAGTTTATCCTATCTCCCTAGTGCATCCCCTGTTCAATCTCTATTAGGCTATTAATATGCTGTTTTGTAATCT
Organism: Gobio gobio; assembly: GCF_949357685.1. Classification (NCBI taxonomy): domain Eukaryota; kingdom Metazoa; phylum Chordata; class Actinopteri; order Cypriniformes; family Gobionidae; genus Gobio; species Gobio gobio. The sequence goes on along the minus strand of NC_137097.1, from coordinate 15,185,633 downwards.
ATTCTATTTGAGGGCAAGTTTGTTTTAGCCTATTTTCATTTTGGGCCTAAGGTTTTTGGGCATTTGGCACGTTGTTGGCTGTGGAGGGTTACTAATGTCATTGCTTTATTGCTTTTTTTTATTATTTCTTTGATTTAAATAATTTTGGTAATGCGTCGTATAGGTCTTAAATTTCAATCTTTATGGTCTTAAAATGTCTTAAAAAGGTCTTACATTTGACTTTCTGAAACCTGTAAGAACCCTGAACCCAGTCAGCAGTTCAACTGAGGGGTGAGTGTGGCAACAGTAGCGTGCTGAACTGTCAGATAATGTTCGTTTGGCTGCCTGGGGCTCGAGGATATAGAGCGACCAACTTTTTTTACGAGCAAGCATTGATTATGCGTGACACGGTCTCAATTTGCGGGATGCATGAATTGGGCTTCAAACGCTTCAAACTAAAATTTGATAAAAAATACACAACACAATTTTTGAAGGGAAAAAATTTATTGAAATGGATCCTTTAGATGAGATGTTAAACTGAGGTCCTGACTCTCTGTGGTCATTAAAAATCCCAGGATGTCCTTCTGTAAAAGAATAGGGGTGTAACCCCAGCATCCTGGCCAAATCGGCCCATTGGCCTCTGTCCATCATGGCCTCCTAATCATCCCCATTTACCAATTAGCTTTATCACTCGGTCTCCACTCCACCATAAGCTGGTGTGTGGTGGGCGTTCTGGCTCAATATGGCTGCCGTCTCATCATCCAGGTGGTGCTACACATTGGTGGTGGTAGAGGAGTTTCCCCCCCTTCTATATGTAAAGCGCTTTAAGTACTCAGAAAAACAATTATTATTATTAAAATCACTGATTGTTAAATCATTGACTATTCAAATGTAATTTAAACATTAACATAAAATCCAGAATTTAAAACAAAGGAATTGGAGGGGAAAAACGTTTTTTATGACCCTAAACATGTAATAATAATAAAAACAATTTTTAAATAGTTTTTCATGATTTAAATTAATTACACAAGGTTTTTTTTAACTGTATTCAAATTTATGCAAATGAGAAGCGATTTTCGCGAGCGACAACCAATAGGAGTGAAGTCAGTGGAGTGCACGTGATCCGTCGTGTCAAGATGGAGGAGAAGTTGATTTTAGCTGTTAGCAATTTCCCTTTTCTTTACGATATGTCTCTGTGTACATACAGAGACACATTAAAAAAAAAAAAAACGTTTATAGGCAACCCGTAGTGGGAACGCCCACTAGCGACATAGATCTCTGGCGCTGGCGACATGCAGCGATAAAATCGCTGGCGGTGTGAACGTGGCTTAAGAGTTAGAGATTTTCAACTCCGTAACCCCTGAACCAGGTACTAGCAGCTAACACATCCGCAAGATAAGACCTAAAGGAATTATAGAGAGTTGCACTATCAACTATCTCTAGATTTTCCTTTTGTATTGTTTTTGCCTATGGATTAATTTAAACTCTTCTGAAATGTTTTAGAATTACTTAGCATACCTAACAAAGTTCACTTGTATAACATGTATAGCATCTATGACCTTTCTGTATGTTTATTTACATTATATTTCATTATCATATTATAACTCTGTTATGTATTACTCTTATAAGATTCTCGAAAGTTCTTCCCTCTATAACTCCTCATTTGCTCACTCACCGCCTGACATCATCACTCTTAAAAAGCTTTTGGGAATTCAGGGCAGAAATTCTGACATGAAGATGCTGAGCAGTTGTAGGGCGAGCAGTTGCAGACTGCCTGAACATAAGCCTCGCAAAGGATTGTGTAATTAGGGACAGCTGTGACCCAGAGCTCTGTATGCTTCCTTCATCTGACTTAATTAATCATTAAACAGTTAAACTATATTTTGTTTCTGCTCTCCTCATTCAACAAACACGCGGACTTGAGGAAATTGATGCCGAGTCTAACAGTACCTAAAATTAAAAGGTTTAATATACAGGTCTGTGGCTCTTTTTTTTATTTTTATTAATTAACCATTTGTAAAATTATGTTCACTGTTCATTTTTTATAAATAAAGGATTTGTCTTAAATCTATATTCATTGAGTCGAATCGAGAATTGAAATCCGTAATCAAATCGAAATTGAATAGAACAAAATCGAAACATCTGAATCCCAGCCCTAATGCACACACACATTTCTTGGCTTAAATCAAAACACCACTCAACTACCACAGCAACCATGTAATCCCACCCAGATTTCGGTTCAGAGGGAGAGCAAAGAGCTGAGGTCATAATGACTCTTGTGCATTCTCCACATTAGCAAACAAAAAGTAGGTTTAATTCTCTCTGGTATATTTCACAGGTTTGTGATGGCGACGGTGCTGCAACCATCTAAGAGGACCTCATTTCATTTGTTCTCAACATCCCTGTGGTCAGCAAAGCCAGGGATGGAGGTCTCGAGAAGCAGGCTGGAATAGCCATTGAGGGAGCAGAGGTCCTTTTTGGTATTCCCAATGTAGCACATGCTTGCATCTACCTAATGGGCCTTATTTATGCCTTGGAACTTAGCTATCCAAATAAACTGAAATACACCTTCAAGATTTTTCAGAAAATGTTCCTGGAGCTGGAGGACATTAAAAAAATCTTTCAAAGTCCACGATCTCACAGTCAGCCTACTGGCCTAAAAGCCATACAGACATTGTTGAAAGTAGAAGGTTAGGTCCCTCTGTTCAAGTTTTACAGTTCAATTTCCCAGGTTCTTTCAATGCACTTTCTTGAGTTACACTATTTCTATGTCTTATGGGGACCATGTTTGTGAGTCTGCTAATGTTTAAGGTGCATTTGATAGAAAGATGACTGTTAAGAAGTGACTGAGAAGCAATTGAATAGAAAATATAACCGTCAGTACATTTTATTTTATTAAGCTATTAATAAAATAGGTATTAAGCTGATGAGCCATACAATGAAGTTGTGGGAAAGAGTAGTGGAAGCAAGGCTAAGGGGAGAAGTGAACATTTGTGAGCAGCAGTATGGTTTCATGCCAATAAAGAGCACCACAGATGCATTATTTGCTTTGAGAATGTTTATGGAGAAGTACAGAGAGGGTCGGAAAGAGCTGCATTGTGTCTTTGTCGATTAGAGAAAGCATATGACAGGGTGCCAAGAGAGGAGCTGTGGTATTATATGAGGAGGTCTGGAATGGCAGAGAAGTATGGTAGAGTGGTGCAGGATATGTATGAGAGCAGTAGAACAGTGGTAAGGTGTGCCTTAGGTGAGACAGAGGACTTCACGGTGACGGTGGGACTGCATCAAGGATCGGCTCTGAGCCCCTTCTTGTTTGCGGTGGTGATGGACAGGCTGACAGATGAGGTCCGACAGGAATCTCCATGGACTATGATGTTTGCGAATGACATTGTGATCTGTAGTGAGAGCAGGGAGCAGGTGGAAGAAAGTCTAGAGAAGTGGAGGTTTGCTCTGGAGAGAAGAGGAATGAAGGTTAGTCGCAGCAAGACAGAATACATGTGTGTGAATGAGAGGGAACCAAGTGGAACAGTGAGGTTACAGGGAGAAGAGGTAAAGAAGGTGCAGGATTTTAAATACTTAGGGTCAACAGTCCAGAGCAATGGGGAGTGTGGAAAAGAGGTGAAGAAGCGTGTGAAGGCAGGTTGGAATGGGTGGAGAAAAGTGTCAGGTCTGTTGTGTGATAAAAGAGTACCAGCAAGAATGAAACGAAAGGTGTACAGGACAGTAGTGAGACCAGCAATGTTGTACGGTTTGGAGACAGTTGCACTGAGGAAAAGACAGGAGGAAGAGCTAGAGGTAGCAGAGCTGAAGATGTTGAGGTTCTCTTTGGGAGTGACGAGGATGGATAGTATCAGGAATGAGTACATCAGAGGGACAGCACATGTGAGATGTTTTGGAGACAAAGTTAGAGAGGCCAGGTTGAGATGGTTTGGACATGTTCAGAGGAGGGAGAGTGAATATATCGGTAAAAGGATGCTGAGGTGAGAGCTGCCAGGCAAGAGGTCGAGAGGAAGACCAAAGAGGAGGTTTACGGATGTAGTGAAGGAGGACATGAAGGTAGTCGGTCTGAGAGAAGAGGATGCAGGGGATAGGACTAGATGAAGGTTGATGATTCGCTGTGGAGACCCCTGAAGGGAACAGCCGAAAGGAAAGAAGAAGTACATTTTATTTTATGACATAAAACCGTTCTCTCATAAGTGAATCCTCATGTGGTGCTTAAAGGTGTCTCTATATCTGAAACTCTCTCCACAGAGATCACAAAAGAACGGCTTCTCTCCAGCGTGATTTCTCATGTGACGATAAAGACTTCCTTTTTGGTTGAAATCTTTTCCACACTGTCTGCAGGTGTAAGGCTTCTCTCCAGTGTGAATTCTCATGTGTATGCTAAGAGTTTCTTTTCGGTTGAAACTCTTTCCACACTGTTGGCAGGTGTAAGGCTTCTCTCCAGTGTGAATTCTCATGTGGCAATCAAAACTTCCTTTATGGTTGAAATCTTTTCCACACTGTTGGCAGGTGAACAGTTTCTCTCCAGTGTGAATTCTCATGTGGGAATCAAGACTTCGTTTATGGTTGCAATCTTTTCCACACTGTTGGCAGGTGAACAGTTTCTCTCCGGTGTGGATTCTCATGTGACGATAAAGACTTCCTTTTTGGTTGAAATCTTTTCCACACTGTTGGCAGGTGTAAGGTTTCTCTCCAGTGTGAACTCTCATGTGTATGCTAAGAGTTTCTTTTCGGTTGAAACTCTTTCCACACTGTTGGCAGGTGAAAGTCTTCTCTCCAGTGTGAACGCTCATGTGTCTGTTAAGGTTTACTTTTATAGTGAAACTTTTTCCACATTGTTGGCAGGTGAACGGCTTCTCTCCAGTGTGAATCCTTATGTGTTCTCGCAAGTGTACTTTTTGATTGAAACTCTTTCCACACTGAGGGCACGTGTAGGGTTTCTCTCCAGAGTGAAGTATCATGTTGTCTGTAAGATTTCCTTGTTGATTGAAACTCTTTCTACCCTGAAAGCGGGTGAAATAACTTATAGTTTCTTTTTTTTCAGCTTTTTCTCCGCTTTTTTTAAAAGTCTTTTCAGTCTGTGGGCAACTAACATATTTTTCTTCAGTTATGAAATCATGATCATTCTCATATTGATCTTTTCCTTCCATTTCCTTTAGTACTTCACACTCCTCTTTCAACTGCATCAGGTCTAAGGCAAAAAAGACAAAAGTTAACCTAATAGCACAACAGAACAGGCATAAAAACATTTGAACATGTAAAACATTAACCCCTAGAGGTCCGGCATGACCAACTCACTTTTTTCATTTCAGTGTGAAAGAGACTCAAAATACTCCATTGATTTTAGTCAAACAGGCAAGTGTTATACAGTATTATAATCTGTTAAGTTTCTTCGTCTATTTTTGTGCACTCACAAACAAAGCTTTTACTTCTTGCTCCATAACTACAGCCTGCCCTGGGTCCACCACTGTGGGTATAACCCCATTGAATCTGAGACCCTTTTCTATTGTCAGGAGGACCCATTGAAATATTATTTATATTGATTAAATATTTGGCAGTAGTTTACAAACTGCCAGAAATTCTACTGAGGGTACCAGTCTCTCTCGAGACTGGCCTCTGGTTCCTACCGCACCGGTAGGAAACAACCTAACAGACTGCTCTGGGACCTTCCGCAGAGGATCGCTGGAAACGGCTGTGCTCCGAATCATACAAGGTAGCAGAGTAGGCAGAACGAACCCACCCCTGAGTGCAACAAGGGGAAGTGGGGGCCGTATAATGAGGTGTTAACTCTACCCTCAGCAGTGATGGGAATAACGGTGTTACAGATAAACGGCGTTACTAACGGAATTATTTTTTTCAGTAACGAGTAATCAAACGAATTACTGTTTCTCCCGTTACAACGCCGTTAGCGTTACTGAGGAAAAAAAATGCGGCGTTAGTCGCGTTACTATAATTGAGCTCACTGAAGCGCTTTTCATCCGAGGCTCTCTGTCAGTCGGACCTGCAACGTGAGTGTGTGTGTGTGTGTGTGTGTGTGTGCGTGTGCACGCGCACCAGTCATGCGTGTTGGGGGTGGGTGCGGTGGTACACATAACTGATGATGATTGGTGGGTGGGAGACAAGGTTGAAGTTGATAGGTTGAGTTCACACATATTTTTTTCACGGTCTATGGTTCACACACACACACACACACACACACACACACACACACACACCTACCTATGACGCACACGCATATGCACATTCAGCGATGGTCCAACGACTTCAAAAATAGCTTTCGCAAATTGGAAGTATAAGCGCTACTTTTCCCTCGTTGAGGTGAAAGGTAAGAATATTTAAGTAACGTGCAACTTATGCCCAGGAAGAAAGTCTCTCCACGCCGGTGGAAGTGATTCTGAAGCGCCTCACATCATCATATGCCACAAAATTAGCGGCTAAAAACCCAGGTAATAACGTGAGCTCCACTACCAAAGGAAAGTATAGTACTGATAATATTTACACAATATTTACACTATAGTAGGCCAACTGATAATATTTATAATAATCCATTGAATTTGATAGGTGTCTCTCACATTGTCCCACAGCAACATTACAATAGTGCACATTGATGTACAATGTTTTATAATAATAATTTATTCTATTTAGTGTCCAATTCATTCATTTAACATATCTAATATTGGGGGCATCCAAGTTTGACATATTTGAACATTTGAAAAAAAAAAAAAAAAAGTAACGCAGTAATTACTTTCCCTGGTAATTAGTTACTTTTATAATGATGTAACTCAGTTACTAACTCAGTTACTATTTGTAAGAAGTAACTAGTAACTATAACTAATTACTTTTTAAAGTAACGTGCCCAACACTGACCCTCAGACACCAGTGGCGTCGGGACTTCTTCGCAAAAGCTTTCCTAGAGATAATGACAATCCTCCAATCTCCGATCGTTGCCCTGATCCTAAGTCTTTCTGCGGGGAAGCGACGCTGTTTAGGTTTCACTCTGTGCAAGGAGCTTGTAGGCGGCCGGGGCTGCTTCCGCCCAGCAGCCCCAGAGAGAGGACGTTAAATACATTTTTGGAACGCCGCCGTCTGTTTCAATTCCTCCTGAAACCTGTCGACGACTGATGTAACTGGCCAGGAGGTGTCCAAAATAACCCTTTTATCCTTCTCATTTACTCCTGACAGATCTTATATGGTAGTCACATAGCCCCTAGACCTGAGTTATCATGAAAAAAGCCAGGAAATTTCTGTTTTGACAATATGGGACTAATTTGGGTTTTGTGGTCTTTGATCAGCCAAAGAGAACCGCCATCACACCCATCCTGATCTCACCCCACTGGTTCCCAGTTGCAGTCAGAATTAAATGTAAGGTTTAGCCGTGGCTTTTCAGGACTGCCCCTGGAACGCCACCTCCAGACCTCAACTCACTCCTAAAAGTATATGTTCCCTCCCACCAGCTGTGGTCACTGAATGAGCGACGCCTCGGCACCGTGACCTCTATTGGATAAAAAGTTCTACTAAATTAATAAATATAAATGTTAGAGGTCGACCGATTCATCGGTTTTGCCAATTAATCGGCACTGATAGCTGATTGGTGGAATAATCGGCTAAATCCACACCGATAGTTTTTCCGGGTTACGTCCGTTGCTGGCGAAGAATTCATCTTCCAGAATCTGGCAGTAAGTTTTGGGAGTTCATTTTAGTTCATCCTGAAGTCTGTTTTGCTGAGATGGACTAAAAATGAACTCCCAAAACGTACTGCCAGATTCTGGAAGATGAATTCTTCAAACAGTGGTACTAGGGAATGTGGTGCTGGTCCTTCAAGAGTCATTCTCAACCTATCTGTCCATAAAGCCTATAAAAAAACCTTCTTCATGTATTTTACACTTAAGCTTGTGATTCTTATTTAGTGGGGGTCATTTTTTAGGATTCTTTACCTAATTTAAGTCTCTGAGATCTTGACACCTTGCACTTCTGGAGACTCCAGGTAGGTTGCAGCACTGAAAAACGATGGCGCTGGAGACTAAAGGGTTCCTGATGGTTTCACACTTAATTCTTCACCTTAATTCTTTTGCAGTTAACATGTCTTTTCTTCACAACCTGTTTTCGTTTGACCCTGCTGACCTAACACGCATTTCACTGTCCAATGGTCATGCCTTAACTGCAATGTCTAGTATTGCATTAGTATTGCGTCCTTCTCATGGGCATTTAATAATTTTTGACTTTTCAGTCTGAGTTAAATCTCTTTTTTGGCTCAATTTATCTGTAAAAGAAAACATGCCTAATAATTCTGCACACCTGAATACAAGGTGTTTTTCATTTCCAGCCTTCATGAGCAATTATATATCACTTATACCAGTGTTTCCCCTACCATTGTTTTGGGGGGGGCGCCCCGCCCTCCCAAAACGACCCCCCGCCCCCCTGAATGAATGACAAAAATTATTTGTCATTACGGTTGACAATAAGAATTGCCCGATGGTTCAGTGCCAGCGTGAAAGACACTCGGGCCAGAGCTGCATCTTCACGGAAACTGATAATTTGCGCATGTTTAAGCCTTGCCAATTTAAATATTCAAGCGCTCATAGAAGAGAAAGTGTCTCTCAGTTTGATACTCGCGAGTACTCAGTACTGATACTTTTTTTACGGTCTATGCTCGCGAGGCGCAGCAACAACACACACACACGCACGGCCACGCGTCTCACAGCGCGCGAATATTCACACAAAATTATATAAAAATGACTCTCTTGTTGAGTATCATCGTAAACATAGTCGGTTAGGTCTTTTAAATGAATGTAAACATGAAATTTCCCAGTCACCGCCAGCATTTATGGTCATTTCCACAAGTTTCATGGCCCAATAAACATGCAATATATCAAAAGAAAGAACAGACCCACTGTTTTATTCCAGCTTCATACATTATTTTTTTTAATCAACACTTGAATGTTGCAAGTTTCATGAAAAAGCATTATTTTGAGCATAAAGATGAGAATCAGGTTTTTGTAAAAGACTAACGTTACGGCCGAACGATGAACAAAACACAGATGTTGTAGATCGAGTCCATCCACAGCCCAAAGCTTCACAGTCCTATAACTCACCCTGGGTTGACATTTCATTCAATAACATTAGGCAGTTGTGATGTATATGCTGTTTAATGGTGATGATCGCGTTATTTTACATATGCATCTGCTTATGGTAGCGCACGTTCCTGCTTCTTCGGCTGTTTTGATCAGGAGATTCTGTTCTCGTGCAGGAAATGCGCTACAGCGCCCCCTACCGTATAACAGTGAAAGACGGAAAATATCGTCATTGGCTATATAAATATAGAGATAACAAAAGCCAAAAAAAAAAAAAAAAATTATTTCACTCACTGAATAACTTTTAATCTATATTTATATGCAGTGACATATAATTTTATGCAGTGATATTTTACATTTGATTACTATTTTTGTACCTGACAATCTAGTTTAGACCTACATGAAAATAACTCTTTATTTAATTTGTATATGTTTGTTCTGCTGTATTTATTTTTGCTTTTGCTCGTAATTTGATTATTTGTTCTTATTTTATTACTGACTGTCTTTAACAATATCCAATTTTTTTTGAGGATTTAGAAAATCCTAGAGTTAGGATATTAGTTTTTAGAGTCATAACCTTTATACTTTACATGGCTCAAAAACAATACTAGGCCTATTTTATTTTATTTATCAGTTTTTTTGTGGTGGGGCCAGTGAAAATTCTGGCAGGGCAAGTAAAAATTTTAACCCCTGAAAAAAATCCTTAGCACTGAGCCCTGAAATATATTCCCCCCCAAAAATAAAACACGGATTTGCGAGTAGTAACTTTAGTGGTAAAAATGTTGAAGAGGAATGGAGAAGGTGACGAATCTAAACCTTTTTTCTTAAAAGCAACAAAATCCGGAGACAGAACTTAAGCAAAGCCAACCTCTTTTGTGTTGTAAATAGTTGTGTGATGTATAAATAAATGTTTATATTTGTTTACCAAATTAATTAATTTATTGTCTATGGCAACACCACGTATCCGTAACACTCCAGCTCAGGAGCCCCCCCCCCCCCCCCCCCCCCCCCCCCCCAAAGCTGTAAACCTAGGGGAAACACTGTATACATTATTAAATACTAAATTAATAGTAGTTATTAGGATTACTGTGGTTTGGAATTGGTCAAATGTGCCTGGAAAAAAAATATGATCAGAAAATCAACGTGCCTAATAATTCTGCACACAGATGAAATAAATGTACGATTTGTACGAGTCTGGTAAGACCAGGATAAACAACCTCCCACCTCTCCCCTCAAATGACAGAAATGGCCATTCCTAAAATAGTTATGTTCTTACATTATATTAAATGTTGACTAAACGTTTAACTCTCATGGCCACATGGTGCCAAATGTTAATGTGATTATTTTGATGTTTGCTGCTAATTTCATTTGTTAGTTTAATATAAAACTTCGTAAAATTATTTAGCACTTCGCTCTCTCAGAAAGCTTTCGTGTTTTACTTCAGATGTTTACACACCCGCTAACTTTCCTCCAGATTACACACATAATCCATATATCAATGCCCATTTCAATCTCCAATGACATTGTGGAATATGAGCTAAATCTTCTACAGTACAACATGTTAACTATACAGAGAGCGTTTCTGAGGATAAGAAATAATCCCTTATAGACAACAAATGTAAAGCTGATCAGTCACATTTCATGCTTTGCTTTATGTAAAACACAGATTTTATTAGAAGCTGTTATCTAGTGTAAGTAAGTGACATAAATTAATGGTTTTCAAATCCGTTCAAGTAGATAATAAGTTTAATGTCACACAAGAATTTATAAAAGACTATTACTGTATTATTTTCCTAAGTGAATGTGTTGTAATGGAAGTCGGATCCTCACAGGTTCACTTGAAGCAGCAGTTAATTAGTGTTTGTCTGGTCATGTGATCTCAACATGTCTGCCCACATGAGGCGACTCAATCCATGTTAAATAATAGCGCTTTAAATTATGACACTTATATGACATTCTTCAAAAATATCCTTCATTTCTGTAGAGCTGGAGATTTGAATAAGGGTCAAAAGACTGAGTTCAGCTTTGAGAATGAATTTCAATGAAACCAACCTGTTTGTTCTTCAGTTTCTTCATGTTTCACTCTCAATGTTTCTTCAATCTTCACGTCTTCACTCTCCTCTTTAATAAACTCCATCTTTATGTAGATGTGGATCTCAGTCACTTCTCCAGGAGTTTCTCTGTGTTTGAAAACTGTCCTGTTTAAGACGAGAATAATTAACAAACAAATACACACAAAATCTCTGAGTCTCAATCAGCTCTAGATCAGTAGTTCAGTTAATGGACTTAAATCACCTAATGAGACAAAAACACTCAAAACTAACACAACAAATTAACAAAAGAATGCAAATTATACAGACCCTTAATATATAAGTCAGTTTAGATATTTAATGATTTATAGAAATCGAGATGGAAATGCAGCGCTTCGAATCACTGAATCATTTGTTGTGAATCAATCGGTTCAATTGACTCGGAGAGTCTAAAGCTCCGGTTCTCTCGTCACTCGCCAGAGACTGAACTCATGTTTGAACTGATTCACGATAAATAGCGAAATGAGCCGCTCCTTCTGTTACTCGTGAGTTTATTCTGTTACTTTACTCACACAACGCTGATAAATGTTAGATAAAGCAATGCAGTGTTACATCTAATAATAAATCATTCATTCTGCGTCGCTTTAAACACTTTAAACACAAACCTCTCTTGAGCAGAATCACAACTGTTGCACGAGCGCGGCGCGGCGTTATGACGTCATACAAAACCAAAATAAAAGTCCCGTTCACTGATGAGTCTAAAATCACAAAAGTGCACAGCAATTTACATAAAAAATATATATTAGTACAAATAAGAAAAGATGACAAGATTAAGAGTTAAATGTATTATTGAAATACATTTAATGACACAATGGCAATTTAATAATACAGTTCACATTGAGAGATAAAAAAAATATTAAATTACTCTAAATCAAGACACAGTACTCGACTTTAATTTTTACTGTTTGTATATACACAATATAGAAAACAAACATTATAAATTAAATGAATGAGGGAATACCGTAACTTCACAAGCAAATAACTGGCTTCCATTGGGTCCTTAAATCTTTTGTTCAAATTTAAGGCCATAAAAAGCCACAAATAGTATAACAAACTTAAATTATCACTTTAACAGGCCTTGCATTTGTGGCTGTAAAACCAGAGAGAAACCGAGCACTTTAGATTCAACCCTCAAAGTAAAGCTTTTTTCCTGATGGCTTATGTCAACTTTATCATGTTTATTATCATTTATTCGTTTAAGATGGGAAAAGTGATACAAATAAAGTCAATAACTGTTGAAAGATTATGAAGATTTAATTAAAATAAATCTACTGATTCAAGGACAATAATTTTTTATTAGTTATACCTATTTTCAGGAATTTTTAGACTTAGATGAACTTTATACACAGACACATATGAAGTTTATTTTGATCACATTTGTCACTATTAGCCTTTCAAATGAATGTATATCTGGTATAAATAGTTTCTTTATCCAAAGTTTGACCTTTTAGACAAAGTCTCTCAGTCTTAAGTATTTTCCTAATATTTTAATCATTGGACAACATATATTTAAATATGTATTTCACCAATACATGCAACTCTCATCTTTTATTATTTGTATATATTTAATAAAACTTTAATGTATTCGCTCATCCATGAACAGATGAGTTCATCTGACTCCTTCCCATCGGCTGTGGAGGTGAAGACTCCCATGATTCCTGTTACACCTGTGAGCTGCGGATGCCATTATGTCCCAGCAGATGCAGCCTCATCCCTCACTGTCACCAGAGACTCTGGCCGTTCCTAAACATGTTCTGTACTTGAGTTCTTGTGAATCGTTGTGTTCTTTGCATTACTGCAATCTTCTGGTTCTAGTTATTTCACATATACTTTAGTCATCATATTCTTGTCATTAGTCCTGTTTTAGTCAGAAAGCAAATCAAATATTTAATTCCTTATTCACTCCTACCCCAGTCCATTATACTCTTTAGTCCTGTTAGTCCTATTTTTACCATGTCTTTTATCATATCGATCCTCTGTAATCTATATTTTGAACAATTAATAAGCACATGTTGTACAGTCTCAGGTATTTGGCACTGGTCACAAAACCCAGTAGGATGTTTCCCCATTATATGAAGAGTGCTATTTAAACATTTACTCTCCGAATTTAGCCCATTTGCAAAGCATGATGGGAAGTGAAAGTCTTGTTTGATTGGGTTACTTGATTGAAACATGTCATTTCAAAATTAAAACAAGTTATGTCAAAAAAAGTAACGGTTTTAAGTCAATATAACTTGAAGCAATTACATTTGAACCAGAAACCTGATATAATTGTGTTAAATCAAGATGAATATGAAATAAAGTGAACAGCATAAAATAATTTGAGAGTTGGCTGTTTCCTTTTAAGGTCCAGAAATTAGTTTTTTGCCAGGTGGCTTCTTTAAATATACGACATCATTATGGTGTCTTGCCGCCAGCCAACCGCTGCATTACTGGTCGTGGTTTCGAGTATTGATGCATCTGCCCAGTGAACATAAGAACGCACAGTAATCTCAGACAACTTAATCCAGATATTTTGATCCAATCTGCAAATTCATTTGAAGAACCAAATTAGCCAGAGATCAGTTATCACGATTAGAAGATCTGTCAAATCATCTCAGATGCATTAAGCGGGGTATGAAGAACGGACCCCAGTGCCGAAACACTAGCCCGAGGTGCCCTAATGACTACCGCCCTGTAGCACTCACACCCATCATTATGAAGTGCTTTGAGCGGCTGGTCCTGGAACACCTAAAAGACTCTATACCATCCACATTGGACTCACACCAGTTTGCCTCCCGCAGCAATAGGAGCACAGAGGATGCAGTTTCCATGGCACTGCACTCTGTCTGGACCATAAGAACACGTATGCACGCATGCTGTTTGTTGACTTCAGCTCAGCATTCAACACTGTCATCCCATCCAAGTTAATAGCCAAACTTGTAGACCTGGGCATCAACACTTCAATGTGTAACTGGATTTTGGACTTCCTAACTGACAGACCACAGAATGTTCGATCAGGATCCACCTGCTCCACGTCCATCACACTCAACACTGGTGTACCACAGGGCTGTGTGCTAAGTCCGTTTCTCTACTCCCTCTTCACCTCCGACTGCAAGCCTGTGTATGGATCTAATTCCATCGTCAAGTTTGCGGACGACACTACGGTGATTGGTCTCATCAGCAACAACGATGAGACTGCCTACAGGGAGGAGATCCAGCACCTGGCCACATGGTGCACCTAAAATAACCTGCTCCTCAACACCACCAAAACGAAGGAGCTCATCGTGGACTTCAGGAAAGAGTCAAGAGGCACACACGACACCATCCACATCAATGGAATGGCTGTTGAGCGTGTCTCCAGTTTCAAGTTCCTGGGGATCCACATCTCGGCGGACATTTTGTGGACGACCAACACCTCCAGCCTGGTCAAGAAGGCTCACCAGCGCCTCTTCTTCCTGAGGACACTGAGGAAGAATCAGCTCTCCTCGGCTATCCTGGTGAACTTCTACCGCTGCGCAATAGAAAGCATCCTGACCAACTGTGTGGCAGTGTGGTATGGGAGCTGCTCTGTTGCGGAGCGCAAGGCACTGCAGCGGGTGGTGAAAACTGCCCAGCGCATCACAGGGACTCCACTACCTGCCATCGAGCACATCCAGAGGAAACGCTGTCTGCACCGAGCTCGCAGCATCCTCAAGGACTCCTCTCACCCAGCCCACAGACTGTTTTCTCTCCTGCCCTCCGGCAGGCGTTTCAGGATCCACCGGACCAGGACCAGCAGACTTAAGAACAGTTTTTTCCCCAGAGCTGTCTCTTTATTGAACTCAACCCCCCGTTGATTCACTTCCCTCATAAACTGCTAACTCTCCTACCTCACATCTGCCTTCACTTTGTTATTTGCACTACCGACTGTTTATTACAGTAACAACTGTTTACTTATGCATTTTGCACCACCATATCTTAACTGGATTATGCTCATTTGCACTGCCGACTGTATTTATAGTACCAACTGTTTACATTTGCATTTTGCACCGTAACTGTAATATGCAACCACTTTCCACTGCACTTTTACACGTTTTTCCAGATAGCTCTGTCCATAAATTATTGCACTACCTTAATCCACTGCTATATTCCTCATCTTGCCTAACATATTATTGTATACCTCTATCTGTAAAATTCTGTTTAAAGTAAGACATCTGTATATTATATTCATAGTACATATTCACCTGTAAATTCTGTTTATAGTAATAGACATCTGTATATTATATTCATAGTACATATTCACCTGTAAATTCTGTTTATAGTAATAACCATCTGTATATTTATTCACTGTACATATTCACCTGTAAATTCTGTTTATAGTAATAGCCATCTGTATATTATTCACTGTACATATTCACCTGTAAATTCAGTTCTGTTTATAGCAATAACCATCTCTCTATTTATACATATTTATATATATTCAGTACATTTCCATGTCCTGCACTTATGCAACCATTGTATATCCTGCACTTGCTGCTATTGCACTTCTGGTCAGACCTAAACTGCATTTCGTTGCCTTGTACTCGTACTTGTGTAATGACAATAAAGTTGAATCTAATCTAATCTAATCTAATCTAATCTAATCTAAATTGTAAACATATAAAAGATTATAAAAGATTTTATTCTGACTGATTCTGAGACTTGTTTTTTCCCAAATAAGATTAACGGATTCGTATATTGCCACAAGGTTGCGTCAGAGATTAGCGACGGCTAAAAACTGATATCAGGAAGTGTGCGGGCGACTTGGATGAGAGGATGTGTTTGTCCATCTAGGTTTAACCTAGCTTGGGCACTTCCGATGACTTCTGTTCTAATTTAATGTTACAATTTAATTAAGTTCCTGAAGGGCATCCAAGGGGACTATTGAATATATCTTTGATCGTTGCGCGTGTACGGCAAAGTCCTAGATATTTAGCCAACTGCCCCAGCTTCTGATCTTCGGAACTGACCACTTGTGTGGGAGACCTTGGTAAGGAACTCGGAGCGATATAGTCTTCCTGATCTAAGTGGGTGAAATATAAACAGAGTTCAAGAGAATAATCAAATATTCGTTTACATTTTAATGATGCACAGATATCATTAAAACCTTTTCATTTTTGGAGTCAGATGAAACGAGCTATTGCATGTGAGAAAATATATTGCATTTAATCTTGTTGTGTTGCATGAAAGGAAAGACAGTAGCGCGCAGACACCTTCTCCCTGACATTGGACGCCAAGAGTTGGGCCAGTGGGCGGGTTTACACACTGCACGCGGTTTCTGTCCATCAATCCGTTCCAGGTGCAGTGCGTCTGCAGCAGTGTGGCGATCGTTTCCGTACCGAGTCTATTTTTTGCTGTGCTGCACTGCTGAATTAAAGGGACAGCACATTGTACGCATTAAAATAAACATGTACTGACACGTAAATCTAGTAATTTCACCACAGATGCATATCATTTTAAAGTCTACCGTATTTTCCGCACTATAAGGCGCACCGGATTATAAGGCGCACCTTCAATGAATGGCCTATTTTAGAACGGTTTTCATATATAGGGCGCACCGGATTATAAAGCACATAGAATAAAAGATACTGCAGTCAAACGTTTGACTGGGATTGCGTTATGCATCCTTTAGATGGAGCTGTGCTAAAGGGAATGTCAACAAAACAGTCAGTCTCACTTTGTTCCCTCAGAAACTCTGTTAAATCTTTACTTGGCGCAGGTCATCTTCCTGCTTCCCCCACTTCCTTACCATTGATTCATTAATGTTGAATTCTCTCGCTGGTGCTCTATTCCCATATTCTACTGCGTGACCGACAGCCTTGAGCTTGAACTCTGCGTCGTAAGTGTGTCTCTTGAAAAGGTGCCATTTTGGGGTCTTTATACACACACAAGTGGTGTGGGACTGTGAGTAAACACAGTACCGGTGTTTACTGACTACGGTAGTCGTAATGCTGCAAGAGGTGCAGCTTTGTAGTTTACCAGTCGTACTGAAACATTATTATTATTATTATTAAATTGTTTTTATTAGTTTTTCATACTGAAACATTTTGACAGAGCGCCTTGATCTATATATAATGCGCTCCGGATTATAAGGTGCACTGTCGTTTTTTGAGAAAATGAAAGGCTTTTAAGTGTGCCTTATAGTGCGGAAAATACGGTACTTTTTTTTCTCTCGGGTAAAGCAAGGAAATGACACCTTACCTGGCATTTAGGATAAACAAATGTGACATAATTAATAGCACTCGTCCTTTCCTGGAGGTGGAAAAACAAAGTTCTTTATGACCTGCAGGATTTCTTTTAAAAGGCTTTAAAAACGAAAGAAAAGACGAGAGTCGGCTTTTGTATAGCCTATTGTAAGTTTCTAATTTAAATTGTTTGTGATATTAGGCTATAAACTATGTTTAAATGTTTTGCCACTTGTGCCAAATCTAAAGTACTAGGCTATATAAATATAAAGTAATGGATTGAATAAAATAATGTAACGATTATGGTCGCAGACATTGAATGAATCTTCCAAATGATTCATTAGATGAACATCCCTTTCACAAAGCCCTAATTCAGCTCCAGACCCCAGGAAATCGATCATTTTGTCACGAGGCTCCATTCTGCCTAGAGCTACCACTTCTATTTTACAATTACATGATTTCCTATGGACTTTTGACCAAAACTTCACAAAGAGGACAAAAGACTCGTTGTGATCGCAAGACAAAGAAACAAACAGATCTTTGTCTTTTCAATGACCGGTAACTGAACTCCCAGCGACACAGTTTAAGACTCCAAGCAAACTCCCAGAAAATGTTACATATTGGAATGCATCAGATTATGATTATTGGACTTTCACTCAAATAGCCTTTGACATAGTTTGTTAGCGTGTTTACAACTGATACACGTGACTATTATGCATGTATATCATTCCCAAATTCATGCAATTATGTAACTATTGAATGAGTGGATGAAAAGGCACAGTGTTTGATACCTTGGTGCTCGTGTCGATATAATAAAACAGATGAGCTGAATGAAATCTTTATAGAATGGATCATGTCCTTATAATAAGAAATTAGGTCTAACTTTACTCTCTGCTTAAGAGCAGGAAATTAAATGACCCAATTTTATGGGAGGGGGGAGACCCAGTCACCCCTGAACCCTAATTGGCCAGAATCCATCCAGGGGATGGGCAAATTTTTGAGTTTAACCTCTCACACAGACGAAGAGTGTTTTTTGTGTTCGCACAGACGTTCACCGCAGGGTGGTTCGCGCGGTGTTCACGTTCTGTTCATTGTTCAGTCAAGAGCTGTTCGCAGCGCGGTTCCAGAATCCGCCAAAGCGACGATCGGACGATCGTGGCAGACCATCAAAGAAAATGGGTTAACAGATTTCATTCAGGCCATCTGCTCTTCTCTCACTTTCCTTTCTTTTACTTAAAGTTTATTTTATTTCCGTTAAGTCTCGGGTTCTGTTAAGTTTTGCCGCAAAGTTTCTCAACGAGTCTCCAACAGCGCGTGTCAACTTCAATCTACGCCCACGAGACTTCCATCCCAGCCGCCAACACGCCACGTGATTGGCTTCCCAAGACGTCGATCAAAGACACGACCAGACCTTCAGCGAATCAAAGACCCGAGGGAACCCCTCTCCAGCCAGGAGGAAAAGGGAATCCCCCTTTGTCAAAGACGGCACACGTGAGACAAACGCAAATAATACCTCTAGATTTCAAGCTGAAGTGGTGCATTAGATCAAATGTAATAACCCCGCCTAAGAAACGATAGGAGGATAAATTACTGATCAATGGTTTCTTCAGGTCATGTGTCATAAATGCATATTGCTTGGGATTTCAGAAGTTCTCTCTCTTAAACTTATTCTTTCCTCACTTTCTTCCTTTCTGCAACGTATGAATGTGCGAGTGCGTGTGTTTATGTTAGATATTAGTTTGATTTGTTAAGAGTAATCAATAAAGTTTCGTTTGTAGTCAAAGATAACTGTTCTTGTGTTATGTGCTTATGAATTTAATGTCTTGAACTGCCGATCTAAGTTACCTGGCTGTTAAATAGTGTTTCACTATTGTACGGATATTAATATCCGCTGCAGAGTTGATAATTACGGCCCGTTCAAATGAACGCTCATTTGCTCGGCTGTATATTAGACTCTCGCAAAATTCCCTATGAATTCATTAATTCATTCATTTGAGCTACATAGACTTGTTTCCCTTTAACAGACTCCCCTTTAAGTTCTCACATATCGGTGGACGAATCAGTTAAGGTGTAAACATTAATTCTGAATTATTTATAAATTATAGCGTAATTCAAGTCTCTTTCATTTTAATTCAAATTCCCTGTTGAGTTATTATTTAATCTGACTCATTGTCGCTACAATGTTTAAATGTAGTACGTTAAATGTGACATCTATGAAAGTGTAAACGAAGAGAATTGCAATGCTGACAAGCCATGTTCAGTAACAACTATTGGATTTGAAATAAAAAATAATGAATAAATGCTGTGTTTGTGGTATACAACAGCGGATCAGTTGCGCAACGCAAACGCAGCATATGTGAAAGCACAACAGTGTGTGATGCACCGCATACACACCGCAAAACTGTGTGTGTGTGTGTGTAAGACTCCCTTATTTATCTGGTTAAGATCATCAGTTTGTTAGGAGACTGATGACATTGATGGAGGAATTTGCAGTTTTAAATTCTAAAAAACTACAATTCCTGTTCATCAGGAGAGAACCAGACCTGTTATAAAAGCTAAATATCCTCGAATTAAATTAATTGAAAAGAATACTATTCAAGTAGTAATAGAAGATGTTCGCTGCCATAATGATTCAGGCATGTGATTGGCTAAGGACAAAAAAGCAGGAAAATATACTGAGAACACCGATCAAACTGGTGGCGGATCAATATGGACAGTAAAGCAGGACCAATAACAACTTATTTGAACAAAAAAATAAATTTTATTTTATAGCTAGATGTGCAATGTGCAACTTTTTTTGTACAGTATGAAAAATAACAAATTATTTGGTGGATGCATTTTTACCCAACTTTAACAGCTAAATGTGCAACATGCACATGGCAACATGCACATTTTCATGTCAAAAGAAGGCCTCAATTTTTGTACGACTCTTTAGCCTTTGTGGCAAGCTTTTTTAGAGCCTCTACACGTTTCTTTTGGAATTTGCGCCTGGCACTCACAGCTGCTGCCACGATGGCATCTCTTGCCATTTTCTTGCCGGCCGTTGGCTTCTCAGAGTGATAAGGCCTTTTGTTCAGTTCTTCTTTATCTCTGAGCAGAGCTCTGTACCTTTGGCTCGATCGTTTTATATTTCTGCACAGCTGTACATTAACAGGACTCTCCTTTGTCTTCCGGGAGTAGTGCTGAATGGCCGACACCTGCATGGCCTTCAGGTTGTATTTGACCACTTGATAGGACTCATATGTCTCAACACTTAGGTTTGCAGCTTTGGCTTGCAGGATGTTGGACATTACACTGAATGCTGATTCCACCTGTGGACCATGAAATGGGCATAGTGCAGACAGTGCAAGCTTGCAGAGCGCTGGGTACCTCTGAGTCTTTCTCACAACATTCCACCATAAATCAACTCTTGCCTCGTCTGTCATCTGAGGTAGTGTCATGTCACTTGCATATCTAGGATGGTAAACAACAGTTTAAGCTCATTATTTGACAATAAAATAATTCCTTACAAACAAAAGGCTGCATTATACAATTACTAGCAAAATAATCAAACATTGGACTTATTAAGAATCTGTGTGAATGGCATTCCAACAATTATATACACCTGTGTATTTCATGTTGAAATCCAGCTCTCTCCAGTTCATTAAGCTTCACATATGGAAACATGTTTGGCAACTTCTGGAGATGAGGAAGAATGTGATGGCTTCCCCGTGCATCTGGGTCCAAGCATGACAGAGTCCTTAGGGTTGGACTGTCAAGAGGTAGCTTTGTTTGAAGGTCAGCTGCACAGCTGGTGTAGGCTTGGATTACCTTTTATAAATAGAGTACAGTTTAAGAAACAAGTAAAGACATACTGTATATGTGGAGCCTGCTCCAAGATAAATTGCTTTGGAAGTGTTTTTCTTTTAAATGAATTAAATGTGTATAGTTATGGTGTGATGTCATTATGTCGTGTCTAATATTGAGGACCATGTTGGAAATAAGTGTTTAATTCGCTTTCACAGGCTATTCTTATCTTACGATGACATGTTTCAATGTTTTACCTAAATAAAGCCATACCATACCTTAGTTTTGAAAGCCTTCACCACAGGGTGTTCCCTCGCTAGTTGGTCAAGGAGGGATGAGGCCTCAGAGCCAACAAAAGGTGCTGCGAGATGGGCCTCTGTCGATGTCAGGTCAAGCATCTTCATCTTTGGCCCAGACAGATTCCTTCCTTTGCTGTTAATTAATTTTTCTGGCTTGATGAAGCAAGATAAAAACTCCCTGACAAGTTTCTCCTGCTCATCATGGAGTTTATGAACCTTTGGGTCCTTGGACTGAAAAAGCAGGACGTAATGTTTCAGCATGGGAAGGACTGCTGAATAGAAGTGGAGCTCAAGGAGGGTTTTCTTGTCCTCAAATAGCACCTGTTAAAACATAGAAACATATTTTCTCTCTGCACCAATCACAGCAATGTACATCTAACAAGCACCTTGAATAAATAAATAAATATTTACTTTTTAAATGTGGCGATGACACAGTGAATAAGACACATGCCTTTGGTGTGAGAGATTCGAGGTTCGAATCCACTGAGACACTATTGTGTTCCTGAGCAAGACACTTAACCCCTAGTTGCTACAGAGGCGTGCAACCTCTGACATCTATTGGAATTGTAAGTCGCTTTGGATTAAAGAGTCAGCTGAATGTAATGTAAACATTAATCTGACGCTTTTATCAAAATTTACTTATAAGTTATAAGAGCAACTAGGGGTTAAGTGTCTTGCTCAGGGACATATTAGTAAACGTGTCGCAGTGGGAATCAAAGGCAAGTGTCATATCCACTGCTCCATCGCTACAATTCTCTATAATAATAATAATAATAATCTTATTAATAATAATGATAATAACCAATAAGTAAATGTAATGTTTGACTTTTTAAATTTTGCCCACTCCCCCCACCAATATAGCTTCAGCTGATGTCTAGGGCGTTTTTCTCACCTTCTTGCAAATCCTGACCTTCCTCATCTTCCCCTCGTTTGTGAAGTTCTTGGACCTGTTCCCCAACTCCTTCCACAACTCCTTGATCCGGGCCCTGCCTGTTCCCTGTACTTCACGCTTCTGTAGAATAGCACTGACAATGTCCTTGTATGTACACTTATCTTCATTGCTCAGGAAGGCATAGTAAAACATGACCAGTGCATCCCACATTCGCAGTGTTTCCAGACTGACATCCAAGACTGAGAGCCACCGGTGTGGAATATAGCACTCTGGCCCCGAGAAATGGATTCCAAATATGCTGCAAATTTCTCTGAGGCCATCTTTCATGTCAGCTGACCATTTGTGGTCTGTGTGCAGGTCTGACAGCAAAGACTCAACCCAACGCTCAAAAGGACAGCACAATTTCTTGCTGGCATTATGAAGGTGGTGACATGAGTCACCATCGATGTCAAGGAGATGAGGGGCACAGCGGTCTCTGATCTTCTTTTCCAAGCCATTTTTAGAGCCCCTCATAACAGCACAGGAGTCCATGAGAATTGACACCAGATTATCCCATGGGAGATTCATCCTTTCAAAAAGCCCATCCAGTGCACTGAAGAGAGATTCTGCCGTTACAGATATGAGCTCCAAAGCTGCAAGGTGTTGGACAACCATCCTCTGCTCCAAGTGAGAATGACTGCTTCAAGTGAGAATGACTGCTTCAAGTGAGAATGTTGGTGTGAAATCGAACACTACAGTATGCCAATGTTGTTTTCAATAAAACAAACATTTGAACAAAGCAAGCCGATCCACTTTTCTATGTTGATAAGAGCATTAAAATAAGAAAAAAATAATGGGACAAAAAGAAATCAAGGGACATTTAGAATAAATAAAAATGCACACATTCATACTCTCTCACACACATTCACTCACACACTCACTCACATTTATTCTCTCTCTCACACATATTCTCTCACACACACTCACATTTATTCTCTCTCTCACACACACACACACACACACACACACACTCACATTTATTCTCACACACACTCACACATTTATTTACACACACACACACACACACACACATTTATTCTCTCTCTCACTCTCACACACACGTGCGCTCACTCACTCTTACACTCAAGACAGAAACACACTCTCTCTCTCACTCACTCACTCACACTCGCTCACTCACTCTCACACTCACTTACTCAATCTTACACTCGCTCACTCACTCTCACACTCAATCACATAAACACATTCTATAACACAAATTTTGACTTTCAACCAAATTCTAAATGATTTATTCACAGGTTGAACAGGCAAGCACCTGCGCTGCTGTAGCTCAGTTTTCAGGTAATATGTTTGCGGAAGGTAATGATCGCGCACCGAGGGTTTTGTCTGTTCAGGCGTCGCATTGTCAGAAAGATGTAAGGTATGACGTATTCTCCAGAAACCATCAGTGCACCTGCATAGCATTGACTTTCTTGGCCAACCATAGTGACGGGATTCAGTTTAACATGCCTGAGCTTGATAGAGTTTTAGAGGACGGGGATGCGTTGTACGTCGATGTTAAAATGCATCTTATTGCTGAAGGAAGATTTAATCAGGACAATCTCACTATGGAGGAAGTACCACTGAGGGTGTCATCGTTTAACCGAACACATCAGGTGCAGAAGTCTGACGTGATGATGGGATACCTAATAGGGATGGGCATTTTTGTCAATTTCTCATTTCGATCATCGATAGGTCTCAAAAACGAGTACCCGAGTAATTGGGGGCGGGGCATGTGCAGGGGGCGGGGCATGTCCGTCATTGAGATAATGAAAATACTGTTATGAAAATGGTTGTTGACAAATACAAACGTGACATGAAAACGGGTATATGAAAACATGAACATATAAAACAAAAAATAACTGCTAGATTATGATGCATAAATGTCTTTGAAAAAGAAACATCTTTATAAAATGACCGTCTCAAATAACCAAGTCAGTAATATCGAGCATTGCCTTTGAGCTGAAACTGTGAAATAACACCACCCTGCAGAGCTTGCTAGCTGGTTAATAAACTCAACCAAACGCACCATATATCAATATTAATATGAAGATTATTATGAACCTATTACGACATAAATCAACAAAAAAGGACGTGAATGCGCACGTGAACTTCAGCGTGCTAGATTTTACAGGCTGTGGTTTGAAACGGAACATTTTGAATGCGCTCTTCCCTTAACAACGCTGATACACGGACAACGAAAGCACACAGAAACAACATTTTATGAAAATCCTGTTCTCATTATAATGCTTTGACAGATTGATTCTGCACATCATGCACTTCATTTAGACATCACTGCGCGTTTTCGAACTCATAGCGAAAAACCAACTTTAAATAAACTAGGTCTACTGTTAAAAAATACGAGAACAGTATAGCAGTGCTGCATTACTAATATCAATGATTCTGAGAAAGAAATAGCCTATCTGAAAAGAATATGACCGTCTCTAAACCATCATGTCGAGCATGAAATATGCGTTTGAGCTGAAACTGAAGAGAATGAACAACAGCCGGTATAACGGCAGCGCTTTTCTAGCTTATTAAGCTCAACCAAACGCTTCTTATATTAGATTAATCAGATATAGACAACATAAAAGTATCTTACAACGTGCATCTGCTGATAAGGACGCGAATGCGCACATGAACTTCACGCGCTAGTCTGAGTGTTCTCGCTAGTTTCTCTGTGGATCAGCTGATACACGGGGAACTAAGCACAGATCATTTACAGCATTCTATTTCCATCGTGTTTTCATTATAATGCTATGTAGCTAGGCTATGACAGATTGGCGCTGCACATCTTGCACTAACCATTTAATGATCTCATGATTCCAGACATCAATGCAGTGCACGCCTTTATTTCGCCGCGGTCTGGAGGCGTGCTGTAAAACGCTAACCAATCAGACCTCTGCAAAACGATGCAATAACCAATAAAAAAGAGACAAATATATTTTTTTCAGGGCGATCATCGTTCTCATGATCGATGATCGCTGTCACGTTCGAGTACTCGATTACTCGACCACTGTTGCCCATCCCTAATACCTAAGAGCCAGAGGGACCCCTGACATGGAAGGGTGGTGGATTCCTCTCACTGAAAGACTCCAGTGCCTCTCAACAGATGTCAGCCATGCACTGCTCACCATTGCTCCGGAATGTATTGCTGTGTTCAGAGACAGATGTGGAAGGTATGGATTCTTTGATTCGCACTCAAGAACTGCTGTCATGTTAACTTTTACCCATCTGAGTGACATGATTGACAGAATTCACAAGCTCTTCCGGGGTCGAGCTGATGAGGCCAGCTATGAGTTCATGCCTGTATCATTTGAAACAGAGCAACAGTCTGACCAACTACCTTCACCATTAGTTTGTGAACAGGCATCACAAGTGATTTCAGCTCTACCAGAACCAGAAACAGATGTTGGAGCCAAAGTAAATCTTGTTGGCTCAGGAGGAAAAAAAACAGGGTGTGATGGATAAAAGAAATAAGCACAGACGAAGAAAAGAAATGCGTAAAACGTTTAAAGTGTCAAAACAAGGTGGAGAACCTAAAGACCCATCCGCGTCTTATGCCATTAGAAAACATAAAAAAAGGGATTGTGAGAGAAAGCGGTATGCGAGCTGCTTGCAATTGCGGACACACAAAAAATAAGTATTTAAGAATAAGTATGATTAAGATCTTCACTTCAGGAACAAAAAGATAGACTATATGGCTAGACGTTACAAAATAGATGAAGTTGTTCAGACAAAGAAAGAATACATGATGCGGATGTACAACACAGATGTCCTTTTGCAGTCAAAGAAGAAAGAATACATGGTTAGGAGGTACAGCACCGATGTTCTCTTCAAGAAGAAAATTAAAGATTACAGGGTTAGGCGGTATAAGATAGATACTCTTTTCCAAAGTAAAATGAAAGAGTACATGGCGAGGAGATATGCAGGTGACCTAGAGTTCCGAGCACATCATCACATCCTGCGATGTACCCTGCGCAAGACGCAGAAATGTGTTGGTGATGCTTCATATCGCATTCTTCATCGGTTGCAATGCGCACTCCGGATTAAAAGGAAATACAAACCGTACATCCGCTTCAGCAAGGAAACACCACCCCAGCCTTTGGTTGGCGAAGCGATGGAAAGTGCCATTAATGCATTCCGATGTAAGATTCAGCTTGGCCCTATGTCTGCACCGTCTGTCACAGAGCCCTGTTTCCTGATCAAGTCAAGGTCTGTAACTGAACGAGTTATGGCAAAAACATTTAAGTTGCCACATCTTGCTTAACCGGGAAGTATGTTCATGCCTGTGATCGTGCCTGCTCAAGTCCTTGTATAGTTCCAGAAGAGAGGAGTGGATTTGCCACACGTGTGACAGCCATCTTAAAAGAGGCCACATGTCTTCAATTGCAGCAGCTAACCGACTTGAATTGCCACCCATTCCTGCGCAACTGCTTGAATTGAATGTCCTTGAACGCCAACTCGTCGCCAAAATTTTACCATTCGCCAAAATCGTTGCGTTGCCGAACGGAAGACAGCGAGCCTTTAATGAAGTGTTGTGTGTGTGCCCTCTGAGGTGGAGAAGACTGTCAACTCTCTCCCAAGACCTAGTAGTGAGTCCCATCTACTGCAGGTCAAGTTAAAGACACACATTAAGGTTACCAGCACTTTCTTACCATTAACATGCGTAACGTGCTTGCAGCTTTAGCGAAGCTGAAAGCAATTAATCCGGAATACAGGGACATCTCCATAACAGAAACGGCGATACTCGACCTAGATGAGGAAAACGACAACGGAGAGGAGCAACAAGAAGTCGATGTTGCTCAGCAGGATGAGCAACAGGTTAGCGTCGAGGAAAAGGACGAACTCCGACCGGGTCTCACGTTAGACACGTGTATGCAGCCGCCTGACATTGCACAAGAGATCCTGTCGTACGGTGAGGGAATATTTAGCATCGCTCCTGCACAAGGACAAAAGCCTGTTGGGTTTTTCAAGATCCCAAAGCTGGAAGCCATGGCATTCCCTGTTCAATTCCCAACTGGACAGAACACAATCGATGAGGCGAGACAAGTATCGATATCTCCCAGTATGTATTTCAGCGCAAGATTGTTCGGCGATCAAGGCCCAGCAAGGTGAGCAGATTGACTTTTCTGAGCTTGACTGGACGACGAAATGTGAAATTCTCAGAAGCAACCCCGTCACTGTCATGCACATGTTTGAAAAACGTGTGGACGCGCTAATGACACATCTGCTCTTGTCGCCTGCCCAACCCATTGGTAAAGTCGAGGATTACTTTTACAGGGTTGAGTTTCAAGCTAGAGGTATCCCACACATTAATCTTCTCGTTTGGGTAAAGGATGCACCAGAGTTTGAAAACGATTCTGATAAAGTAGTATAACCTGCCGGTTGCCTGATTCCGACGCTGATCCTGAGCTTCATCGAATTGTCACCGAAGTTCAGCTTCATAGTAGGAACCACTCCAAGTCGTGTAAAAAAGGTAATTTATTGTGTCGATTTGGGTTCCCTAAGCTACCGGTGACTAACACCACGATAACTCGTGATTTTGCTTAAGCGCGATCCAAAGGAGTCTTGGGTGAACGGATACAATCCCAATTTGTTGAGGGCGTGGAACGCCAACATGGACATTCAGTATGTTCTTGATGCTTTTAGCTGCATCATGTACGTACATGCTGTCGTACATTTCCAAGCCGGAGCACGAAATGGGCGACTTGTTAAAAAACGTAATCAAGGGTGTGCGCGAAAGTAACGTTAACGAGGAGGACGAGATGAAGCACATAATGCAGGCGTACTCCAAACATAGGCAAGTAAGCGCTCAGGAGTCTGTAGCACGAACATGCAGCTTACCATTGAAGAAGTGTTCACGAAGCGTTGTGTTTATACCGACGGACGATGACGCGCTTAAGATGAGTCTCCCCCTTAGCGCCCTACTAAATAAAGATCCCAATTCAGAGGATGTCTGGATGTCAGGGATCATCGATAAGTACAGAGCAAGGCCTCAAACCCGAGAGTTTGAAATGATGTGTCTGGCAGATTTTGCTTCAGAATGTCACATCGTGTACGGTCAGCAAACCAAAGGCAAGAACGTTCACCGGCTGCTCAACGGTATGGGTTTTTTCCAGAAAAGAACCATCGGTAAGGCTGCGGTTATTAGGTATGCACGCTTTTCAAAAGAAAAACAAGCGGAAAAATTTTACAGTAGGCTACTTAAACTTTATTTGCCCCATCGTTCCAACGAACAGCTAAAACCTCATAAATTTCCAACTTATGAGCAGTTTTACAGTAGTGCATCTGTGGAGCTTTCTACGCACCCGGGTCTCCTGATACCTGTTCGTGCCATAGTGCAAGCACACCAAGACAAGTTTGAGAAGCACAGCGACGAAGTGGAGAAGGCATTCGATCAGCTGCAACAGCAAGGACCACCTGAGAATGCGTGGACTGCTTTTGAAATCGAAGTCAATCGCTTGGAGTGCATTGCGGAACGAGAAGACATCGATCCTGATGATGAGAATGTTTTACAAGACAATGTTCCAGAATATCAAATTCTTGAACACAGAGATGGAGTTGTACCACGAGTAGAGGAACCCCAGATGAGTGTTGAATTTGCTAGGAAGTTGTTTGGAAGTCTCAACAAGACGCAGGCAGCCATATTCTACACTGTCTGCCACTGGTGTCAGAAGCATGTGTGGGGGCATAATCCAGAACCTTTTACTACTTCGTAACGGGTGGTGCTGGTTGTGGCAAATTGCACGTCATCAAGTGCATATACACGGAAGCAACGGAAATTCTACGTCAACTGCCTAGACTCCGAGAGGAAGGGGATCTCTCCGTGCCCATGGTGCTCTTGAGTGCATATTTCCGGTAAAACGCTGCATTCCATCTTAAAACTTCCAAGGAACCTGAAGCCGCCGTATCAAGGACTTGGAAATGCTCTAGATGAGCTACGAGCTAGGCTACGCGACGTCGAGATTCTGATCATTGATGAAGTCTCCATGATTTCGAAGCATCTTTTTGCCTACATAAATTGGAGATTTCAGCAAATCAAAGGCAGCAAGAAACCTTTCGGTGGAATCTCTGTACTCGCAGTGGGGGACTTTTACCAACTGCCACCTCTGGGTAAAGCCAAACCCCTGTGTGTGTATGAAGAGGATGTTCTGGACTTCTGGAAAGACCATTTCCAAATGATTACCCTCTCAGAGATTATGCGTCAGAAAGAGGACCTTGCTTTTGCCCAACTTCTGAACCGGCTACCAGTTAAGCAGAAGTCCGACGATCTTCGAGATGACGATAGAGCGCTGTTACTTCAGGCCGTGAAGAATGGTAAATTTGTATAGTGAAGAATGGCATTTATATAGTGCTTTTAACAGACCTACGGCCATCCAAAGCGCTTTACATTTTGCCTCACATTCACCCATTCGCACACTCATTCATACACCGACGGCGGTGTCAGCCATGCAAGGCGCCATCCAGCTCGTCGGGAGCAGCTGGGGTTAGGTGTGTTGCTCATGGACACCTCGACACTTGGTCAGGTGGAACCGGGGATCGAACCACCAACCTTCCGGTTTGTAGACAACCTACATGAACCACTGAGCCACTGCCGCCCGAAAGAGAACCCCAAAGACTGCCCGTGTAATGCACTACACATATTTGCCACCAACAAGGAAGTCCACAGACACAACACCCAAACGATCCACGCTCTTCACACTGACATCGTAACCGTCAATGCCGAAGATTACCGGAAAGACCCAAGGACGGGGAGGGATGAAGAAACCGAACAAGCCTGTTGTCAGAAAAAAGGACGACTTGCTCGACACCATCAAAATTGCGCTGGGAGTGCGCATAATGGTGACCAGGAACCTGGACGTTGAAAATGGAATCATCAATGGATGTTTTGGGAAGATTTCCAAGACAAAAGATGGAATCAACTCCGTTCAGATGCTTGGACTTCAGCTGGACAATGCCAACGCAGACAAGAATCAATTGATCAATTGAATTGAATTGAATTGAAAATCTTTATTCATCCCAGTAGGTAGGTAAACAACTTTACCTAACGCAAACTCAATACACAACTAACAGAGAGATAAATAATTCTGATTTAAGAGACTATTCAAACCTGATTAAGAACCACTGAGATATGATAGTTTCACAAGCATTTGTGTTTTTTGAGTCATTAATTTATTAGCCTAATTTGGTGGCAAAAATGTATACCATAATAAGTAGTGCGGCCACATAATGGGGTATTTGCTGTGAATTATTTTAATTATTCATATAGGACAGCTGTTTAGTATCTATTTTCCCATGTGTTATATTGTCGTGAAATGTGATCGTGTTCCCGTTTACTCTCTCAAGACTTCTTTCGGGGAGTTGATTGACACTTCAGATAAAAGAAGCCGGTTTGCCGGCGTTCGAGAGAGAACGCTCTTATTGCGCTTTGGATTACGCGATCGATCGCTCTACACTGCTTGGCTATCATCGTTTGACTCTTTGAGGAAATAATATTTGTTGGATTATTTCACCTTTGGGATTCTGAACAGGACAGCGCTGTATTTCATCGTGCTCCCAGACTAAAACGTTTTACCGGCGAGGCCGTTTCAACCTGCTTTATATACACATATTTCTCATGTCTGTGAGGCAAGAACCTGCTGAGTTTCGGTTTATTTATGAAACATGTTCAAGAGCAATTAAAATGATCGCTCACACGCATCAGTATATCCTAGATGAAATTTTAATACAACATTATAATATTTAAACATAAATATGAAACAATATAATTGTTTAATGACTATACAACAAGTATAGATCTCGGTCCGCGTTGCTCATTACAGGCTCATTCTCGCCCACGTATAAAAAAAAATGATCGGGTTTAAATCGGGCTCTGCCTCATATTACAGTTAATGTGTCACCCGGGCCCAGACACAACATGCTCTAGACAGGATTTTTGACCTCTAGACAGAAGCTACAATAGTTTACTTTAAATTAAATGTAAATTAAATTATACAGTTTATTGTGTAAGAAAATATCATTAATGGAAATTATGACTTTTCAGATGAGGGAGATAAAGTACGCTTCTTTATAACAGACTAAAACATATTACCAGATAAACACCCCGACATAAACATTGTCATAATTCGTAAAAATAAGAAATCGCTTGGCATAAATGTGTGATATTCATTGAACTGCTCTGAAGCGGCTCATTATAAATACTGGAGGTAAATTAGTCTACTGCTCCCTCACTCTTCGAGATGGCTAGTAACAGTGTACCTCACGTTTAGGTAGTGGGCAGCTCCATTATCCGTAGGCTACACGTGCACATCTGTGGGCAGCAGGGCCTGGATAGGAAACTTGGTCTTCAGGCCAAGGTCACACTTGGGAAGGGAGAGGAGGCAGACGCTGGGAACAGCTGCTGCCAGTCCTGCGCTCTCTCTTGTCCAAGGCTCCAGCTCCACAGATTCTCCTCGTTCATCTGGGGGGAAACAGATTGTGCAGGGAGGGCCTTACCCGCCTGGATTTCCTTCGGGAAATGAAGGCGGACCTGGAAGAAGTGCACAGACTGTTGCCCGACACCAGGATCCTGGAGAGGTCAGACTGGCAGGACGGCTTACGGCATCGAGAGGAGCCGAAGGTGGCTGAACGGAGCGATGTCTGCCTTCTTGGCAAGGAGACAGATGCGCTGCATTCGCCACCGAAACATCGGGTTCTCTCACCTGTGCAGGGACGGAGTCCACCTTAGCCAAGAGGGAAACGAGCTTCTGCGGAGCAACATCCGCGAAGCTCTGCAGGTGGAACTCAGAGGATGAAGCCGTCACCAAGCAACAACGGCTCTTTTAAGAGCCACCCACTCACTCAAATAAAGAGCATTTTTCCAGTTGTGTGGAATTATTTTTTCATCAAGTGTCCTCACGGTAATGTTCTAAATATAATTGAAACGGTTGCCGTATGTGGCTAAAAATAACCTTTTATAAGCATCACGCTAACAACATGAATTAAAGCAATAAGCCCCCAAAATGTTCATAAGAAACCAAAAGATGAAACCATAAGCTACTAAACATATGATTACTTTTATAAATATGTTTTAGTAGTTCATTAGTTTGGTGAATGCTGGGCAGTAGCCTACAGGTTTGCGGGATTGTTTTTTTCTCTCCAGCTCCTGTTCCCGCTTAAAATTCACTCTGTCTGTGTTTACCGGCTTTCCGCTTAAAATGATTTTCTTCCCCGTCCGACCAGACCAATGCCTCTAAATTTAGACCTCTTTTCCTGATTTAAATATATTATAGATTAATTGTATTTCTTTTTTCTTATATTCTCAACACCGTAAAATGTCACAGATAAAGATGGGCTAAATTCTTTCATTCTAAATTATAAGACAAAAATAAAAATAATTAAATATCGTGAACAGGATGCAAAGAACATTATTTCTGAACGTAGAACGCCACCGCTGCAGAAAGTTGTGTTCATTTCAAGTTCAAGCGCGGATATGCTGTCAAAGGGTGTCGAGAGCGGCTGGCCTAATTGTCAGACCGCCCGCTCCCGGCCAAAGTACACCAGAGTTACCGACCGCTATCATCTTTGATTTGGAAATTTACTCCTGTGCCGCAAGGAATCTGATCGGGTTGCAGACATTGCATGCGTCTAAATCTGTCTCCCTGGTTCAGTAGTCAGGGCACTGATCAGTATATAAGTCAATGGGCTGACTCCCTGATTAAGACGCACCCCTATATTGATAATTGTCATAAGTAGTGTCAATAGTGGCGCAATTATTAAAGCGTATTTCATTTTTTACGCGACTGACGTGGGATCGAATCCGCCTTTTGAAGAGTTCGCCTTCTTCCCTTTTTTCATCACATATCTCATTAGAAAGGTATTTATTTTTATTAAAAATGATGACAATTAACACAAATTACAATTTTATAAAAGTGGAAATAAAGTGCCTAAAATTAGGGAATGTGGGTGGTGTGTTTCTTGCTTGACTTCTCATTCTGACAATGCCTCTATTTCTTTCTTTTTGTTGTAAAGATAAACACCTTTACAAAAACTTTGGCGCACTACTGACTACTCCACTGGCACCGTTTGTCGCAGACCCATGAATGAGGTGTCAAATCGTGCGGCTTATTGAGGAGAGGTGTGCTATATCTTTTCTAAGCGATCGGGTGTACGATGTTTGTTTTCGGCAGGCGAAAAATCGTCCCAATTGAGTCCCCATTGACTTAACATTGAGAAGAGGTTTGTGTGATCATATCTCCGCCTCAGAACCTCACAGAGACTTGGGGCTGGGCTCATTTGAATCGACCTATCAAGCAGCTAATAAGTAGTACATTCAAACTTCATAGCCACGCCCTAGCAACCAGTTACAGCACCCTAGCAACCGTATATCAACATTAATGAGCCATATATCAGCACGAGAGCATTGTAGAAATACAGAGTTGGGCCAATAGTCTTTCAATATCACCCCATAAACTGTATAGACACATCCTAGCAACCATGTACAGTACCCTAGCAACCGTACAAACACATTAATAAGCCATATCTCAGCCCCAGAACATCGTACAGACATGTTGCTTGGCTTTTTTGCATCACAGTAGCATCCGAGTGTATTTTTTTTGCCACGGCAAGCACCACTCACATTTTCTTCAGGAAATGTACATTCTAGTTTGTATTTACTCTTATGTGTACTGTATGTTCATTCATCATCTTCACTTTATTTTTCGTGAAGCATTATTTTGTTGCGTTTCTGCTATGATAAATAGACATCCACTCTTACATTGCGGTAACGGACCCCAGCTATTGAGAGTTGTTCAGGCTGATGATGACTGCTAGAGAATGCAGTGTTTACTGTTTAGCGTTCTCCGGTTCAAGACCGACTCGGAGCAGAGCAGTTAGGATTGGAGGGTGAGCTTTGAAGGCGGAGCAATGAAGAGAGGGAGGGGTGTGTTTGTTTGGGTTGATTTCAAATATCAACAATATTCAGCAACAACTTTGAGAAATATCACTTACCCCAAATTTAATTAGTTAATGCACTGTGAACTAACATGAACAATTTTAAATAGCAGCTCAGCTCCTTAAGCAGTGTGTGCACCAATGTTCACCAGTCTTTATGAACAGATGGTGCTAGCATTAAACTCACAAATGCGTTGCCTTTACACAAAGGCACTTGAGAGGAGGGCATTCCTGGTGGGGGAACATGGTGGAAACGGAATTGTTGTGTCCATACTTTCAGAGGTGGGTAGTAACGAATTACATTTACTTCGTTACATTTACTTGAGTACATTTTTTGGGTAACTTGTACTTTTAGAGTAGATTTAAAGATGGGTACTTTTACTCTTACTCAAGTAAATTTCTTGTGAAAAAACTGTACTTTTACTTAGTTACATTCGGTGGCGTTCCTCCGTTACTGTCAAATGGTAATAATTATATTATATATATTAAAATAAGTGAATATGACTTTCGCAAGTCTCGCGAAACGTTGGAGAGGCTGCTTCGCGAGAGGTTGCTACGCATCACCCGCTTATAATTAGCGCGCGTTTAGTCGGAAGATGATGGCCGAAGCAGAGGAAGATGTGTGTGAGCTACGGGAGGCAGATTGCCCGTGGCCTCAAGTTCAGTCTATGTTTTCACTCCAAGATGTCAAAAAGAATAGTTTCATAATGCGATGCATGTTGTGTGCACCAAAACGAACTGACATCTCTCAGCATACAAGAATTCCACCCTGAAAAGAACATGTAGCGGTAAGTGTCACAATGATGCCTATATTTGAACACTATTAACGGTCATTTGGTAACTATGGGAAATTTTCCCTTATTATAATACTATTTCACACACTGTCCGAGTGTTTTCCACATATGCACTCTTGTGCAAGCAATGACAAATCGTTTGAATCCTCCAAACAACACACGTCTACGAACAAACGTTCACATCTTCACATTTACATATCCTTTTCTTCACAAAACGAAACAAATTGAATAGCCTAATGTGACGTCTTGCATTTATACACAAATCCGGACAGACACCTGTCTGAAGTGTAGAAAATACATACAAATAAAAACGGTATTGTATTTTATTCCTACCTAAAGAATAGCCTATATACTTATACAAATATAAGAACAAAGTATGTTTTAAGAAGAGCTCTAGTTAGCCCAGCACACCATTAATTTACACTGTTTAACCATTAATCACACACACACACACACACACACACACACACACACACACACACACACACACACACACACACACACACATATATATATATATATATATATATATATATAAGGTTCATTAGCTTACATTAGTTAACATGAACTAATAATGAACTGCACTTATAAAGCACTTATTTATCTTTATGTAAATTTAAACATTTACTAATGCATTATTAAAATATTGTTAACATTAGTCAATGCACTGTGAACTAACATGAATAAACCATGAACAGCTGGATTTTTATGAACTAACGTTGACAAAGATTAACTAATGCTGAACAGAGGTGTTGTTCATGGTTAGTTCATGTTAACTAATACATTAACTAATGTTAACTAATACAACCTTATTGTAAAGTGTTACAGAGAGGTGTGTGAAAGCTCTCCAAGTAGCCTGAAATTCAGGGTTTTCGCTTATCAATCAGATCGAAAGTAACTAGAAACTAACTACTTGAGTAGTTTTCTCATCGATTACTTTTTTACTCTTACTCAAGTAAATATTACGATTGTTACTTTTACTTTTACTTGAGTAAATATTTCAGTAAGTACTTGTACTTTTACTTGAGTACAGATTTTGGCTACTCTACCCACCTCTGCATACTTTATAGGCTGTGGCAAGATGTACATGAGTATTTATATGAGCATTACAACCAAATCAACAAATATGTCGAAAAACAAGGATGACCAATAACAACAAGTGGATCGGATACAAATCATTATCATAATCATTAGTGCATGTGTCCTATGTTCATTTATTAATTGTTAATTATCAACATTTCATCCATTTTCGGAAATCAAACTGAGCGGTTCTGTTCATTACAGGATTATTTGCACTTCATTTAATTGAGCCCGATGAAGTTGAGGTTGCACCATTCAGCTGGTTGGAGTTGAACAATGAGTAAAGTCATATAAACATAAATGTTCAACATTTAACAGGCATTTAACATAAACATGTACATCTGAAAGGTATTGTATTCCTACTGCACAACCTTACCAGATGAGCTACACAGTGCCCTGTTGGTTAGTGTTTACTTCCTTTGTATTTATATTTTTTCCAATAATTTCTTTGTGAAAATACTGTAATATGGTTACAGAATCAAGAAGCTGTCATTTTCAAATGATTTATTTCTAATGTATTTGCTCAAATAAAGTATATCAGATTTATATCGGCATGGGCCATCAGTCGACCACTAAGAAAATAGTATTAATATAATATCACATCAGATACAATAATGCCATATAAGCAGTAAATGTCTTATATAGACGATTGTGCAGTCAGCAGTGATTGAATATCAAATAAATATATGTAATGCATCACACACTTATTCATACTGAACTCATATAGTTTACCTCCTCAATCACACACATTTACAGTATTTGATACAGGGGTCAATGACATGTGCTTGTTTTTGTGTCCAGGTGCATTATTTCCTTTAGAAATAATTAAATTCATGACACAAACCTACTTAGTTCAAATTCATTTGTATTACGTTCAAATAATACATATTGTTTTATGTTTTCATTTCTTGAACCCCCAAAATGTCAGGTGGTGCAACTGTCCGAAACAAATGAACAGACAAGACTAGTGCTGCGTTCCACTCCAGTTTTAGGCACGCACTTGCAAACTTCCCTAAGCACTTCCCTTCGGGTGCGTTCCACTTTGTGAAGTGGACGAGGGAAGTTTATATGGACAGACCCTGAGGCCTGTCGCAATAATCAATATATCGCACAATATATGTACATGACCTCAATATTTTTTTTGTGATGCAATACATCACCCATTATGTTTACATGATAATGAAAACTCAATTGCAGGGTTTTTCCTACATTGAAAATTTTTTGGCGGCCGCCAAAACAAATTTTTGCCCCGCCAAAGCCTTATTTGATCAGTTATTGTGATTTATGAGTGATGTAGATCTACTGCGCTTGTGATCGGCGCATGTTAATTGATGACAGAGAGAACGAGCGGAGAGCCCTAACGTTACCCCGCGCGGACGCAGAGAGAACGAGCGGAGAGCCCTACCCGGCGCGCACGCTCTCGGTCTTCAAAATAAGCACCGTTTTAGCATTCTAATATATCACATATCACGTTAATCAAAAGGTCGGAAGACCGAATCCATGTTGCACGTGGTGGATTCGGACATTTTTTTCCTTGAACTACCGCTGGATGTGAATTGCGCTCAAAAAACGCTAACTCTTCACCGACCAGCTGACATAAACCATACACGGGTTTCCTGTTTACAAACATTACAGGGTGCGTGCGCATCCTGGAGGCAGAAAGACAGATCGCTTAGCTGGTCCGCTACTGCAACAACCTTAAGTGTTGAAGCTTTCCTTATTGTTTGTATATAACTGCTGACTCAATAAAACGTGATTTTAGTTGGATCTGTTTGTCTGTCTTTAATTTTGCAGTGTTGCTGTGATACATGTATGAATGATCATGTTAGGCTAGTAATGTACTAGCCGCATCTAACTTACTGGACAGCGCGAATTTGTTTTTATTTACGTTAAGCTTGTTAACGTTACTTTACGACCTGCCACATTTCATGACTGCACATATATACACAAAATACTAAACTGTAAATAAAATATTTGACAATGGATTACGTGGGAAGCCTTAGTATCTCCGACCGTGCCGATTATATAAAAAAAACTTACTCTCAGCAATGGTGAGATCTTGCCAGATCCTTACGCTATACATGACGATCTGTGGATTGTGGATGACAAAAAATGGCCAGCAATTGAATGGCCTGATATATACAATTATCTAATTCAGACACCAAGTGTGTATACTAGAGAAAGTATTAGAGCGTACAAATCCCTCGATGCATACAACTACGTGCGGTCATGTGCAGCTTGTTAAATACTTTGATGCTGCACCGGATTTTTGCGTGTTTAGGTCAGGTGTGCTCCCTAGTCAAAGGCAAGGGATTAAAGCCAATCCTTATGATGCCTGGGTGTATGTCCACAAGGCCCTTGGGTACATCCTCACAGCTAACTGCAAATGCAGGGTAGGGTACGTCTAACGTTACCTATCAAAATGTACCTGCAATAACAAAAATAATTGTTTGGCAAACGCATGCTTCCCCCTAGGTATGTTAAACATCAGGCACCCAGCACTGGCTCTGTTGGTACAATTAACCACGCAGCAACTCCTTGGCATTTTGACTTACAGACACGCCGCTACTAACCTACAACACGAGAGGTTTCTTCTTTCTGCCTCTCGGGTGCGTGCGCAAGCAGTGATGACGTCGCCGAGAAATCCATGTATACTTTCAATAAACGGGAAACAAATCCTATCCAGTTATGAAGTGTTTTCTGTGTGTTGACAAATCTTTCGCGATGTTCTAACAGGCGGGATTCACACACAAAGCGTCTGCTGGTGTCCGATTCGTGACCTGATGACTCCTTTGAACCGAATCATTTTAACGACTGGTTAGAACAACTGAACTGTCCAACACTGAACTCACGAATAATTTAATAATTTACTCAGAACATCTGAAATGAGAACACAAGTGTGC
The DNA here is from genome assembly GCF_949357685.1 of Gobio gobio. Taxonomy (NCBI): domain Eukaryota; kingdom Metazoa; phylum Chordata; class Actinopteri; order Cypriniformes; family Gobionidae; genus Gobio; species Gobio gobio. The sequence goes on along the minus strand of NC_137097.1, from coordinate 15,146,581 downwards.
TCACCCAATTTAGCAAGAGTGGATAGTAAGAATTAGTTTGAATTATCCACAGTCTTTCAGCTTATTTCTGTTTACAATGTGTAGTAAATAGATAGCCTAAAATCATTTAGTTTAGACTGGAGTGAGGTGAAAACAGAACAAAGTTATTAGCTAGCTGATAATTTTAAGAAATTGTATATGGCAGAAAATTAGGCTATTTGTTATTTTTTTAATACTATTTTTTAATATTGATATGGTTATATACCAAAACAATTATTTGTAAATAGTGTAAAAATGAGGAACAAAAGAAACAAAAATCAAGGTATCGAAATAAGATAAGCAAAAATTACAAACTGTTTCTTTGAATTTATTTTAAATTTATTGTCAGTATTGCGATCGCAGATCACGTGGGTAGGGTACTTTTTACTGTGTATGTGTGGATGACCATGTCTGTCAGCCACCACCGAAGACCATTTTTGACCCAGGAAAAACCCTGAATTGTGCTTCATCTTATATGTTTTCCATGACAGAAGCTGGTAAGATAACAGTAAACATGATAATGCACCATCCAGAGGAGCTCAACTGATCCTTGAGCAGAGGAAAGGTTTGTAATCTCTCTCAAATACTATTAAAAACTTATTTCAAGTATGGGTAGGTTGACTTTCCATGTCGGGTGACATAAAAACAGTCATAAAATGAATGAACACTTTGAAATGTTAGATATTAGTTTAAACACATTGTTCATGACTCTAAAACATAACATTAGTTTTGAAAAGATTAAAATAAAAACATATAAAGCAAATTCACACACAACAAATAAATCACAAAAACACATCACCATGCCTGCACAAGTTGTAAACATGCAGTTATTAATCTCTGTATTATCAATTTGCCAAACATTGAAGCACAGGAGAGAAATTCATCTCCACAGGAGGCGCTCACATAAACACCTTCATGCATTCACTCGGTTAAAACTACACTTCTGCAGATTAAACGCCTTTAAACTCGGCTCTAATGAAAGAGAACATACTCGAGCTTCTCATTCACACATTTTAACAAAACACAGATAAATTAATCATCGATTCTTAACCTTTAAGACGCTTTTGAACACGAGTGAACAAACACACTCCCTTCTCCCCTCAGAGCTCCCGCGGAGCGCGGACTGAAGCGAGAGCGCGCAGCGGCAGCGCGCCGGTGACGTCACAACTGCGACGCACATGCGATTTTAATATTTCAGGTAAAATAGCTGGGTTTGATATAATTATTTCATTATTATAGTGTAAAACATTGGGGAAGTGACCGCATTATGCCCACATATAGAACAAAATATATAATATAGAAAGCATTAAGTAATTGAAAATAGTATTTTATATCACAAATGTATGTCTGTTATTGTATTTTTTATTTGGAGAAATGCACTGTTATCTAACTGTGTGATTTATATGTGTACATTTCTGAAATTCATAACTTGAATCAGATGCAAATCTTGACAAATCACCTCTGATAACAGATCACTCTAAATTGTAAAAGTTAAAAAGTTAGGGGGAAATTTCAATATAAAAAATATATCCTGACAGAATCTGTTCTGAGAGGAGGGTTTCTGACAGGAAAATGTATTTTCTGAAGTGATTTTGACCTCAAATCAAGTTATATTAATATTTTTTTTTAAAGTTAGGGGGAACTTTGAATTTAATTAAATATATTCTGACAGAATACATGTAAAAATGTGTCATAAACACCACAAACCCATGCAAGTTAACAAATCTGACTAAAATGTCATGCTAACATCTTAAGTATGTTAATGCTGGCATTGTATTAAACTGTTGAATTTCTTCAATGTGCTGTTTTAGACATGTTCTCATACACTGGAGGCCAATGACAGCTGCAAATTAGCAGAAAATATTGCAATACGTGTCTTATGGTTATTGTAACGTCAAATATTTCTGTTTTAGCATTGCAATGTTGACAGCAGGTGCATCACCTATTTCAGCTCCCTTGGAGAGACGGAGTGGCAGTGCCAAGCAATTTCTCAACACTGGTGGTTGGTATTCATTGTTTTGTTTGCTATAGCAATGTCAGTCGTCTATGGGCTAAAGGTCTACTTTAAGGCCCAAATTATGTAAAATTGCAGAACCTGCTCCCATTATATACAGTATATAGTTCCACTGTTGCTCAGTTATGCTCACATGACTAGGTTCAAAAGGTCTTTTTCTGAAGAACACAAGGTTCAACAGCAATATTCAATGTAACCATTTAACCTTAGATCACTCCTTCACAAACATGTTTACTACATTTAGTAAATAAAATCAGCTCACAATTTTGATTAAGACGAATATTTTAATTACCATTTTGCATTATATACTGTTACATTCTCTATGGCCATTAGGTTACTTCACATGAAAAAGAATGAATGAACATCCAGACAGTAAGTGGAGATGTGCAATATACTAACTCAAACGAACACCACCTCATACAGAACAATTAACCTAAGGGCTCAGCTGCCATTAACATGACGAAGGACAAGAAATTCAAGACACAGATTAGGTATTTATTCTAAACAACACAACAGATAAGTAATACACAATCTGTACACAACAACTCAGCAAACTTGTACTTACAACATGCAGTAGACAGCACGATAAACCTGGTCTATCCACAGGGCAAATGATAAATGCTGGTAAGGATCAGGTCAGAGTCCTGCACGGGTGCGGGTACCCGACGGGTGACCCGCGAATATTGCTGAACGGGTGAAAAACATCCTACTGTGTCGGATACGGGTCGGGTCGGACAAGGGAGAAACACGGGTCTAAACACGGGTTTTAAACAGTCACGTACAAACGAATATAGGCCTATATATAAAAATATATGTATGTATATTGTAGATGTGTTCCTAAAAAATATGCATATACAAAAGTATGCCTTGCCTGTATTTCAAGTTGATAAAATAATTTCAAATCCATATCAGTTTATTTGTGGCCGCGCGCGCGCCCTCCCAGAAGAATCACAACCGCGCGTGCGATCTGCCTGCACTGCAGTCGTCGAGATGGATCATGAGAAGTTGAAGAAAAGATAGCTGCAAATGTGGAAGTTCATCGCTGAGGAAGCACGCAGATAACTGTGGTAACAAAACCAAGCACAAGCTGTTCTATCGAACAGTATTTTTGTTATGTTTCCTGAGTTTGGTCTCTTAATAACACTGTCTTAGTACATTAAGCCACGTTAAGCGTTTTCTTATAATGGTTTTCTATGGGAGGAAAACGCTTAACGTGTAATTAAACTCGTTGCGTTAATTTTCTGATTTTTTTGTACATAGTATACGTTATTAGTATTATGTTTACTGAGTTTGGTCTCTTAATAGGGCTTGGGTGCCGCGTTGCATTCTGGGACGTGGTGGCCATGTTGATGGCCTCGTGAATGTAAACATACAGAGGAGTCCTCACTCCATCGAATGAGCAGAAGCAGAGTTGGGAGAAAGAAAAACTATGTTAAAATCCCGAAAAGGATGTGGAATTTACTGGGATGCGTTAAATAGGGAAGCCAGGGACCGGTATATGGACAAAATCGGAACTATTAACGGTTTGGATCCATATGAAATGTGCAGTTCACAAATGTATGGGTTCAGGAGCTGCAGATCACGAAGCCTATGTAACCTTTTACCTTGAAGCATTTCAACTGCACTGCAGCGTTCTGTGTTCTCAGGTTGCACTACTTGCAAATAAACACTGAAAAACATCTGATTGTGTGACAATTCTTGCTTTTGCACATTATACTGTTATTGCTTCTTGTTTATAAGACACATGCATTTAATTTAAGTATATTTATTGTGACGATTGTGGGTATGGATGCAACAGACACTTATGGCTGTATTTAATGCACATTTATTTCAGCACAACACTAGGGCTCATGTTTGTCAGAGCACAACATACAGACACAATCTTATCGAGGAATGTCATGTCTTCATCCTTGCATGGCAACACCATGTGAATCGGTACTTTATCTGACAAAATAGTGTACTTGTTGCGGACGGATCCAATCACCCTTTCCACTTGAATTCCATCTCTTGCATCCAGCTGACAGCGTCCTTTTGTGAAAGCCGACGACCCTTTGTTACTTGGTCTCCGTGGTTGCGCCTCCAAGCAGGAAAGCGGTGGAAAGTTAATCCCTTTTCGACCTTTTTCCCATGGCGATAATGTGTTGCGCTGTTACACCCTACAATGCAGCAACAGTTTACCATGGTTGAAATAATAATGCCAAATTAATCAAATTAAGACACGACTGAGAGGGAGTACGTCTATAAACAGTGCGCAGTAATCCGAGTAGCAGTAAAGGAGGCTATCAACATGGCCGCCACGCCAAGTATTGACGTCACAATGCCCAACAGTGCGTCTATAACAGTGTCTTACCTACGTTAAGCCACATTAAGCGTTTTCACGTTAAGCGTTTTAGAATGTCCCGGCTGAAGTTGTCCTTGTGTTAATGGTCGTGTAATAACTTCTGTATGCTGGCAATAAACATTTTTGTAAGTGTGTCTATAATGTGATATGCTAAACAGATTTAAGTGCGGGTGCGGGTCGGGTCTCGGTTCTATTTTAAGCAGGTCGGGTCGGGTGCAGATTTTATTTAGTGCTGTTGTCGGAAAACGGGTCGGATGCGGTTTTAAGCACTGCGGGTGCGGGTTTACAAAATCGGACCCGTGCAGGACTCTGGATCAGGTTATAATGAAACGATAATTACAGACAGGTGATCTTAATTACAGTTTAGAAGAGCGCTGTGTGTGTACGTGCGCTTTCATATGCTTCAACTTGTTTTGACAATATATTTCAAGACCAAATGTCCTCACTTATATTGTTACAAATTGAAAACTAATTAACACATTCATCAGTAAGCTTATTATCGGAAAAACGATTATTTATTTAAATGTATTGCTAATGTTTGTGATACATTTAGGGGAAGATCTTGGGTAAGAAATATCATTAGCTGATATAAAATAAATGGAAATCTATTCATGTTCTCACTAAACTCTGAATTCTCACATACGCCTATGCAAGTGTCAGCGTACAGTGCGTGCGCGAGACGTGAATTTAGTCATCAGAAAAGTATCCTTTGTTGAATGTGTAAATATGTGCTGTGTGCTGGCGATAGATTTCTCAACCAAAAAAAACTGTACAAAACACTATAGGCTATATATGTGTGTGTGTGTGTGTGTGTGTGTGTGTGTGTGTGTGTGTGTGTGTGTGTGTGTGTGTGTGTGTGTGTGTGTGTGTGTGTGTGTGAGAGAGAGAGAGAGAGAGAGAGAGAGAGAGAGAGAGAGAGAGAGAGAGAGAGAGAGAAAAGAGAGGAAAAGAGACAGGGAGTCTGTAATACTATACATACACACACACACAGGGCTTTGGAATCTGATTGGCAAAAGGCCTTTTTCAGCCGTGCAATATTCCAGTTTAAACGGCATCTGTTCATCTGTTTCACCGTTTATATCACTCGATCTGCTTCCAGTGAATGTCATGACAGTTGTGAATCCACCATATTCTTTGTAAATACTATTGTTGTATCACAGAATGTGGTTTTAAGACTTTATAGACAAAAATGTAGTTATTAGACCTAAATATGTGAGCCATATCATAAACATAGTGCCTTTTTTATTTTATACAATTTGTAGAAGTTTTCTGACATTAAGCTCCAAGCCATCATTTGCCCTTCAGCACTCACAGAGAACAGTTACATCAACCAGTTCAGGACATTTGACACAGGCTCTTAATGATTAAACAATATTTACATTTGATATACTATATAATTGAACGCATTTGTTGGTGTATATTGTATAATTTATCATTGTAACCTTATTTAAGTACATTGTCGATATATACTGTATTTATTTTGGACTGATAGTTGTGGTAAGTTAAATAATAAATGAGAGTCAGTGGTAATATCATTCCCCCAATTTCACAGACAATACTTAAGCCATATTATTAGGCTAATTCTGCTCACTAATATTGTCCTTTTTAAAACTTTTTGTTGTGTGTGTAAGCCTATTTAATTGAGTTAACACAAGCATTTTTAAAGGTCCCGTTCTTCGTGTTTTTTTGAAGCTTTGATTGTGTTTACAGTGTGCAATATAACATGTGTTCATGTTTCGCGTGTAAAAAAAACTGTATTTTTAACACAATTTACTTATCTGTACACCGCTGTTTTCACTGTCCTACAAACGACTGAAGACTTTCTTTATTCTATGAAGTCCCTCCTTCAGAAATACGTAACGAGTTCTCGTTCTCGTTCTCGCAGCGGTTCCCGTGTTGCGATTTGACAGCAGCTTAGCGAACGTAGCACGGTCCTGTGTTGTGATTCGACAGCAGCTTAGCGCACGTGGAAAGGTCACGCCTCTTAACGGGAGATATATACGCGCTTAATAATCTCTACAGCGTCCCTGGGAAAGCCAAACAAAGGTGATTTGACTCCGGGATGAAAATAACAGCGTCTCGATGACATGGCGACAAACACACTGAAACGCAGCACTTCCTTTTCTCCACGCGACGTCCTCTTCTTCTCCACGTGGGACAGCAACAAGACCACGCCCCCTTTTTTCGCATTTTCTTGTGGGCGGAGGTTAGTCTGTTCTACTGCTCTACTGACGTAGTTAAAGAAGGAAGTACCAGGATGTAGTCCAAGCCAGCCGTTCGCTGTAGGCTTTGAAAGGGAACTTGTGTTAAATGCAATATCTCGCTTGGCATTGAACTTTGAGCTTTATCATTTTACAGGTATTATTTATGCTCTAGCAGCAAAATTACACACTAACTAAAGTTTGAAAAATGGGATCACGAAGAATGGGACCTTTAAAATGAGGTAAGCCAGTGAGTTGTACTCTGCTACCACCTACTGGTTAAAATAGTAATTGCTAGTAGTAAATACTTACTAATATAGTTCTCTTATTCACATTTAGACTTTATAAAATAACTATTCTGACATTTACAATAATTTTTTGTCAAAATTAATCACGTCATTTCCTTTCAAATATTACTTTGGACAACGTACATACCTCAAAATGTTGTTCTTAAGAAGGAATTTGCTGAAAATATTTGTAGCCATCATATATTTAAAAAACTGAATCTACAAGAAAGTGTGTGTGTGTGTGTGTGTGTGTGTGTGTGTGTGTGTGTGTGTGTGTGTGTGTGTGTGTGTGTGTGTGTGTGTGTGTGTGTGTGTGTGTGTGTGTGTGTGTGTGTGCAGACAGCTGGACACTGGACACCAGGGCTACGGGATTCGGAGTACGTTCGGATTGGCCCGATCTGAATGACTTGTGCAGCAACAATAATATACAGTTGAACTGGGCACATACTGGCGGGGAGCAGGTGAACATCAGCCATGCACAGATTATGGATCTTAATGTGTATGCTGAGGCGACTCTTCATCACGGTAAGAAGCTGAACAGCCGGACGTGCAGGTATGAAATCCTTCAGTACTTTCAAACACAACAGCGCGATTACTGGCTTAACCTGCGCCTTCAAGGAAAGCTGGCATGCTTGCAGAGCGCGGACCATACAGTCTCTCACTCTGCGTTACAAAACTCAGCCGTAAACGACGGTATCCTAAAGTTTGTTATTAAAGCCAGGCTACAAACACTCCCGACCAAATACAATCTTTCCCTGTGGTTTCCAAAACATCACGAACCATTCTGCTTACTACACCGCGATAAGATCATGGAATCTACAGCGCACATAATGAACGGATGCCCTGCGTTCAAAGGACTTTACATCGCGCGCCACGATCGCATCGTAAACACAATAGCTCAAGAACTGCGCAAAGTTTCTGGACAAAGTGCAATACACGTAAATAAGACTGTTCAAACCAGCTGGTTCTCAAACCTGAACGATAATATAAACTTTCTTAAAAGTGCTCTAAGTGAACACCCAAATACTCCAGACATTGTAGTCATTGATGAACTTTCTAAAGATATCGTGATTCTAGAAGTAGGCTGTTGTTTTGATGCTTACATGGACTTGTGTTTTTCTGAGAAAATGTTAAAGTACCAGCCGTTAACAAATGCTATGGCAGTGTGTGGCTACAGGACCAAACTAACTGTTCTTATCTTGGGTAGCTTAGGGCATGTGCACAGATTATGTGTCCGAGGCTTGCAGATTGCTGGACTGAGTAAAAAGAGCTCTAAGCAAATAGCCAGATATTGCTCTGTTTCAGCAATCATAGGCAGTCTGCATGTGTGGAGAAGACGATGTTATCTTTACCCATAGCCCATTAACTGATGTGGTCGGGACTGTTTACATTGTCTGTATTGCCAGGTTAAACATGATAAGCTCTTTATGAATATTTGGATGCTGTGTTGCTTTAATCAGTATTTGTCATTCCAAATAAAATAATTAAATGTGTGTGTGTGTGTGTGTGTGTGTGTTTAAAAACATAATAAACAATGTTTTATTAAAATGTAACCAAATAGCTTTAAAAATATACTACATATTACAACGTAAACATGGTTTATTAGGACATTTCCTGTGTCCCATTAACCAAATAGCTTTAAGGGGTTTGTCTGTGTGTGTGTGTGTGTGTGTGTGTGTGTGTGTGTGTGTGTGTGTGTGTGTGTGTGTGTGTGTGTGTGTGTGTGTGTGTGTGTGTGTGTGTGTGTGTGTGTGTGTGTGTGTGTGTGTGTGTGTGTGTGTGTGTGTGGCCACCAACTGGCAGCAGGAAGTGTGTCACTTTCAAAAATGCTTTAAATCACTGTCTAGTTTTCATCCGGATTACTTCAAACTTCATCAGTATAATGACAAAACATGGCAGATACAGACATATGAATGGATTCCTGATATTTTAAATTCTGTCAAAGTTTAATAATCTTTTTGGCTCTCTGTGTGCCCTCCCCTCTATCAACAAAAGATGGCAGTGTTGTGTTATTTTTGAAACTCTCTCTCTCTCTCTCTCTCTGTGTGTGTGTGTGTGTGTGTGTGTGTGTGTGTGTGTGTGTGTGTGTGTGTGTGTGTGTGTGTGTGTGTGTGTGTGTGTGTGTGTGTGTGTGTGTGTGTGTGTGTGTGTGTGTGTGTGTGTGTGTGTGTGTGCTTATGCGATTTATGAGGACACAAATTTGTATTTTAATTTGGGTATTACACTGGTATTACAACATAATCATGGTTTAATTGTCCTGTTGATTTTTGGCAATCTAGGGTGTGGCCTGTGTCCCACCCACCACCTTACAGGACACACCCTAGTCCTAACTTGCGAGAGCGATTCGAGAGCAGCCGCTAATACAGCCGGTGCAGATTCTCCAGAGCAGCTGCACGGACTCTGATGACGACACAGCTGTTCCACGATTGGCCAGATTCACCGCATAACAGCGATCACGTGTGTTTCGTGTTTATTCAGACACCTTCAGCTCAACTAATGCTCACAAATCTGTTTTTTATAACAGTAAAACCTCCGTTCATGTAGTCTCGATGTTATATTGTCATGTTTATCAAAATAAAACTGATAAAAAAGTAGACCTCATTTCATTGATAGTGTAGGCTTATATGTTGAACTTTATTCTTGTACAAACACCCGCTTTATTAAGCAGTACATAAAGTATTACATGACAATAATGTCTCTGAAACAACTGTGCATTGCCAAATATTGCATTTATTTAACTTCAGCTGATAAAATATACAAACACAGCGCAAGCGTCACTGCGGGAAGCAGCAAGTGTCCGACTGCATGTCTCCGTTTGCAGATCCTCCCCGCCTACACGCGGCTACTCTCGCTGATCAGTTGCATCCGGCCGCAGCTGATGTCGAACACACCAGTTGACTTGGGGTGAACAGCCCTCTCTTCCAAAATAGGCAGTAAGTCCCGCCCAGAGTGCTGCACCAGAGCTAGGAGCCAATACGACAAAAAGGCCAATTCATCACAGATTTCGTATTTTAAAATAATTATATCTGGGTATTAGTTTTGCTTTGTCATTTGAACATATATTTGACTGTTTCATTACAAATGTAACTATATTTCAGATATTAGCTTCTTTAAAAAAAAAAAAAATAATTGTCCCGTCGACTTTTGGCAATATAGGGTGTGGCCTGTGTCCCACCCACCACCTTACAGGACACACCCTAGTCCTAACTCAAGGTGCTGACTTGGGGTGAACAGCCCTCTCTTCCCAAATAGCCAGCAAGTCCCGCCCAGAGTGCTGCACCAGAGCTAGGAGCCAATACGACAAAAAGGCCAATTCATCACAGATTTCGTATTTTAAAATAATTATATCTGGGTATTAGTTTTGCTTTGTCATTTGAACGTGTATTTGACTGTTTCATTCCAAATGTAACTATATTTCAGATATTAGCTTCTTTAAAAAAATAATAATAATTGTCCCGTCGACTTTTGGCAATATAGGGTGTGGCCTGTGTCCCACCCACCACCTTACAGGACACACCCTAGTCCTAACTCAAGGTGCTGACTTGGGGTGAACAGCCCTCTCTTCCCAAATAGCCAGCAAGTCCCGCCCAGAGTGCTCCACCAGAGCTAGGAGCCAATACGACAAAAAGGCCAATTCATCACAGATTTCGTATTTTAAAATAATTATATCTGGGTATTAGTTTTGCTTTGTCATTTGAACGTGTATTTGACTGTTTCATTCCAAATGTAACTATATTTCAGATATTAGCTTCTTTAAAAAAATAATAATAATTGTCCCGTCGACTTTTGGCAATATAGGGTGTGGCCTGTGTCCCACCCACCACCTTACAGGACACACCCTAGTCCTAACTCAAGGTGCTGACTTGGGGTGAACAGCCCTCTCTTCCCAAATAGCCAGCAAGTCCCGCCCAGAGTGCTCCACCAGAGCTAGGAGCCAATACGACAAAAAGGCCAATTCATCACAGATTTCGTATTTTACAATAATTATATCTGGGTATTAGTTTTGCTTTGTCATTTGAACGTGTATTTGACTGTTTCATTATATATGTAACTATATTTCAGATATTCAAATATTATTAAAAATTAAAATTTTTAAATTGTAATTTTTTCACCCTTTTTTTGCATAGTGAAATAAAACCTATATACTAAGATGTAGTTTGTGAGCTTGTCAACTAAATACTTTGACCAAGTTTGGTGTTTTCCTCTTCCCAATGTAACATGATCCTCATATGACTAAATATTTCTTGTGTTTAATGTGTGAAAATATGAATATGAGCTATATTCACCTGTTGAGCTGTTCTCCATAGCTGCTCCAGTAGGAGACAGTGCTCTAGTGTTCATGGTGAAAGCAGATGTCCAGTGTTTGGCTGCTGATCGTGTGAAAGTCTTCGCTGCTGCTGCTGCTGACTTTTATTTTCTTTTTTCTCTGTTATGTATAGTATTTCCATAGCAGCATAGTCCATCCATAAAGTTTGCCTTATACTGACCAACAGATGTGAAATTGATCTACAATACACACAAGCTATACAATGATCTCTGAGCCCGTTTCTCTGAGAGCAGCCTGTGGGGAGATGGAGACAGATGAAGCAGCCTTACAGTCCTGGTGCCACAGATGTTCTGCAAGGGCATTTAGGAGAGGCGCTACTTCACCAAGCCCCGCACTCACATCACCTCCCACTCGGAAGACCGGAAGACCGCACACCTCTTGAAAATGTGTTATGTCACTCTCTGTCACGTCTGTGTGCATAAATAAGTCAAATTTGGTGCCAACCACCAATTTAACCACTGGATCTGAAGATTCGGTGATCCGTGATTTCTGATTTGAAAGATCATCAAAGGAGCCACGATCAGTGAAGGAGAACAGGAAAAGGATGGCATCCACCTGTTCCTTACATGACGGTAGCATGTGGTCAAATCTTCGCATGGCACTTTCTCCACAGTCCCAAAGCTCAAAGCGGAAAAACAGCACACGGCCACTGTCCTTTAGTCTCGCAGGCCAGAAGACCGCTGTTGTCTCTATGCCTGTGTTCTCATTATGCATTTTGGGGAGATCGAGGCCAGCGAGACGGGCAGCAAGAGCACTCTTCCCGACTCCAGTCTTACCCGAGATAAGAACCTTGTAGCGAACGATGTCCACATTCATATGAGGAGGCATCATCGGCGCCTCCAAGAGCCCAAACTTTCGCTGTGTCTTCTTGTGCAGTATTTTGCTGAAAAACTCTCTGCTGTCTGCACAGCAGTGCCAGTCCGACACCAATATGGATCCAAGTGGGATAGCCATTTTAATTGAGCTAAATTAGGTAAATGAAGAGACTTGCGCTTTATATTATGATATCAAGTAACTTATTCTGGGTGAACGCTGCTGCTGACTTTTATACTGGCGCAGCTCGGAATGTTCGCTGGAATGTAGCTCGGAATGCAGCACTGTGACATCATGAGCCCTGTGATGTCACGCCGTGCAGTGGAGCCTCGATCGCTGCTTTCACAGATGATCAACTTTACAGCTTCATACAACATATCGTTTTGTTCATTTCACGGCTGTTGTGTGTCAATTTAAAGTATCGTGTGTGTGATATGCTTTATTATATTTTGCTGTTATAATGTGCATTAGTTTATTATGGCCATTGAAAGGAGATTATCGTGTCTTTAGACATGCAGTGCTGTATACATTAGCTTATTTATGATTAGTTGCTTATGTTGATGTCCTTTATGTATATTTAATTTGTATTTCTGTGTTTGTTTGTCAAATCGCTTGTTTTGAGGTATTCTGAAGTTGTAAATAACTCAATACTCATGCGCATGGAACAGAGTAACACATCTCGACCCTTACAAAAATTAACCATGATTTTACTACAAATAAAACAAAACAAAAAAACACATGGTTATTATAGTAACCACAAACTTTGTGCTACACTTCCATGTTTTTTAACCAGTTTAACCGTGGTATTTTTATTAAAACTGTGGTTATTCAAATGGTAATCAATACGCCAAAAAAAAACATGGTTACTATAGTAAACCCTTAGTTTATTTTCATACTGTTAAACTTAATATGACATGCCCATTTTGTTTCTTATTATTAATATTTTTAATTTTATTTTTAAATCCTTGCTGGATATTCAACACGTGTTTAATGACTTTGGTAAAGTTGGTTTTATATTCACACATTGGGACTTTCGTACTCAATATCTCTCCATTGGCGCATGTGGAAAGATTTATATCAGTAAAGTATTCTTACCTGTCAGTCTACTACAAGCCATTTCTTCCTTGAAATATTTGTTTTTCAGATGTGGATAAAATCATTGTTTCCTATGGACTTGGTCTGCATTCCTGGGAACGCTTACAAAAACGTCATATCCATTTATGCCAAGGAATTACCCAAAGTGAGCGATGCGTTTGCTGCAAATGTGTGATTTTCCCCTCAATTGCACCTCCTGCACAAGTTGAAAAAATATTTGGGACTTCCACAACAGAGTAGCAATAGTAGTTATCCCCAACATGTTTGATGATGGAAAAAATGGCAGAAATAAGTGTTCTGTAATATATATATATATATATATATATATATATATATATATATATATATATATATATATATATATATATATATATATATATATATATATAAAGAGTTCTTATACTGAATCATATGCTAGTCAAATTAAAATCATATAGGATTTATTTACATTTTGTGTCACTTGTTTATGTATTTCATAGTTTTCATATTTTTTAATAGGGAAATGGTGTGCTTGCTCTTCAAGCTTATATAATACACATATAAACTACATATAATTATCATACATGATTTAATTTCAGTCAATATTAAAATATCTCTGCATATACTAACCATATATGATTTCAGTCAATAACTTACACAAATTTGTGATGGAAACACTGTTATTTCAACACAAAGTGAAACACTCAAATTATATACTCCACATTAGTAATTTACAATTCCAAATTGATAACAAAACACACAAAAGAACAACAAAACACATTGAACACACTGTCATGGCCATCAATCATCAAAGAGACTTAAAGCGATAGTTCACCCAAAAATTACAATTAGCCCATGATTCACTCTCCCTCAAGTCATCCTATGGTGTATACGACGAATGAAATCAGAGCTATATTAAAAATGTCCTGACTCTTCCAAGCTTTTTAATGGGAATGATTCAAGATTTTGATGGCCATAAAAGTGCATCTATCCGTCATAAAAGTAATCCATCTGCAGGGGGTTAATAAAGAAGCGAAGCCATGCATTTTTAGTATAAAAAACTAAACAAAACATATTTATGACTTTACAGACTAAAATAACTAGCTTCCGGCAGACGATTGTATGCATCAACTTATGCCAAAAGAGTGACCTTTGACCTGACACATGATGTATTGACGAACGAGGATACGCAGAGGATAGAGAAAAACAATACACTGGTCACAAATTAGAAGTCCACAACAAAAACTGCTCCCGAGGTGGTACTTTTTCAAAGTTCGGGAACTTTCGGGGGTGGGACTTGGGCGCTGAACATGCTGATTGGTTGAACTCACGCAGCATTTTATTTCAACCAGCATTTTTAAAAGTCTTTTGCGAGGATCGTTCAGCGTTCAGTAAATATCAGTCTTGCTCTTTCTGTCCGATGGCGCGCGTTCGTCACAGCCATTGCACGGTCAATGTCCCTAATAGCTGATGATAACATACTTTGTCTTATTTTAAATCTAGCTTTACGAGCTTTCAGAATACGCTTTAGTATCAATGCTTGTCTCTTTTCCACCGTTTTGTTAATGACCTCTGTAGTAAACCAATATATAACCAGCAAAAGCAGCACTGCTTGCATCTCCTCCACTTGTTATTGTTGCAGACAGTATCGCACAAAAATGATTACTGTCCGTCGCTGACTGGGAGGAGCAGTCGCGCCGCGCGCAGTCCTACATCACCGGACTAATTTGCCTAATCTTCTCGGTACTTTAGACCGCGGTGGAAACGCAGACAGCAGCAGGTCTGGGGGAAAAAAGTTCCTGGTACAAATTGTTCCGGGTAATTTTGGTGGAAACGGGGCTATATTAATGCTTTATTCTGCATGACCTTATTCTACATCCCTTCCTTAATCCTACCCAATACCTAAGCTTAACAACCTTACTAACTAATGAGCAGTAATTAGGGGTTTATTGAGGCAAAGTCATAGTTTATAGTGAGAATTGGACCCTAAAGTGTGAACATATTTCCTATTGTACTGAACCCGTATTGAACCGTGAACCTGTAAGTGTTTCACCTCCAATAACTACACAACACTGCTGTAAACCGAAATAGAATTTTGTTTTGCATAATTTATTCATTATGCCTATAACTGTAAACCTGTTTTAAAAGAATCTATATTATATAATAAATAAATTACATTCCAATATAGTTGTGCAAAATTATATTTGTATAAAACAAATATATTTTTAAAAAAAATCTAATATAATTTATTTGACACAAACATTACTAAATTTGAAAACTTGCACTTACTCCACTAAAATGCCTTTTGATATTCATGCATATTAATTTTGGGATGTTACTTCTAATAAAGACACACCATGAAAGTGCACTTAATCAATTCTTGTAATAACGTTTTAATAATTTTACAACATTGATAAAATTCAAAAAGACTTTATTTCATATGAAGACAAAGCACAAAACTTTAAAAAAAAAAAAAAATGTTACATTAAAGATATATATTTATATATCATTTGAAATTTGTATATTCAAAATCAAGACAAAAAAAACGTTGACAATTTTTCAATCCAACCATACTAAACACAATACTGTACAAAATTGCTTATTTCTACGTGTACAATAAACACATTTTGAAAAATATCTGTGAATAAAGTGTGTTGTACACACAATATGCTGTCTGGACTTGGGTTTGATCATTGCTCTTCCTGCTTTTTCTCTCATTTATGTTTCCCTGTATTATTCCACCACACCACAGCTGTGCTCTTTTCTTAATCAGCACTACTGCACCGCTCTCTCACCTGTCTCTCCATTTAAGTTTCCCGCACTTGATTTCTGCGGCAGCTGCGCTGCATTATAATCAGGGCTCTTGCACACCTCTCTCACCTGTTTCTCCTCTCATTTAATTTCTCACACTATTTAGCTTCCTTCCTTCTCTGCCCGACTGTTTTTCTGTCATGATCTAGCCTTTCAATGTGAATCTATTTTTGCCTTGCCAAATTTTGATCCTGTTTGGTTTTTCCTAGTCTGATCCAGCCCTGCAGCTCAGTTTTCCCATCTCCTTTTGGATTTTGCCTTTTGTTATTGACTCTGTGCCTGGATTATTCTCTGCCCTGCACCTTGGACTGTGTCATTTTGCTGTTCTTGAACCTGCCTGCCTCTTGACCTCTCTTCCGGCTTGCCCTCTTACATTATTGCCTCACTGGACTGTCTACCTGTTGATGACTTTGGCCTGTCCTTGGATTACGTCATCAGCTATTTCCCCTGGCTTGGCAGCTCGGCTGTGCAATGAAATAGTGTTTCTGTTGCAGTGGCAAAATACAGGGAAACATAAATGAGAGAAAAAGCAGGAAGAGCAATGATCAAACCCGAGTCCTGACAAATGCAGTGTAACTTGGTGACATTTACAATAACAAAATCAAACATTCTAGGCTATTTTTCATGCTAAACAATGTCTAGCAGAATAGTCACCATTGACAATAACCAACTTAAAGGGGTGATGAATTGAGAAATCAAGTTTCCCTTGAGCTTTTGATATATAAAAGGTCATGGATATATAAGAATATTCTGTAAGTTCCAGAGCTGAAAACTTCCTTGTTAGTCAAAGAAAAGCTTTTATTGACACCAGACCCAGAAAACGACCAATCTCAGTATGTGCACGGCTATGACGTCTGAGTGTGGTGAAGCACTGCCTCAACAGAAGAAGAACAACGTCTGATTCTGTAGCCCCGCCCACCGACTCGTGCCACTAACATGACTGCTAAGAGCAGCATAGAGCTAGACAGCATCGAATTTATAAGCAATAAACATACCACATTAGCTTTTTGTATTCAGATTTTTAAGCATTCGAATTCCAATATTATGAATGCATGGATTAACTTTATTTTTAATGAATATCCAGCTCACGTGGGGAAGACACTCACTGCATGAAAAGTGGGATTTTCGACCCCGTAAACGCTTGTATACTCCCGGAAATCTCCCTAATTTTCGGCAGTTTTCGACAATTTAGAGGCAGCGAACGTCGCGTTCGTCTGTGCCACAAATTGTCGTAAACGAACCATGACGTAGGTGGAGAGCCCCCCGCTGAGAGACAGCGCGGAGGTGCGACGCCTCTAATTAGCATATGAATAGCAGCGAAACCAGAGAGTCAACGGCCAGACCTGAATTTACTCACTCACTATTGGCTGAAGCCACTACATTTAAAAAAGAAAAATCCCTCGTGATTGGTTGGTCACTGCAAACCAATCATTATTGGTCCCCCTGGCTCATTATAAATGTAAACCCCAATAATAATAATAAATATATAATTTATGTTGAAATAATTTGTTTTATATTAATGTTATTGTGCTATGAAGTATTCATACCATCTATGAATATATCGGAAAATGATATGGACCGTGCCGTTTATTCAAACAAGGGGCTTCATTTATAAGCATACAGCTGTTCATTCAAAGAAAGGGCTTAATTTATAAAACACAGCGGTTTACTCAAAGAAAGAGCTTTATTGTTAAACACACAACTATGTACAGTGCAGCAGTAATGTCTCGTAACGTAATGTAAAGTTCGGCGTGCTCCAGGCTGCGAGAGGGCGGTGGCCGCACAATCCATCCAGACACCCCGTCAACAAAGCCGTCTTCCTCGTCAAACATGAGTTCAATGGTCGCGCACTTCCAAATGTCCACCTCATCCAGCACACTCTCGCTTCCAGCAACTGTAATACAATCCATAAAGACAATAAGCAACCTGAAAAATACTCACATTGACAAAAAACGGATCTAATATAATAAATCTTACCGTTTTTCTTCTTGATCGACTCCGAGCTAAACTTCGCAGTTTGCGCCTGCTATGTAAGTTCAGGTTGTTTGTATCTGAAGCTGCGGCGTGTCGATTCATAATACGTCTTACAGGCAGCTGGAAAACAATTACATGAGACTGGTATTAATAAAAACAGTCACGGTAAAATTAAACAAGGAATGAGAAAAACAGAAGTTATACTTAAGTTACACACAATGTCGTCTTGATCAGCGGTTAAATCTGGACTCGCGGAAATCGCTCCAAGCAGATAAGAGCTCACGGCTTCGTTATGAGGCGAGGATAGTCTGTGTAAACAAAATGTGCAGTTTTAAGCTTGGATCTATTAACGCATCCATTTCCTTATACAGCCGAATAAAAGCATATTCTTTAAATCGTAACGTTACATTACCCATGCTCTGGTTCATAGCGCCTGCAGTTTGCCTCAGAGTTGTGAAGACGAAGACAGCCTCCTGAAAATGAGTCCAAAAAGTTTGTCGCGTCCATGCAGAGATTGAGTTGAAGACGGTGTCCTGTCATTGTTGATCGCGAAAAAGGAAAGCAGCAAAAAACATAGGAAATGTAAAAAAACGAAAAAGCTTAAAGCTCGTCTTCTACGCGTCATGGCCATGACCTCGACCTCGCACGTCATTGGACTAGGGCTCTAATATGGAACGCGCCCGGGGCCAAATCTCTTTATACGAAACGCGTGACTTAAGACCGTTTCAACACGCCCTGTTTTCCGCGTCAACGCAGCAATTTTTTACGTGTTTCTTTTGTATGTGTAGACAGGCACATTCTGGTCGTGTAACAGGCATACACACACAGTCGACGCACAGTTTTAACATGTTAAGAAGACACATTTGAACGTGTTTCTTAACGCGCACATTCTGTACATGTCGAAGTGTAATTTTTTTTTTTTAAAGCAGACTTACCTTTAGATGTAGCCTAGGCTACATACATATTAATATAAGATATTAAATAATTGCTTAACTGACTACTGTGCTAAAGTAAAGTAGCCTAATGTTGCAATGTATATTAACCTCTCTAAAGGTTGAAGACATGAACTGCTGTCCTGTATTTTTTTTATTTTTTTACATAACATTGGTTATTGCTAATGACATACAGAGTAATTAATCTACACTGTGAGCCCGGACAAGTTGAATCTACTTAAAGAATTGGAGCAAACTGGTTGCCCTAAACATTTAGGAATGTGAACTAAAACGAGTACATTTAACTTAAATTTAAGTTAACATTTTAACTTAAACTTTAAACTTGTTTTAGTTAAAAAAATTCAGAACCTAGATAAAACTCCCCCTGCTGCTACTCTGATTTGCATTTGTGTAGCTCACAGCAAGTTCATTTACATGATAAAGCCTCCCCTAGAATTAGGGGGAGGGGGGGTCATGGGGGGGGAAACTGCCAAGCAAGGCCCACGTCAATTTCTGACAATTTACGGCAGTTTTCGGAAACCTGAAGTTTCACGGCAATCTACAGTGCCACATACTGACGAAAATCCCACTTTTCATGCAGTGTTCCCAATCAAGGTTAATTCACCTAAATTGTGTATCTCAAATAAGAGTGTTAGGGTACTCTAGGACTGTGATTGAGAAACACAAGTATAATAGCTTACATTTACCTAGGTTAAGTAAACCAGGATAATGTACTAGATATTCAATTTTGCTTTTAAATTCACTCACTTTCTCAATATTTCCCCGGAGACTCAGGTACCCATGGCTTGAGAAGATGTGCTGTTCTTTCCCAGTTACACATGGGGAAGGAGGACAGAGGACCTCTTTAGCAGCTCTCTCTGCCTCCTCAATTATGGCCAATGGTGAGGGTTTTGAATTTCCTGCTTGAACAGTTTACAAAAAAAAACATTGCCGGCCATATCTCTTTGAGAGGGTGAAATTTCTGACAACATACGACCCACCCTCTTCAAACTCTGGGTCACTTCCGTTTTTTATTGACGTGTAACATGTCTGTCCATCTGTTAGGACTGATAGTGTGGTCACCTTGTCCTGCGGTTACCCACACACTTCAGTTTGAGTGGTGCTTGCTGATTGTAGGGGGTTGCCATCCTAAGAATAATAAATACATAAAAAAGGTATGGTTATAACTTTCATAATGTTTTCAATGACATTCTAAAACATGAATCAAATCATGACAAATGACTTACTTATGACATATTATTATTATTATTGATGTTTCTATTACTGTACTTTATTGCATAATATTTTTTCGTTTTCTTTATAGTTGTAGTTTAGATTTATTTATTGAAAGTCAATGATAGAAAATGAACTCAACCTTAGCCATAACCCTATAGAAGGCCCCTTTTCCAATCCCTGACAGACTTTTTTTAAATTTAATATTTACGTTACAAGAATTTTTTATCGACAACTTCCAATTAATAAATTAATTGCGTAAATTCATTTCTTGTGAAGTAAAAATTTACCTCAGAAAATTACATGGCAGTGGAAAAAGAGCAGCCTCTGACAGGATTAATTTTTTAAACTTCATACTCTTGACAGGTTTTCTCTCTTTTTATACTTAATATTTCACAGGAATGTATTTATTTATTCATGTAGTTGATTTATATATTGAAAGTCACTGATACAAATTTTAATGAAGTAAAGTTTTACCTCAGAAAATGAAATTTCCTTTCAGCTACTGGAAAGGGCAACTTTCTGTCTTTTTTTAAATTATTTTTATTTATTAATTTATTTGTAAATTAACATTTCTAAATACATTGTGTTTCAAATACATCAATACATGTTATATGTTCCGTCTCACCTTTAAATCCGAGGTCAAAATCACTTCAGAAAATATATTTTCCTGTCAGAAAGAAACCCTCCTCTGAGAACAGATTCTGTCAGGATATATTTTATTATATTGAAATGTCCCCCTTACGTTTTAAAAATCACGAATGTACCTTGATTTGAGGTCAAAATCACTTCAGAAAATACATTTTCCTGTCAGAAACTTGATTTGAGGTCAAAATCACTTCAGAAAATATATTTTCCTGTCAGAAACCCTCCTCTGAGAACAGATTCTGTCAGAATATATTTTATGTTGAAATTTCCCCATAACTTTTTAAATATCATTACTATTTAGAGTGATCTGTTATCAGAGGTGAGTTGTCCAAAAGTTATGAATTTCAGAAATGTACAAATCACACAGTCAGCTAACAGTGCATTTCTCCAAATAAAAAATACAATAACAGACATCATACATTTCCTGTGATACAAAATACTATTTTCAATTACCTAATGCTTTCTGTTTTATATTTGTTTTATATGTGGGCATAATGCGGTCACTTCCACAATGTTTCACACTATAATAATGAAATAATTATTTGAAGCCCATTTCTTTTATCTGAAATATTCAAATCGCATGTGCATCGCAGTTGTGACGTCACCGGCGCGCTCCCGCTGCGCGCTCTCGCTTCTTCAGTCCGCGGGAGATCTGAGGGGAGAAAGGCGCGTGTTTGTTCACTCGTGTTTAAAAGCGTCTTAAAGGTTAAGAATCGATGATTAATTGATCTGTGTTTTGTTAAGATGTGTGAATGAGAAGCGCGAGTATGTTCTCTTTCATTAGAGCCAAGTTTAAAGGCGTTTATTCAGCAGAAGTGTAGTTTAAACCGAGGGAATGCAGTGTGAAGGTTTATGTGAGCGGTTCGCCTGTGGAGATGAATTTCTCTCCTGTGTTTCAATGTTTGGCAAATTCATAATACACTGATTAATAACTGCATGTTTACAACTTGTGCAGGCATGGTGATGTGTTTTTGTGATTTCTTCGTCATGTGTGTTCAAAACTGAATTGGCTATGATTTTATTTACATTTTTCCAAAACTGATGTAATGTTTTTGAGTCATGAGCGATGTGTTTAAAGTAGTTTTAGTTAAATAACATTTTAAAGTGTTCATTCAAACTTACTCACACTTGAAAGGACCAGTTTTTACGAGTATAAGAGAGAAGAAATACAAACCTTTTCACTGCTCCAGGATCAGTCGAGCTCCTCTGGATGAAGCATTATCATATTTACTGTTATTAACTTATCAATTCATAATCAAAGAGTCAATCAGATTCATGTTTGCAGTTGTGCCACCCTGACATCTGAGAATTATACAATTTGTAAACTTTTAAAACTACTTATGTTTGTAAAACCTGTTTATATGAAAGGTTTCAAACCTAAAAAATATCCCATAGTATTAAGTTTTTAATTTTCCTACTAAGACATAATTTCAAGTAGTTTTCTTAGACAGTTTATTTGTTTGGGCAGTTGAACCTCCTGACATTTTGGCGGTTTAAGATATGTTGTAAGCAGACCGTATGGTCACAATTATGAATATGTGATTATAGATACAAACATATTGTGTTTTACTTTTACAATGAGTAGAATAATTACAACAAAAAGAGAGAAAAAAAAGGAGGCAGTGTCAGAATGAGCAGTCGACGACATTTCAGACTGACAGATAGCATATGTTAAACGGGTCATATAATGGTACATGCACTTTTACAAGTTGATTGTACGGAAATATGTGTTGGCAGTGCCTGTACACAACCATCCTATAATGATAAAAAGTGTTTTTTCTTTAATCTCCTTATGTTTTCCCCTGACTCAAATCGAGCCGTCTGACCGTG
This sequence comes from Gobio gobio, assembly GCF_949357685.1. Classification (NCBI taxonomy): domain Eukaryota; kingdom Metazoa; phylum Chordata; class Actinopteri; order Cypriniformes; family Gobionidae; genus Gobio; species Gobio gobio. Next base: position 15,124,078 of record NC_137097.1, on the reverse strand, counting down.
TGACGTCCCACGGTTTACGCCCCTCCACGATTGTTGATTGACAGCAGCGTTTCAACACAGACCCGCCCTGAGCGAGCGGTCATCAGTCCGCCATTGTTGATACGCTGGAGCAGAATGGCGTCTAAGCGATTGTGCTGTTCTGTTCTTGGGTGTAACAACGAACACAGCAGTCATTTTGATGTTCCTAAATCCGAACCGCTGAAGACACAGTGGCTGAGGGAATATTCCCCCTGATCAACATCAATGCTTTCATGTTTGCGCGAGTCATTTCTCAGCAGACCGCTTTATAAACGAGGGTCAGTATAAAGCAGGTTTTGCCAAGAAGCTGCTCCTGAAAAAAGGGTCGCTACCAACTATTCATGTTCCTGCTGCACCTCCAGAAGAAGTGAGTGTAACGTTTTATTAACCTGTATATTAATCTTTGCAAATTGGTTGCACGCTTCACGATGAATGCGGCTAAAGTTTACATTACGGCATGCTTTCTATGTATGACGACGTTCTCAATATAATTCATAATCCCACGTTTATAATGAACAACGCGTTATGGTTGTGTTATTACAAACTGTACGCTGGTGATAAAGTTAACGTGGTAACAATTAACTAACGTACATCAGTAACGTAGACTCACTGGCCCTCATTTATCAAAAGTGCGTACACCAAATTTCCAGCGTACACCCAATACCACGGTGACTTTGAGATTTATCAATATGGACGTTGGCGTACGGCACGCTCAAATCCTACGCCAGCTCAGGAGGTGGTGTTACGCACGTTTTCAGTTAGTGCGAAAATGCGCAGAAAAACAATTCCTAACACCACAAAACGCACTGACAAAGATATGCTATATTATGACCCACTGTGAAAAAAACAACAACAACAACTAAAGCCCTATTCGCACAGGATAAGTAGGCTATTATCTAGGGACCTCATGTGATTTAGAAATTACTCCCCCACATCTGAATTTCGCATTGCGCATTCGCACGGGATAAGCTGTGATTGTACTCGAATTTACTGACTTATCTCCCGGATATGATGTAAAGACTTGAAAATGTTTTTTCGTTATAGATATAGCTGTATGAAATTATAAACAGTCGTATCGATATCATTTTGATTGTTTTATAGTAATAAAAATAATTGTGAAAAAAATAAAATAAATCAGTTAGAGAACAGACGCAATTAAAGGTAGGGTAGGTAAGAATGATCTAAAACACTTTTGTCAAAATTTGTTTAAACTTTCTTTATATGTCAATACATAATTAAAATGTAAGTACTCTGAAAAAGAGAGTATAAAAATCGAGTGACTCTAGACTTTTTAATCTGCAATAAACACCACTCATTATTTTCGGTTTATTTTCGGTTTCGTTCGGGCCGAAACAAGTGATTGGCTTGGGCAACTGTCACTAGCCGCGTTTCCATTACCCTTCAAATTGCGCAAATTGAAATTGCGAATTGAAAATATATCCAATGGAAACGCGTCAATTTCGCAAAAACTCCCATATATCGCAAAAAAGTTTTTACACTCGCATGAGGGGGTTTTTCAGGCAATTCGAAAAAGGAAGTTTTCGCAAAACTGCAATGGAAACAGTTTTTTCGCATTTACAGGTCACCTGGTCCGGTCACGCATTGCTCTCACATAGGGCCTACATATCATTTTTTTCCCACTCAAGTAGGCTATGTACTAGATCTTATGTCGTTAAAACGACATATATTTTCTCCTAATAAGGAAAGTGGTGTAACTTTATAATGACGGACCCCGGTGCAACCACAAATATCATAACTATCTATAGGCCTGTAATTATGACATATATTCAAGAAATGTATTAAAACAGAAAGACGCTATAGTTTCAGCCTTGCTCAAAGACTAGGTCAATCCATTCCCGACGATCTTGGTTTGCTTCTTATTTATTAAATATAGCCTACAGCCAAATAGTTGATTAAATATTGATCAAAATTAAAATACAATTTATTCAAAACGAAATTACTTTTAAAGAAAGACTTTCTAGAAAACAATTCAATTGTGCTCAAAATCCATGTCTCCAGACATATGCGCATCTGATTATGTAGCCTTACTCATGCTGCTCACTTTTCATAATCAACATATGAAATATATAATATAATATAATATAAAAGATTATAATAAATATTTAGATATTATAAACAAATTTTATTATAATATTTAGACATAGCCTAACTATATATGAAACTAAATAGGCTACGTTTTCTTTAGGCCTAACCCTCTTTCCGACGAAGTCGTTGGCGACTTTTGATGGATTTTTTCCTTATTCCAGGAAACTCTCAATATTCAGATTCATTTTTAGCCATACAGATGTGCAAGACATAATTATAAACAGTAAACTCTCTACTTTTATTTGTGTACACTCACGATAACAGCAAAGGCCGTGGACTCAGGGAACAGATTATTTTGCACTCCACTCCAAACGCTGTCTTCATTTCAAAAATATATTTTGTTTAATAAACGCAAAGTTTTTCATTTCAAAAGCATTTCTAAATTCAGTTTATATTTCCAAAAAACGAAATTCCGAGCCAAAATAACAAAGCGGTAAAAAAAACCCTTTGAGTTACCACCATGCAAATTCAAACTTTTTGCTCGTCTCTGTATGTGGCAATGCGTCACAATAACCTGGCGTATGTAAAAGTGGATCATTCTTTACAGATGATGGTATGTTTGGACAGAAGACGAGTTCTTTATTAAACTCACAAAAAAACAATAGAATACAAAATGCCACAATTTATCATAACACCTCATATGTGCCGCTCAAGTAGCCTATAAGGTGCTTTCCTTGCCATCAGTGCTATAACACGCACGTCTCTTACTAGTAAAAATAATGGTGTGCGGTGGCTGGGATATACATAAACCTAACAACTAGGGTTGGGTACCGAAATCCGGTTCCAATATGGCACCGGTACTTATATAACCGGTATGTACCGGACCGAATCAGAACGCAGATTTCGGTTCCTCATTTCGGTGCCAAAATTCAAACGTGCTTTCAGGTGCTTTGGCTGAGCCAGAGACAGACGCTCAGCGCTGGTCACATCACAACTCATGACAACTATTCAGTGTTTTCAACGACATCATGTTTATTTCAGGTTTCAGACATTTAAATGCTCATAAGTAGGCTACTAGCAAAAAACACAGACTGATGTCTATGAAAGCGGCAATGACAATCCTTTCAGACGGTTATAATTTGACTAACGTTACATGTTTTATTCACATCAGATGCATACACATTAAATAGTAGCTATATCGTTTACTCTATTCTTCTTCCAGTTCACTGGTCACTTACTTTCATGTATTTTGTAAGACGAGAATGAACTCAAGTGTTGTAAATCCGACAGATCCGATTCTGAGGCGCAAACTAACATGGCGCCGCCCATTGCGCTTTATAGATCAACTAACACACATTGACTCACACATTTGAACATCAGATAGTTCGTGAGACAGTTAAGAAGTTTGTGAATATTTTGAATAAAAAGAAAAAACTAAATAAACCCGATACAGCTGAGCTGTCAGCGCTATTGCGGCTGCTGTGTCATGTGAGAAACATGACGCGTCGTCATGGAAACATTAAGGCGATGCGTTCTAAAATATTTAGCCAGAGAAAATGATCATATTTCAAAATAAAGCTGAAGCTCGAAGCTGGTTAGTAGCAGACCGAGAATACAGACTAGGCTAACTGCTGTTATTACTGTAACTGTTATTTAGAGTTATATTAGGCTTGTTGTAGTTGGGTTAGGTGGCTATTAGGTTTTACTGTGAATTTGTAAATAAGTCAATTATAATTTGTAAATAAGTCAATTGTGTTTTGTATTTATTTATATTCATACATTTAAGTATACATTAAACTTTTAATAAATGGTTCAATTTAAATAAATAAATAAAAAGCCATTTAATGTTGTCCTTCTCGTTTTGTGGCCATTTAAAAAAAAAAAAAAAAGTATCGGTTCAGGGACCGTTTAGGCACCGGAACCGTTTTAAAAGTATCGGTTTGGCACCGGAATCGAAAAAAACCCAAACGATACCCAACCCTACTAACAACATGCGTAGCAAGATTTTTGGAATGATTTATCACGAGAGGGAAAAAATGGTTTTAGTCGCATAACATCAGTTAATGGAAACGCTGTCATTTCGCAATATTTTTTTGTCGACTTTTAGAAAATATCGCAAAAGTTTTGCGCAAATCTGTAATGGAAACGCGGCTACTCTCTCGTTACCATGGCTACCACAGCTTTTGCTCCAGGATCTGCCCACATGCACCCCAGTGTTGCCAAGTCGGGCTACTTCAAACACTGTTGCCGCGGCTGTTTTTCATGTCCGCGGGTTGAAGCGACCCCAATTATGTGATATTTTGCCCAGGGACTTGCGAATTTTAGCAGGCATGCCTACCAAAAAGGCACATATTTTACCCCCCAAATGCAATTTTTACCGGAGAAACACGATTGGGCTTGTTTTGGGCTAGTTTTGAGTAGCAATTGGGCGGATTTTGTTGTGAGAACCTGGCAACCCTGGCGCACCCGTTTGATTTGAGGAGTTCACGAGGCTGTATTTCTGCTGGACAGGTCATCGTTCATTTTGATTATACATTTTTTTGGTTTATGTTTTCATGAAGCATGTATCACTAGCACACGTAGCTGCCTAATATAGCTAACATAACATTACTTAGCATAAAGTTACAATGTTATACACTTAGCGAACCATTAGTAGAGATAACTAATAGTCAATATGCTTAGCTCAAGTTGATCGCTGTCGTGTTGAATTTCGCAAAATGTAACTTTAGATAACAAAATGCATGTGTAAAAGCTAGTACACCGCATCCAGGAACTTTTTTTAGAACTAAGTTAGCTTTAGCTACTACCCTCTGTCTAAACTCTTTTACCATGTTCACCGGGAACTTTACCTGCACGTTTATTTCCGCGGTTTGTTTTTATATTCTATACCAATGTTTACTGATGTTTTTATCTTGTATCTGTGTGTGTCGTAGACACTGTGTTGTGTGTGTATTTTAAACTTTACCAGTATCGTTATTCTAGCTTGATAGTGATTACTAAAAGACATCTTATTTGTTTATATTCATAATGATAAAGTTAGATTTTTTATTACATGTGATTCTGACATGATGTCACTACATGCAGTTCTTCTCCGCTCGTCTCAGGTAAATAATGCGTCTTTCAGCTGAGCTCTGACTGAGCGCGTTCATTAAAATAAATCCTTAAAATACGCTGTATATACGACTGAAGCGAAGGTCACACGTTGTTTTAGCGCCATTGCACGGCAGTCTACGCAGTACTCCTTCCCTTATCTCAGGAAACCGAGGTTACATAAGTAACCGAGTTCGTTCCCTTTCAAACGGTCAGTCGTACTGCGTCGAAGACGCATATGGGAGCCTATTTAATCCCGCATGCTATGAAGCGCAATGGTATGTACTCCCTCAGTTTGAGCACTATAAGGGGGCCCAAGACTAGAGTTATTGACACATCATGATATATATTTTTTATATATATATATATTATCAATAGACTTTGAGACCAGGTCCTCGGCGTCGAGCGGAGGAAGCTGGTCTGAACGAGAGAACGTTACTGGGGAAACGTCTCTCTGAGGCGAGGACAATGCGGGCACGTGAGCTTGCCCGCCTCAGTATAGTCAGCCCTCTGGCTCCGCCGCTTTTTCCGCCGGGGTTCGGACGGGTAAGGGAGCGGGAGAGCGCGAGGGGCGGGGTCGCGCTCTGAGAAGAACGCGATCCGCAAACGGAGGGAGGAGATGGGCATGTTGTGGGAGCAGCCGGACCCAGAGAGAGCAGTGTCAGCGAGGGCCTTGCCCAGACAGGTAATACACTGGTCATGGGCATCCTCCTGATGCAGGGTTGTGCTGCATCTAACACAGAATTGTGACATGTGTACGTTCTCTTTTGTACTAAAGGATACACTTGAGAAGTGTTTATCACCGGCGAGCGCAGGGGAGAAGGAGCGACAGCTCGCGGATTAGATGAGAGCGCTGAGACAGACCGACTCTCGCAGGGGTCTGGGCTGGCTGGCTCGATTCCGCTGACGGCTCGTCTCTCACGGTAAGCTTACTTCATATCGGAAGGTATCAGAGATTTCCCCATAACTTTTTAAAAATCATTAATATAACTTGATTTGAGGTCAAAATCACTTCAGAAAATACATTTTCCCGTCAGAAACCCTCCCCTCAGAACAGATTCTGTCAGAATATATTTTATTATATTGATATTTCCCCCTAACTTTTTAAAAATCATTAATATAACTCTATTTGAGGTCAAAATCACTTCAGAAAATACATTTTCCTGTCAGAAACCCTCCTCTGAGAACAGATTCTGTCAGAATATATTTTATGTTGAGATTTCCCCATAACCTTTTAAAAAATCCTTAATATAACTTGATTTGAGGTAGGGCTTTAGATTTTTTTTTTCTCCCCCTCTGCAGTATAGCGCAATACATACATTTTGCATTTGCCAAATCTTCCTTCAGGGTTTCCGTAGCGCGCTCAACGGGCGGCGCAGCCCTCTGCCCCTCCCCTCTCCCGAGGACAGCGCATGCATACACAAACAACATGGCAGAAACAGCCGGCGAAAGAGAGCAGCTCCTTCCAAAAAATTTTTCTTCGACTTCAGTCGTGTGGAGTTGGTTTGGATTTACGGCATCTGATGAGGAACAGACAACACCTCGATGCAAACTATGTCTTAAGGCTGAAAAGGAATTTGGAAAAAAATCCAAGTCAAGGCACTCAATAAAAAAAAATAAAAATAAAAATAAAAAATTAAAGCTGCGAGCAGCGATGACGGGCCCAAGCCGGTGGCACCGCCACGCCGGTGGCATCAGCATAACTGTGCACGGCAGGCAATATGCATTTAAACAGGATAATTTTTTTAAATCGCTCGAATATGTCACATTTACCGCAGCAGCTGGTGCCACTATCACCACAAGCCACACCCATGATGTCATTTAAATGTAGATGATTTTTAATGTCATGGGATGAAATAGATCTCTTTCAAATATGTGAAAAGTTATCTTTTCCTGCTCAAAATGTTATAAGTCCAGAAGGCCAGTATTTAATTCAAGGTATTTGTATAGTTCTTTTTTTACTTATTCACAAGTGATAGTTATTTGTGATAGTCTATGATATGAAAGGGGTAAATTATCATCATCAAGAGAGAAAGGCACACACACAAACTCACAGGGTGAGAGAGAGACCCCACACACACACACACACACACACACACACACACACACACACACACACACACACACACAAATCCCTGAAGAGATGGAATGTTTTTTTTTTATCCTGTTTCAAAACTAACACAATGCTGCCATCTTGTGTTCATTGAGGGGAGGGCACACACAGGCACAATACATTATACAAATAAATATTTATAAAATATATATATATATATTCATCTGAAAAATAGTATAGTCATTTAAAATTAATCTAAGTTCAATTGCCAAACATACAATCTTAATTTAATTGAAATCAAAATATGATTTTACAAGATATGAGACAATTTCTGTTCCTCTTTTTTGTCCTTATTTAATCCCTCGCCATGGCAACACCGTTTGAGATATCCAAAATCCGTTCACATTTTAGCATCTTCCGTATCTTTGTTTCATGTTGACCGAGTTTGGTGGAGATTGAATAAATCGCCTACGAGGAGAACGTAAAAACTCAGACCCCGATTTAACCAAAAATTCACCTTAAAACCAAAATATCTGACTTCCTGTTGGTCGGAGCTAATGACTGTAAATTAGAAAGTTGTCCGGCTCGAAGAGAACAATATATGTACCGAGTTTGGTGACTGAAGATAAAACTAACCCCCCACTTTTGTCAAAAGGTGGCGCTAGAGAGGCCCTCATCCCCGCCCATTTCTGATGCTTTGCCAATGTGTACTGACTGACATCTCTGATGTGTGTGTTGAGTTTCAAGCAGTTTCAAGCAATTTCAAGCATGCTAAGAGCCTCAAAACAGCCAAAAGATTATTAAACTTTGACACGTTGCCATGACAACAGTATTTGAAATTTCAGGAATCCATTTCATACGTCTCTATCTGTCATGTTTTCACATTATACTGATGAAGTTTGAAGTAAATGGGGTGAAAATAAGATGGTGATTCAAAGCATTTTTGAAAGTGACACACTTCCTGCTGCCAGTTGGTGGCGCTATAACTTTGACTCACAAAAGTCATATCCATGTGATCGGCTTCTTACAACAAACACACAGCTGAAGTTTCATCCAAATCAGTCAATGTTTGCTGACGTTATAACACACTTCCTGTTTCCCTTTTCTCGCCATAAATTCGTTGCTTCGCCACGGCCAAACCGTTTGAGATATCAAAAATCCGCTCGCAATTTAGCATCCTGGATATGTTCTCTTCATGCTGACCGAGTTTGGCGATGATCGAAACAATGGCCTTGGAGGAGTATATTAAATTCCAGAGCATGGGTTTTCCGAACAACCGATTATAGCTCACTTCCTGTTGGGCTGACGCATAACTATGAGCACGAAAGTTGTTTGGCCCGATGAGATCTATATGTGTACCGAGTTTCATACATGTACGTGCAAGTGTGTTTGATATATGGACCAAGTTTTCAGACCCCACTTAAGGGGGCGCTGTCGAGCCCCCCTGCCACGCCCGGGTACCAGCTTCAGCCCGGCTCTGATGGCCGCGCATTCCGATGCCTGTGCGAAGTTTCAAGAGTTTTCGAGCATGTTAAGTGCCCCAAAAGTACCCGAGAAGTCGAAAAAATTTTTTTAAAAAAAAAAAACAAAGAATTAAAGCTGCGAGCAGCGATGACGGGCCCAAGCCGGTGGCACCGCCACGCCGGTGGCATCAGTTTAACTGTGCACGGCAGGCAATATGCATTTAAACAGGATAATTTTTTTAAATCGCTCGAATATGCCACATTTACTGCAGCAGCTGGTGCCACTATCACCACAAGCCACACCCATGATGTAATTTAAATCTAGATTAATTTTAATGTCATAGGATAAAATAAATAAAAGTTATATTTTCCTGCTCAAAATTTTGTAAGTCCAGAAGGCCAGTATTTAATTCAAGGTGTTTGTAGTTCTTTTTTACTTATTCACACTAAAGTGATAGTTTTTTGTGATAGTCTATGATACGAAAGGGGTAAATTATCATTCCGAGAGAGAAAGGCACACACACAAACTCACAGGGTGAGAGAGACCCCCCCCCCCACACACACACACACACACCACACACACACACGTAAGCGCACACAATCAAACACACACACACCCAGGGTGAGCCTGAGAGTGAGGGGGGAGGGGAAGGACTGAGAGAGAGGCAATCTGCACATTGAACCAGGTTCACAAGATTTTAACAACAAAAAGAAATAAAATCTAAATGGTGGGAGAAAGTTTTTTTTATTTCACTCTCTGAAAAAAATATGTTGAATATATTTGAAATCAATATGTGTGGTCCAATATAAAAAATAAATAGAGAAAGTCACACACACACACACACACACACACACACACACACACACACACACACACACACACACACACACACACACACACACACAATGATAGAGTGAGAGTGAGGGGGAGGGGAAGGACTGAGAGAAAGGCACACACACATACAGGGTGAGAGAGAGAGCCCCCCCCCCCCCCTCCACACACACACACACACACACACACAGAGAGAGTGATAGAGAGGGGGAAGGGGAAAGACAGGCGGAGGGCATTCCATAGACTTAATGGTTTTTATACTGTACAAACTGTAAATTCTATCCCCCTACACTACCCCTAAGCCTACATATCGCACACACACACACACACACACACTACCCCTAAACCTACCATCACAGAAAACATTCTGCATTTTTACATTTTTATTAAAACATTGTTTAGTATGCTTTTAAAGCTATTTTGATTTACGGGGACACATGAAATGTCTTCATAAACCATGATTATGTTGTAATAAACACCCCTCCAACACACCCATTTCTGAGGCTTTGCCCATTTCCACTGACTGACATCTCTGATGTGTGTGTTGAGTTTCAAGCAATTTCAAGCATGCTAAGAGCCTCAAAAACAGCCAAAAGATGATTAAACTTTGACACACTGCCATAGCAACAGTATGTAAAATATCAGGAATCCATTCGTATGTCTACATCTGCCATGTTTTGTCATTATACTGATGAAGTTTGAAGTAAATCGGGTGAAAACAAGACAGTGATTTAGCATTTTTGAAAGTGACACACTTCCTGCTGCCAGTTGGTGGACACACACACACACACACACACGTTTGTTTTTGTGAAATGTGAGGACATTCCATAGGCGTAATGGTTTTTATACCATACAAACCGTATTTTCTATCCCCTTACACTGCCCCTGTCCCTAAACCTAGCCCATCACAGGAGACTGTGCAGTTCACTTTCTGTGAAAAAAAACCTCATTCTGTGATTTATAAGCATTTTGAAAAGTGAGGACATGGGGAACGTCCTCATATTTCACCCTCTTTTTGTAATACCCATGTCATACCCATGTCATTATACACATTTGTGTCCTGATATTTAACAAAAACATGCCCCCACACACACACACACACACACACACACACACACACACACACACACACACAATGATAGAGTGAGAGTGAGGGGGAGGGGAAGGACTGAGAGAAAGGCACACACACATACAGGGTGAGAGAGAGAGCCCCCCCCCCCCCCTCCACACACACACACACACACACACACACACAGAGAGAGAGTGATAGAGAGGGGGAAGGGGAAAGACAGGCGGAGGGCATTCCATAGACTTAATGGTTTTTATACTGTACAAACTGTAAATTCTATCCCCCTACACTACCCCTAAGCCTACATATCGCACACACACACACACACACACACTACCCCTAAACCTACCATCACAGAAAACATTCTGCATTTTTACATTTTTATTAAAACATTGTTTAGTATGCTTTTAAAGCTATTTTGATTTACGGGGACACATGAAATGTCTTCATAAACCATGATTATGTTGTAATAAACACCCCTCCAACACACCCATTTCTGAGGCTTTGCCCATTTCCACTGACTGACATCTCTGATGTGTGTGTTGAGTTTCAAGCAATTTCAAGCATGCTAAGAGCCTCAAAAACAGCCAAAAGATGATTAAACTTTGACACACTGCCATAGCAACAGTATGTAAAATATCAGGAATCCATTCGTATGTCTACATCTGCCATGTTTTGTCATTATACTGATGAAGTTTGAAGTAAATCGGGTGAAAACAAGACAGTGATTTAGCATTTTTGAAAGTGACACACTTCCTGCTGCCAGTTGGTGGACACACACACACACACACACACGTTTGTTTTTGTGAAATGTGAGGACATTCCATAGGCGTAATGGTTTTTATACCGTACAAACCGTATTTTCTATCCCCTTACACTGCCCCTAACCCTAAACCTAGCCCTCACAGGAGACTGTGCAGTTCACTTTCTGTGAAAAAAACTTGTTCTGTGTGATTTATAAGCATTTTGAAAAGTGAGGACATGGGGAACGTCCTCATATTTCACCCTCTTTTTGTAATACCTATGTCATACCCATGTCATTATACACATTTGTGTCCTGATATTTCACAAAAACATGCCCACACACACACACACACACACACACACACACACACACACACACACACACACACACACACAGACACACAGACACACAAACCCCTTAAAGCTATTTCATTTATGGGACACAGGAAATATTCTCATAAACCATGTTTTCATTGTAATTTGTAGTATATTTTTAAAGCTACTTGGTTACATTTTAATAATACATTATTTAGTATGTTTTTAAAGATATTTTTATTATGTGGACACATGAAATGTCCTCATTAACCACTACGTTGTAATAACAGTGTAATACCCATGTCATTATACAAATTTTCGTCCCTAATAAATCACATAAACAAGCACACACACACACACACACACACACACACAGAGAGAGAGAGAGAGAGAGAGAGAGAAACAAGGTTTTTTTTTATCCTGCTTCAAAACTAAGACAATGCTGCCATCGTGTGTTCATTGAGGGAAGGGCAGCACACATTCCCCTTTTTTGTCCTTATTTAATCCCTCGGCATGGCAACACCGTTTGAGATATCCAAAATCCGTTCGCATTTTAACATCTTCCGTATCTTTGTTTCATGTTGACCGAGTTTGGTGGAGATTGAATAAATCGCCTACGAGGAGAACGTAAAAACTCAGAGCCTGAATTATACCAATATTCACGTTCAAACCAAAATATCTGACTTCCTGTTGGTCGAAGCTAATGACTGTAAATTAGAAAGTTGTCCGGCTCGATGAGGTCAATATATATACTGAGTTTGGTGATTGTAGATGAAACGACGCCCTTCACTTTTGTCAAAAGGTGGCGCTATAGAGCCCCTCATCCCCACCCGTTTCTGAGGCTTTGCCCATGTGTACTGACTAACATCTCTGATGTGTGTGTTAAGTTTCATGCAATTTCAAGCATGCTAAGAGTCTCAAAAACAGCCAAAGACATTATTAAACTTTGACACGTTGCCATGGCAACAGTATTGGAAATTTCAGAAATCCATTCATATGTCTATATCGGCCATGTTTTCACATTATACTGATGAAGTTTGAAGTCAATCGGGTCAAAATAAGACAGTGATTTAAAGCATTTTTTTAAAAAAGTGACACACTTCCTGCTGCCAGTTGGTGGCGCTATAACTTTGACTCACAAACGTCATATCCTTGCGATCGGCTTCCTACAACAAACACACAGCTGAAGTTTCATCCAAATCAGTCAATTACATTTTGTCCCCATAACGTAGGTGTTACCCATGAAATGATAACATTAATTTGGAAATTTTTTTTTTTTTTTTTACTTTTATTCCTCTTGTGCAGAACTCACACAGTACACATTTGGTCGTTGTTATTGTAGTTTACTTTAGTTGAGTATTTGTGCACATTTATGTGTGTGCGTGTGTGGTCAAACTGCAAACACAAAACAATTCACAATTATTATCTAGTAATGTTCACATCACCAAATACGTTTCTAAAACATTGTAACATCAGCTTTGTGTACTAAGCATTAAACTTTGTTTAACTAAATGCAACATATTTTACAGGCAATACAAACTGTAAATGTCTAAAACAAAACAAATATATAACATTAGGCGTTTAGGCGCTAATCGCAAATAGCGATCTTCATAGTGATACACAAACCATCACAACACTTAAACAACATAACACTTCTCACCACGCTGGGAATATAATGTAAGATAATAGTTTTAGCTGGAATTGTTAAATGTTCAAATCTTCATTTGAGATCAACATGGCTTTCTCACTCAGTTCTCTAAGTTCAGTTTGTTTTTCCCTGCACGATCACATCACTTGCGCTCACCGGAACAACGTCCTTAAAGGGGCAGCACCCAACATCAGGGATTACCAGTCCCCCCCCCCCCCCCCCACACACACACACACACACACAAATCCCTGAAGAGATGGAATGTTTTTTTTTTTATCCTGTTTCAAAACTAACACAATGCTGCCATCTTGTGTTCATTGAGGGGAGGGCACACACAGGCACAATACATTATACAAATAAATATTTATAAAATATATATATATTCATCTGAAAAATAGTATAGTCTTTTAAAATTAATCTAAGTTCAATTGCCAAACATACAATCTTAATTTAATTGAAATCAAAATATTATTTTACAAGATATGAGACAATTTCTGTTCCCCTTTTTTTGTCCTTATTTAATCCCTCGCCATGGCAACACCGTTTGAGATATCCAATATTCGTTCGCATTTTAGCATCTTCCGTATCTTTGTTTCATGTTGACCGAGTTTGGTGGAGATTAAATAAATCGCCTACGAGGAGAACGTAAAAACTCAGACCATGAATTACATAAATATTCACCTTCAAACCAAAATATCTGACTTCCTGTTGGTCGGAGCTAATGACTGTAAATTAGAAAGTTGTCCGGCTCGAAGAGAACAATATATGTACCGAGTTTGGTGACTGAAGATAAAACTAACCCCCCCACTTTTGTCAAAAGGTGGCGCTAGAGAGCCCCTCATCCCCGCCCATTTCTGAGGCTTTGTCCATGTGTACTGACTGACATCTCTGATGTGTGTGTTGAGTTTCAAGCAGTTTCAAGCAATTTCAAGCATGCTAAGAGCCTCAGAACAGCCAAAAGATTATTAAACTTTGACACGTTGCCATGGCAACAGTATTTGAAATTTCAGGAATCCATTTCATACGTCTCTATCTGTCATGTTTTCACATTATACTGATGAAGTTTGAAATAAATCGGGTCAAAATAAGATGGTGATTCAAAGCATTTTTGAAAGTGACACACTTCCTGCTGCCAGTTGGTGGCGCTATAACTTTGACTCACAAAAGTCATATCCATGTGATCGGCTTCTTACAACAAACACACAGCTGAAGTTTCATCCAAACCAGTCAATGTTTGCACAAGTTATAACACACTTCCTGTTTCCCTTTTCTCGCCATAAATTCGTTGCTTCGCCACGGCCAAACCATTTGAGATATCAAAAATCCGCTCGCAATTTAGCATCCTGGATATGTTCTCTTCATGCTGACCGAGTTTGGCAATGATCGAAACAATGGCCTCGGAGGAGTATATTAAATTCCAGAGCATGCGTTTTCCGAACAACCCATAATAGCTCACTTCCTGTAGGGCTGACGCATAACTTAGAGCACGAAAGTTGTTCGGCCTGATGAGATCTATATGTGTACCGAGTTTCATACATGTACGTGCAAGTGTGTTTGATATATGGACCAAGTTTTCAGACCCCACTTTAGGGGGCGCTGTCGAGCCCCCCTGCCACGCCCGGGTACCAGCTTCAGCCCGGCTCTGATGGCCGCGCATTCCGACGCCCGTGCGAAGTTTCAAGAGTTTTCGAGCATGTTAAGTGCCCCAAAAGTACCCGAGAAGTCGAAAAAAAAATAAAAAAAACAAAGAATAATCTGAGGAAGAACAATAGGGCTCTGCGCCCTTTCAGGGCTTGGGCCCTAATAATCTGAGGAAGAACAATAGGGCTCTGCGCCCTTTGGGCTTGGGCCCTAAAAAAACAAAGAATAATCTGAGGAAGAACAATAGGGCTCTGCGCCCTTTGGGCTTGGGCCCTAAATAAGAGATCTCCAAGTGGAAAAAATAGGAGTGACATCAATACATACGTCTTGTGTACTCCACACAATTATGTCCCTGAAGTCAAGAAATGTCAATAGGCTAGTTACCCATCTTACTTCTGAATTCATTGTCAAGATAGTTCTAAAACAACAGAAGAAAATTTTTTATGGCATTACAGTACATTCAAAGAATAGTCAACATTCACGGACAAAAATACACTGTCCCTAATGAGACACAGCCATTACAAAAAAGGTGAGAGGTCAAAATCTTCATTGAGACCTGGATGACTGGTGGCCCTCAAGGAATAGATCCAATATGTCTCCCTTTGTTTAAGGCGTTTGATGATATCCCCACCCCTGGCATCAAGGCGAATAGCCTCAATGCCCACTACTCTTAGGGTCGAATCACTCCCATGTTTTGCGTCTATATAATGTTTGGCCATTGGATAGTTCATATTTCCAGTCCGAATGGCATATCTATGTTCAGCTACCCTGTCTCTTAGTCTCCTTTTAGTTAGGCCTATATAAAAACATCCACAAGTACACTCTAAACGATAAACAACATGGGTAGACAAGAAAAGGGGACTGCAATGGGTGCTTGTTTTGCTCCCAATTATGCCAATCTGTTTCTAGGCTTATGGGAGGAGCGCTATATATTTTCCCAAGTTAACCCTTTTAAAGATAAAGTCTTGTGGTGGGGTAGATACATTGACGATGTGATTTTGATGTTCTCAGGCTCAGAAAAAGAACTTGTAGACTTCCATGTATATGTAAATAGCTTAAATGAGAACCTAAAATTTAGTCTGGACTATGATTTACACGCTATTAACTTTCTGGATCTACGGATCTCAAAAGATAATGATGGATTATAAGGCAACTGATCGTAATACCTTATTGCATGCTAATAGTTTTCATCCCTCATGGCTTATTGATAACATACCCTTTGGACAGATCCAGAGACTAAGGCGTATATGTGATTCAGATCAGGATTTCCAGTATCAATCTATGGATATGCAGCAGCGTTTTCGACAAAGAGGTTATCAAACACAAACTCTCGTTCAAGCTCATAATCGAGCCCAATCACTTGAAAGGAAGAGCCTGCTTCAGTCTAGACCCAAAAGAGTATCAACACAGAAACCCTATTTTGTCACTCATTATAGCAAGGAGGCTGTCCAGATTAAACACATTATAAAGAAAAACTGGAACATTATTGAATGTGACCTGACTTTACGGGAAATATTCACGGAACCCCCTGGGATCAGCTTTAGGAGGGCCCCCACACTTAAAGACAAGTTAGTAAGAAGTTACCTCCCTGCTCCTAAACGTGAAACTTGGCTTCGTCAACCCAAGGGAAACTTTCCTTGTGGTAATTGTAATTATTGTGAGAATATTGCTAAAACTGACAAATTTATGGATGTTTTTAGCAATAAGACTTACACTATTAATAGTTTTATAAATTGCAATACTACCCATGTTGTTTATCGTTTAGAGTGTACTTGTGGATGTTTTTATATAGGCCTAACTAAAAGGAGACTAAGAGACAGGGTAGCTGAACATAGATATGCCATTCGGACTGGAAATATGAACTATCCAATGGCCAAACATTATATAGACGCAAAACATGGGAGTGATTCGACCCTAAGAGTAGTGGGCATTGAGGCTATTCGCCTTGATGCCAGGGGTGGGGATATCATCAAACGCCTTAAACAAAGGGAGACATATTGGATCTATTCCTTGAGGGCCACCAGCCATCCAGGTCTCAATGAAGATTTTGACCTCTCACCTTTTTTGTAATGGCTGTGTCTCATTAGGGACAGTGTATTGTTGTCCGTGAATGTTGACTATTCTTTGAATGTACTGTAATGCCATAAAAATTTTTCTTCTGTTGTTTTAGAACTATCTTGACAATGAATTCAGAAGTAAGATGGGTAACTAGCCTATTGACATTTCTTGACTTCAGGGACATAATTGTGTGGAGTACACAAGACGTATGTATTGGTGTCACTCCTATTTTTTCCACTTGGAGATCTCTTATTTTACCTTGTATTTGTCATTATCTGAATGATTGCCTCTAGTGGCCAAAAATTGTGTTGCAAGTGCCAGAGTGGCACACCTGAAACCAATGCAACTATAAGTATTGCTTGATCCTGTCTGTTTGTTACCAACACCCTGATGAAGGCCAATGGGCCGATACGCGTTGGTGTTTTAATGTTTTAGCCCTACTAATAAAGGCTTTTTACTTTTGCATCCTATTGAGTGCCTTGACTTGGATTTTTTTCCAAATTCCTTTTCAACATTTAACCCTTCCAAGAGCACCAGAGGATACAAGGGATTCCAGCAGCGCTCCAGTTCTCTTTTGTCTATGTCTTAAGGCTGTTGTTGTTGCTGGCAGCAGTAAGACAAATCTGTTTCAGCATTTAAAGCGAAGACATGCGGCTGAGTGGGAGAAGTGTTGCCTTCTTCGAAAAGAAAACCACTCTAGTGGCGTTAGCGCTAGCCCCCCGTTTGCAAAGCAAACAACTCTTCAACAACCGAGCTTGCCTCAAGCCTGCTGTTGTTGATAGGCTCATTTTCCTTGCAAAGAATGTTTAAAATGCAATTACATTTTTTATGGCGAATGGTGTTACTGTTTACATGTTCAATTCAACTAAGAGTTACCTCAGGATTTTTTGTTGTTTATTAGCTCAATCCAAATACAGTATAAATAATTTGGATGTTTAACAATCTTTGTTGCACACTGCACAGTGACTTTTCAGTTAGATAAAGGGTTTGCCTTTGCAATTTTTTGTTGATGCAATTTAATTTCCATTAACACAACATTGACAAGATATCCATTATCATGCAAGATATGATTTGCTGCTAAGCGCAACAGTGGATCCCATCCCATGATGCTTCACAAGATCTTGACAGTCCTGTGTGAACGGCTCTCAATCATCACCAGAGTTTGAGACACACCTTGCAGCTTTGAGAAACTATACATACCAGAAAAGCAGGTGTATCCCGCGCTGTTGAGGAATTCTCCACATCCGAAGTCAATCATTTTAACTTCGAAGGTGTCCGTGTTAATGAGCAGGTTTTCGAGCTTGAATACTCCCTGCTGGCAGCATGTCTGAGCCGCAAATGTTGTTTGGAGCATAATAATGCGTACTAGGGATGCAACAATACAGTTAGTCCACGGTTCAATACATACCTCGGTTTTTACCCACGGTTTTCGGTTCGGTTCTGATGGCTTGTCACATACATTTTTTGTTATTCTATTCTTAGGCGACAGGAACCGCAAGAGGTTAAAGAGAAAAAATACTATTTTTTATTGCAATACTCTTTCTTTTATTTGACTTAAAAGAATTGAAAAACCTTACTTGAACTTAAAACTTTATTTAAAAAAACCCTTGTACACATTCCTAGTGTATTGGATAATATAAAATAAATATATATAAAGATTTACACTGGCAGCTCAGAGCTGTACAGCAGCATTTAAGTATGAAATTGAATGAATAAATGTAAAAATAAAACACTACATATACTTCACTATAAAATATACACTGATTCTTAGCTACTGTATTAGTTTTTCAGTCAAGAGCAGTGAGTGATTTTCTCTTTGTCTTTTGTTGTTGTATTAACATTAAAGGGATATTTCACTCAAAACTGAAAATTGTCATTGAGAAATGAATACAGGTTTGAAACAATATTAGAGTGAGTAAATAATGACAATTTTATAGGTGAACTGTCCCTTTAAGGACCACGTGTTCACTGTCTGCGCTGCTGTCAATTTAAGACCTCTACACATTTAATATACAGACACGATTGCGATTTTACTTTCACTTTAGACATAACCGACTGTGTTTATGTTAACCTTGTGTGTATTTGACAGTATTAACGCAGTAAGACGACTACTTAGTTCAGTATTCGGGTCATTCCACGAAATCGGTGCCTTTTCAACTTTAAAAATTTGAAAAATATAATTGTTTCAAACTGAGTTTTTTTAATACCCATTAAATTAAGACATCTTAACATGACAAGAAATTGTGTTGGGCCATCTCAAGCTATGCCATTTATTATTTTATGACTTTGTTTATTTCATGTTTGATATTTTCCTCAGTCCTGTTACCGACTAAAGTGTTACTATATATAATACTTCCAATTACAAATATGCAACAGTTTGCACATATATAAACAGTATTTTGGTCCCTCTTTTCATTCAGATTACGTCATATTTTTAAAAAAAAATCCTGTTTTATATCATAATTGCCATTCAGATTACTGAAAATGTCCTATTTCAGGGACGACATCACATTACAATTAAGAAATATGTATACTTTGACTAGACATTTATTTTAAAAAGGGTCTTGTCCAAAATGCAAAATAGTGCAGGCTACTATGGTGAGATCTGTTTGACTGTCAAATGTCATTTTTCTTTTAAAATATCAAATGAATGACAGTAACAGAGTCCTGAGATAACAGAGTCCAGAGCTCTCAATAACCGAGAGGGTCTTTAGTCACCTATTGTTTGTCATTGCAGTTAATTGCATGCATTATGGACAATAGTTATGAACTTATTTACTTCTTTACTACTACTTCTATTTACGTTACCTATGAAGTTACTTATGGAACATTAGACCATGAATGGCATTTTATTAACAACTGTTATAGTGTATGGCAAATCAAAAGTTATGTTAATTATATGCAAATAAGACAGCAAAGTAAGGAGCATAAGTATACAAATAAAAAACAGATGCATAAACAAACAATGGTAACTAAGCATGTGCTCCATGCTCATATGCTGCTGACTCATGTGTCGCTGGTTTTAGCTCAATAACACACAAAATAACCTTTATAAATGTCTATATCCCTGAGTTGTTGTCCTAATCCTTAAATTGCATTTGAATGTTTTCCCCTGCAAATAAAAAATACACCATCTATGCCTGAGATATGCAGCTGGGCTAGAATCTATACTCCCTATTGCTCTGGGATAGTAACAGGACTGATGGTAACAGGACTGATGATTTGATGCTAATATGCTAATTTCTATCTAACAGGTCAAGGTCAGAAAAGCACATGGTATGTAATCTGAAAGGTTATTACTTCTATATATTGGTAATATCAGGATTAATAAATAATTGTTTATATGTACACTTAAAAAAATGGTAACAGGACTGATGTTGTATGCCGACCCCTCTCTAACAACCCTGATGAAACATGAAAAATAGTACATTTAAATAAAGAAAAACTTACCCTTGCTTATACTGTGGAATCCTCTTCTTCTAAATGATGTCACTTCCTTGAAATTATGCAATTTTTGGTTTGTACCATTATTTTATAGGGTGTTTTTGGTGATAGTAACAGGACTGATATGAAATTAGGGGACAATGATAAAATGACTTATATTTCTAAGAAAACCTGTATTTATGTCAAAACCATTGCTCAACAATGAGATTACACTTGAGACAATATAAAACTGTGAAAAATTTATAATTTGACCAACATTTTACAAATGAGAAGTCCAGTTGAAAAAGAACAACCATAGCAAGGGACAGGCCAAAATCCTTATATGGCATATAATATGTGATTTAAAATATTTAAAATGATATTTTATTGCCTTTTGCTTGGTCTTATATTGATGCACATGATCTATAGTAATAATACATTTTTTAAATGACAGATTTATTTGTTGTTAAAGCAACTTTAGAACTGATTATTTGTTTGGGCGTTTAGTGCGCGCGCTCTGAAAAGCGCATGTTAAAACCGTGCACGCGAATGAAACCGGCAAGGCTTTAGAACGCATGCAAATAATGAACTTTCGTGATTGTGAATAACTATAGTGTTCCGTGAGTATAACTCTACCACTAACGTGTGATGTGAATGTATGTCGCGTTGTTCAGTATTGGGATGGAGGCAAATTATAGAATTTGTAGAAAAATAACCGAAACCGAAAAAAACGCAATTCACAAGCGTGTATTGAACCGTGAATGCCGTACCGAACGGTTCAATATTATATTGAGAATTGTGGCATCCCTAATGCGTACCAAATCTTCATATTTGGTGCCCATGTAGCTCCGTAAAAAGTCAAGCAAGGTCTGACAGGGCATGGGCCGCTCCAGCACCATAACGTATCGGTCAGCCTCATCCTGCCAGTCCAAGAGCTGGACGATCTGAGGAACACTGGGCCCTCCATTGGCAAACATTTGTAGAGCCACTTCCAGCGGGATGGGTCTGAAATAACCGCCCTAGAAGAAAGAAAAATAGCTATCCATATTTTTAATTTATAGTCTGTGATTAATGTTAATATGGGATGTATAAAATTACAAACAGTGACTGAGAGGTAAAACAGAGAGAGCACAGCCGACTTACAACCCTGGCATATTTTACATGCTCTTTGGAGGCAAATTTCACCGCCACCTGATGAAGAAACAGAGAAAATGGATTTGCGTTTGAATTATTTAAAATACATGTGTTCAAAGTTCACAAATTACAATCATTACACCTGAACAAACATGAACATTTCCATTAATTTAATTGTAAACATGCAGAGCATTTTTTGACTATTTAAACAGGTCTGACATGTGAAGTGCAGTAAATAGTGAATATAAGAGTGCTTGGATAAGAGTATAATACAAGGCAAAATAATCATCTAGATAGATATCGTAAGTAATGAAAATGAATACCTGAAGGCCATCTTTCAGTCGAGTCGCTGCATAAACCATCTCAAAGCCTCCTTCACCCAGTGCAATGGCCATTTCATATCTGCAGGAGCTGATGTCTGTTAAAGGAAGAAAGGAAGAAATGTCACCTACATTTCTACAAGATTTTTCTGATTCATATATTAATTGAGTTAGTAATTTGAATATTTGTGCCTTTAAAAATTAATTTGTCACACTTCAGTAGTAGCCATTAAAAAATACAACACACATTTAAATGATCTTGCTGAATGTCAGAAAAAGTTAATTTCCGTGTTATCAACTACCCTTAAAGAAAGCATGAACTGAAAGTATAAACCATTGAACTGCTGATGAAAGAGTGCATGTGTGTTGGGTTATTTTGGGGTTTTCTAAGCAAACTGACCCATAATTGTTCTCTTATCCTCTACTAGACTGTCTGAAGCTTGGGTGACGTCAACACTCGTGTCAGGTGACACATGGACAGGGGTTTGGAAGGAGTCTGCATTCAATTTTGACATGGCACGGTTGAAAACATGGAAGGTCTCATCAATCCAGTCATCATTGACTCGAGGGTCAGCAGTGATGCGTTCCTCTGACATATGGAAGACTTGAGGAGGTCCTCTGCTATCCTGAGAAGACGTCTGACCCACTGAGGGCAATGACACCAACATTACACAACAGTAATAAACTCTTCTCTATGATAGACCTACTCTCTTAAGTCCCGTTCACACTGACAGCGATTTTGTCACAGCATGTCGCCAGCACCAGAGATTCATGTCGCTAGTGGGCGTTCCCACTACGGGTTGCCTATAAACGTCATTAGCAGATCACCCTCCTCCTTCCATGCATCATTTTTTTAAATCTGTCTCTGTATGTACACAGAGACATATCGTAAAGAACAGGGAAATCACTGCTGTTTTAGCTAACAGCTAAAATCAACTTCTCCATCTTGACACGACACCACAGTAGCAGTACAGCAGACGGATCACGTGCACTCCAGTGACTTCACTCCACTTCTCATTTGCATAAAGTTGAAATTTCTGAACTTGTAGCTTGACACGCCCACATTCTGTCGCCAACGGTCACTGTCGCCGGAAGTCGCCAGCGCTCCATTGAAATGAATGGGATCGTGTCGCTTTGTCGCTGCGAGTGTGGCTGGCAGTGTGAACAGGACTTTAGTGCCCTGGATATTGATATGTTGTTATTAGGGGTTTATTTGGTCTCCTAATGATCTTATTCTGCTAAAACTAAACTATCAACCATTTCAACTGAAAAATGAAAGGCTTAGTTTAACCCAAAAATGAAAATGCTGTCATTAATTACTCACCATCAGACATTCGTTAATCGGAGCACAAATGAAGATGTTATAAGAAGCATCATCTGAAATAGCATGGTTTAATCCAGCTCAAAGGGGATTAATAATTACTTCATTAAGAACTAATTAATAAAGGACATTAATAATGTGTTGTTTTTTAAATGTATTTTTGAAATAATTAAAAATTGAAACTATACTTTAAATATATATTTAAAACCGCCACTAGATGGCAGCAAGTCACTTTTATTGAGTCATTGATTCAACCAATTCATTCAAACGGCTGATTCACTCACAAAATAAATACCAGTTCAGTTTCAAATGAAAATATCCTTTATATATTACTGTATTTCTGATTTTGCATGTCTCCTTGATCTGACCAGTTAAGAGGGGAAAAAAATTGCAATTTTGGTGACTTTTTGTTTTTTTGACAACATGATGGTGGCAAGGATCTATTCTCTTCAAATCATCTAAATGTTGCATTAGTTTCTAGCAATTGGAAAAATGGCAGTAAATTCAAAATAAATTAAATGAATGTCTATTGTATAGTGCTTTTCACAATAAATATCATTTGGTAATAATAACGTTTAGTTACAAGTCACATAAATTATTAGTTAAAGGTCCCGTTCTTCGTGTTTTTTTGAAGCTTTGATTGTGTTTACAGTGTGCAATATAACATGTGTTCATGTTTCGCGTGTAAAAAAACACAGTATTTTTCACACAATTTACTTATCTGTATACCGCTGTTCTCACCGTCCTAAAAACGGCTGGTGATTTCCTTGTGCTATGAAGTCCCTCCTTCAGAAATACGTAACGAGTTCTGATTGTGAAAGCGGTTCCTGTGCTGTGATTCGACCACAGCTTAGCGCACGTGAAAGCGGTTCCTGTGTTGTAATTTGACAGCAGCTTAGCGCACGTAGGAAAGGTCTCGCCTCTTAACGGAGAGATGTATGCGTTCAATAATCTCTACAGCGTCCCTGGGAAAGCCAAACAAAGGTGATTTGACTCCTGGATGAAAATAACAGCGTCTCGATGACATGGCGATAAACACACTCAACGCAACAGTTCCTTTTCTCCACGCGACCGTCCGCTTCTCCACGTGGGACAGCAACAAGACCGCGCCCCCTTTTTCGCGTTTTGTGGGCGGAGGTTAGTCTGTTCTACTGCTCTACTGACGTAATTAAAGAAGGAAGTACCAGGATGTAGTCCAAGCCAGCCGTTCGCTGTAGGCTTTGAAAGGGAACTTCTGTTAAATAAAATATCTCGCTTGGCATTGAACTTTGAGCTTTATAATTTTACAGGTATTATTTATGCTCTAACAGCAACATTACACACTAACTAAAGTTTGAACAATGGAATCGCGAAGAAGGGGACCTTTAATGATGAGCTAATCATTTACAAAACTTGACTACACATGCATAAATGATTAATAAGTGAACACGATTTACAAATGTGTTTAAGATATCATAAATTTAAAATCATGAACAGATCGGTTATTAGCTGCTACATTATTTATCATTTATAAACGCAAAGTGTTCAACACCTGTTATCATGTGTAAATGTGTGAATAAATAATTCACAAAGCTTTCTGCATCCCCTAATCTAAAGTGTAAGCCATTCATCACTTGTAAATGTCACATATTATTTGCAGATATTCATGTATTTGTATAGTTATGTATACAGTTAAATATATATATTAAAAACATTTTTTGACTACAATTGTACTATTGCAATAGTGAGATATTTCTTTATTAATTTAATATTTTTAATAATAATAATAATTGGGTTTTATTGAGGTATGGCACCTAGGTGCGATATTATTGTAAAAAAGAAATTAGGAAGTAAGGGGTTAAAACAATATGGAGTGTGTGTGTTTGAGTGCGCGCATGTGTGTGTGTGTGTGTGTGTGTGTGTGTGTGTGGGTGTGTGTTTGTGTGTTTGTTTTTGTGATGTATGAGGACACAAATTTGTATAATGACAGGTATTACACTGGTATTATGACGTAAACATGAAATATGAGGACATTTCATATGTCCTCATATTTAAAATAGCTTTAAAAACGTACTAAACAATGTTTTATTAAAAATGCAGAATGTTCCCTGTGATGGGTGGATTTAGGGGTAGGGGTAGTGTAGGGGGATGTACAGTTTGTACAGTATAAAAACCATTAGGCCTTTGGAATGTCCTCACTTAGTTAGCAAAACAAACCTGTGTGTGTGTGTGTGTGTGTGTGTGTGTGTGTGTGTGTGTGTGTGTGTGTGTGTGTGTGTGTGTGTGTGTGTGTGTGTGTGTGTGTGTGTGTGTGTGTGTGTGTGTGTGTGTGTGTGAGAGCCAGAATAAAACATAGTAAATGACAAATTACAAAAAAAAATATTTTTTAATTTATTAAACTAATTTTCCCTCCACCACCCAATAATAATCAACATATGTTTATGAGGATACATTTAAGGAGCTAACGGGAACAGTCTTTGTAATTCCGCAACACAAGGTTACTTTAGTTTTCTAAAGTAAAAAAAAAGGTTTGTTTTCCAAACTAGGGTTCCCCCAGCTCCTATATATCAGAAGTTTTCCTCTCAGTTTTGTGCACTAAATGTTCAGGGCTGATTGGGGGCATCTGCTGAATGAATACGTATACAAAGAGCTGGTGCCTAAGGTACACTACCTGACTCCTGAGCTACTCCTGACATTTTTCCCCGCTGAAACCATTCATGCTGTAAGATCTCCTTTATAGTTGCTCTCTTGGTTGGGTCAAATCCTGGCATTCTGTACAAGTTTTCACAAGAATTCTGGTTAGTCATGTTCTTTATGTCCACGTGACATGCTAATAACGTCGTCATGTATAAAACTAGCATGTATTACGTGAAGGATTGTACTGATGCTTTATGTGTTTAAAATGTTATAGTCATTGTGTTATTGCTGTTCTCTCACCTCTGGATACTTTGGAGTTAAACGTCAGAATGCCATGATTCATTTCTTTTAAATTATCGAAGGGATGACGTCTGCATATCATTCTGTACATCATAACGCCCAGAGACCAGACTGTTGTTGGCCCTGCCTCATATCTTAAGCAGTTGAAGTACTCAGGTGGGCAACATGCTCCTGTTCATAAAAAGCGAGAGATATTCAGATTAAGGTTGTCCTTCTTCGCTACTATTAAATCACTACACACACACAGGACTGACACATCATTGGGGCGTATCGCAATGCTAACACAAAAAGCCAACACACCTTTAAATTCACCGAAGTAAGAACTTTTGATGAGGTCACCGCAGCCAAAATCGATCATTTTGACTTGGTTTGTTGCTGTGTTGATCAGAAAGTTATTTAACCTAATGTCCTGGTGGATGACGCCCCTGTCAAAACACCGAGCACTGCTTGGTACATCAGGTCACTTGCCATTGACTCATTCAATCGCAGTGCGTTGCTAACAACGTATCTCAGCAAGTCCTCGCAGGATTTACTAGGGTGACTAGACACAATGGCCCTAATTTATCAATCTTGCGTAGAAACGGGCGTATATGTTGGCGTAAGATTATGCTTACACTCCTCTCACCGCCTGATTTATGAAGCTGTGCGCACCTCTGAAATCCAGGTGTACGCAAAACCTGCCCTTGATAAATGCCGCGGCTAAAAACAATCGTCATTAGAATAACACGCCCCTATATATTCAAGTCTCTGCCTCCCCCACGCCCTCATTTTACGCCATGGACAGACGGAAGACGGCAAAGAAGCGAAACTTCTCTGACGTGGAGATCGAGACCATCACCAGGGAAGTGGGAAAAAACTATATTGTTTTATTTGGGAGTTTAAAGAGTGGGATTAAAGGCGCCCACAAAAACAAAATATGGACCCAAATTACGAGCACTGTTAATAGTGTGGGGGTTGAGAAGCGCACTCCAGCAGAGGTAATAATGTTTTATTGCTTAATATAGACCAATAGTCATCAAGTTAAGTATGAGTTTTCTTGTTTATTGTAGGTGAAAAAAAAGTGGTCAGATATAAAGATCGCCACAAAGAGGCGCGTCTCGGCACTGAAGAGGAGCCAGAGTCGGACATCATTGACAATTGGTGTACGGTGGAAACCAGTTTAAATAGCTGTTTGGATGAGAAATTACCTGCATTATTTTACAGCACGTGTTTTGAAATAATTAGCATTTAATTTCGTATCACGTCACATGTATTGGGGTGTACAATAGTGATGATGATGTGATTACCACATCATTCCATTCATTCATTCACATTAATAATTGCATGACAATTTGTAAGATTCTTCTTCTTATTATTATTATTATTATGATTTGTATTATTAATGATGCTTATTGTTATTTAGAAGAAGAATGTCGTTATTATTATTATTTATTTTATTATTATTATTTAAAAGAAGAAGAATGTCATTTTTATTATTTGTCAGTCTGAATTATTTTCAGTCCCAGTCCGTGCGCAGCTGCCGGGCCTAACCAACGTCAGGTAAAGCGCACAGGCTCGCAACTGGAGGAATACATATGCCTACAAATCAAATGCTTTGGTAAAGTCACACAAATTAAACATTGAAGTCCATGCACAAAAATAAACACTGTAGTTTATAATTACTATGTTGTTGTTGTTGTTGTTGTTGTTTTTTTACAGTGGGTCATAATATAGCATATCTTTGTCAGTGCGTTTTGTGGTGTTAGGAATTGTTTTTCTGCATTTTCGCACTAACTCAAAACGTGCGTACACCACCTCCAGAGCTGGTGTAGGATTTGAGCGTGCCGTACGCCAACGTCCACATTGATAAATCTCAAAGTCACCGTGGTTTTGGGTGTACGCTGGAAATTTGGTGTATGCACTTTTGATAAATGAGGGCCATTGAGATTCAACCCATTCAAACAGCTAATTTATTCAGGAACGAAATGTGCCAAAACAAAAGCAATTTGCTTAAATCAATTAGAAATCGTAATCTGATGCGAACAAGGAACTAACTGTTGAGAGATCTGAAATTATTATAAGAAAAAAAGGTATCATTCAAGAATCGAGTAGTAAGAAAAACTGTAATACGAAATGTTTCTTGAGCAGCAAATCATCTTATGTATTATATTTGAAAATATATTAAAACAGAAAACCGTTACGTTAAATTCTAATAATAATTGAATTTTTGATCAAATTATTACAGCCTTGGTGAGCCTAAGATATATATTTTAAAAGCATTAAAAAAAATGTAATAAACCTTAATGCCATGTACACTAGTGGCCAATATTTGGTATATGTTTTTGAACCCGTCTGTGTGGTGGTGAAGTTCAAGTAAACAGACACAGCCTTAATGATTGTGAAATAAAAAATATTTATAAAATAACATGCAATCATTTAAAGTGTTGGGTTAGGGTTACAATCAGTTTGAATAATAAAGAACATATGGGGGGGGGGGGCTGGACAACAATGAACATTCTTTAACATAAGTACAAAAAACAAACAAACATAAATATATACATTAATTATTAAAAACTATTCATTAATCAGTGTCTTGAAGTTAACCACTCTTTTATTGATGTGTGTAAGGACCATCTTCATGGGCAGCTGCTTGATGATCTGTTCAATACTCCCGGAGTACAGATGTGGTGGGACCTTGAATATGGAGTCACAGCTGCTTAAAATATGGCAGGTATCCTCTATTTCGGTGACCCCTATGACCTCGATTTCCACCTCCACAGGCTCAACCTCCTCCATCTGGATTTAAAAAACAACAATAATAATTAACAGATTACAGACATTATAGTGTGTGTGTACGTGTGTAAAAAACAACTTTTGTGAATAAAAAAAAACGTTTTATTTTCACAAATGTTGAAATGAAAATGTTAAACTCAGCAAGACACTGTCACTTCAGGACTAGAGTTGAAGAGCTCTTACATAAAACAAAGAAGTGTTTTGTATTTTGGGTCTGTACAGTTGCTTTTGAAATTGAAGTTCAAATTGACCAACGAATAGCAAGATCTTATACAATTTCCATATGCACATTTCACAACACATTGTCCATTCAGGCTGTTCGTTTGTTTTGTGAAGAGTGACATAACAAGGTAATAAAAAAAATAATAAAAAAAATGAACGGAGTTTAAATGGGGTTTAACTTATGGGGTGGTGTACAAAAGTATCCCATATTGATGCATTTGTAGCCAGTGGGATCTTCCGTTTTCAGTTTTGAGTGTTACATTTTATCTGGTTTTTGTCTTCTTGTTTTTGTTTATGTATTCAACTCCCACATCTATTGAATCCTTTTTTGTGTGTTTTATAAAGGGTTGTTTTGCCCTACATAAAACACAAAAACTGTTTTACCTGTTAGAATTAGTGTTTAGGCAGATGCAAATATACTTAACAGTGACTAGAAATGAGCATGAAAAGTACAAATATAAAAAAGTGTCCTTACCTCTGAGAATGTTTTCTCTAGCTACACAATGTTCTCACCTTGTCTTACCCCTCACCCGTTTGCATCCCTGAATATAAGACGTGTGCACCCTTCTGTATATTCAAGATCTTAAAACCTATACTACTATAATACTACTCAAATAATATCATAACCAAATTCAATTAAACTTCAAAATGAACAAATTTAAACAATGGTAGAGGGAAATAGTGCTATAGTGCTAATAGTTAATAGTGCTAATAGTGTGCTATTAGCTACGCACCCATCAGATGTTGTAGTTTACAAATTCATTAGCAAGAACAATGACACCAATTAAAGTAATGATGCAGAATCATCAGGAGCATCACAGAGACAAAAGACAACACTAGCCATGGTTTTACACACTTTTACATTATTTTGGTAAAATTATTTCACCGTAGAAAGTCAGCAGAAAGTTAAACATTTAAAATGAATGTCTTTTGCTTTAGGTGTCTGGGAATACAAATGTAAAATCTTGGTAAGTGAGGCTTTTCACCTTTTGTCTTTAATGGCTGTTGCTGCTTCTGCCTCATGACTTTAACTGGTGTGATTGTTGATGCTAATCGATGTCTGAGTTAAGTGTGAATTAATGGATGAAGGTGTGACTCTTCCTGATGTCTGTGATAATCAGGGCTATAGTTGAGCTGATTGGATTAGAGCTGTTCCTATAACTGCTCACATCCTTTACATGCTTTGTGTGCTTTATCTTCATCTGTAAGGACGGCCCCCTGAAACCTCTATAAAAGCACAATGTTCCTCTGCTTTAGTCACACTTGATGACTGCAGCACTACTGGTGAAGCAACTGAGAGCCACGTGACACACTGTTATAAAGATGGCGTTTATTAAAGTGAAGAGTGAAGACATGAAGATTGAAGAAACAATCCGAGTGAAACATGAAGACGTGAAGATTGAAGAAACAATGAGAGTGAAACATGAAGACGTGAACATTGAGGAAACATTGAGAGTGAAACATGAAGACCTGAAGATTGAAGAAACAATGAGAGTGAAACATGAAGACGTGAACATTGAGGAAACATTGAGAGTGAAACATGAAGACGTGAAGATTGAAGAAACAATCCGAGTGAAACATGAAGACGTGAACATTGAGGAAACATTGAGAGTCAAACATGAAGATGTGAAGCTTGAAGAAACAGTCAAAGATGAGAAAACTGAGGAACAAACAGGTTGGTTTCATTCTCAAAGCTGAACTCAGTCATTTGATCCTTATTAAAAATGTCCAGCTCTACAGAAATGAAGGATATGGAGGATATATAAGAGTGTCATAATTAAAGTGGTTTTATTTGACATGGAGCGGGTCAGACATGCTGAGATCACATGACCAGACAAAAACTAGGCTGCCTTCAACCTGAGAATATCTCACTTCCAAGTTGAACATTCGTTATTACGACATGTCACACATTAAATTAGTAAAAATCTGTTGTAAAAACGTATTATCAAATTAACATACCTGAACATTAATCACTGCATGCAAAGTGGGGTTTTCGTCAGTAAGCGGCACTGTAGATTGTCGTGGAAGTTTACGACTGTACACGGCAATTTGCAGGCAACACCGAAAACTGCCGTGAATTGTCCGACATTGACATGGGTCTTGCTTGGCAGTTGTCCCCCCATGACCCCCCATCCCCTAATTACAGGTGAGGCTTTAACATGTAAATGAAAATGCTGTGAGCTATACAAATGCAAATCAGGGTAGCAGGAGTTTTACCCCAAGTGACATTTTTCTAAAAGGTATTAACTTCATTCAAATCTCTGATAAAAATATATCAGGCTCAGTGTAGCCTAATTATAAAATCTTAAATTTTAGCTTAAATTTACATTTACATTTATGCATTTAGCAGACACTTTTATCCAAAGCGACTTACAACTTGGGGGTACACGAAGCGATTGGTCATGAAGAGTCGAGTAAGCACAACAAGTGTCAGAAATACTGAGACCGTGTACATTTCTCAGTGTAGCACAGGCTAGAGTAGGGAGGGAAAGAGGAGGAGAAAGAGAAAAGGAAAGGTTTTTTATGTTTTTTTATTTTTATGAGGTTAAGTAATCACGGAAGAGCTGAGTTTTTAGTTGACTTTTGAATGATGTCAATGATTCTGCGTTTCGGATGGCGGTGGGCAGATCGTTCCACCAGCTGGGAACGTTGTAGAAAATGTTCTGGAAAGGGATTTTTTTGCCTTTCTGTGATGGTACCACAAGCCATCGCTCCTTAGCTGAACGAAGGCTTCTGGTTGTGGATCTGTAAGCAAGCGTCAGCGCCTTAAACTTGATGCAAGCAGCGAGTGGTAGCCAGTGCAGAGAGATGAAAAGAGGTGTGATGTTGGTCCTTTTGGGCTCGTTGAAGCCAAGAAGACGTGCTGCTGCATTCAAATTTATATATTTAATGAAAGTATGCTAGATTATTTATTGTGTCATTAGCAATGGACAATGTTATGTAAAAAAAGATAAACAAAACAATTTATTTAAACAATTAGTTGTAATCAGGCTTTGCCACAAAGGCAAAATGTGCATTCCATGCAAACAGCATCACGGTCTCCTAGAGCTCAACCACTGGGCATAGTGGCATGACTACAGTGACCTTTTCTTTGGTCTTGCTTAAATGCACAGTGGATGCATTAACTGTCAGTCACTGGGTGCATTTCTTCAGATTCTTCCATCACTTCTTTTTCTGGTCCTCGTGCATTTCACTTTCATCAATCTCTCCAACTCCAGCCAAGTTATCTTCGAGGTCTTTACACATAGACGGTACATAACTCCCGCCAGTTGGGTCATGACTGGATATGTTATCTGACCTAGCCTTCTTGGGTTTTTTTCTCCCAAACTTCATTTTTGAAATAGCTTTTTCTGTGGTCAAAATACTGTGTATGACAGAGTTCAGTGTTGCAATGTTCACAGAGGCGCCGAGGTCTTTTCTTCAGTCTTGGGACGTCCATCTTTCAACTGACGGCACACCGTGTTTATATCACAGAGCTTTATAGGCACACCGTGCTTGTTTATATCATAGACATGCAAGCTTGTCTCATGAGTTCTTCCGTATAACAATGACCTCACATGTGATTGGAGGAGCCTGACGAGCCTTCTAGCCCTCATCCAATCACGTGCGAGGTCCTGGGCATGACGACTCATACAGCAGTACTTGCAAGACGAGCATATAAACAGACATGTTTTTACTCCTGTACTCAGACCTTTTCCTCCATTTCCTGTGTTTTTGCTGTTTTCTGATCTACAATGGCTGGACGGCGTCTCCCCTTCAGCTCCTCTGCATGGACGCGATCAACCCCTTTCAGCCAGTCCGCAGACCGGCGAGAAGAAACTGCTGAATGCTATCAGTGGGCTGTCTCGTCAGCTTGCTCAGTTTGCTGCCGATGTAAATGAGCAGTTAATTTTAGTAAACTCCAGGTTGCTGTCCATAGAAGATAAGTTGGCTGCTTTGGAGACGAAAAATTGTGTGGAACATACTAACTCTAAGAAGAGAAGACGGGTGCACAATCCTAAGATTGCGGTAAGACTTCTATCTAAGCTAAAAGTAGCCTAAAAGCAAAGCTTTTTTTAAGTAGCACAAGCTAAAAGTAGAATTTTAAAAGAACAATTGTAAGTTGCTTTATAAAAGTTTTTTTTTTTTTTGGTCTTGTAATTTACAGGAAGCAGTACGCCGTCTTCACAACTCAGAGACAAACTGTAGGCGCTACGACCCGGACCAAGGGTAAGATTCAAAGAATATGATTTCATTCTCCTGTATAAGGAAATAGATCGGTTAATAGATACCGATCTTAACCGTACATTTTGTTTTCACAGACTAACCTCTCCTCATAACAAGGCCGTGACCTCATATTTGCTTGGAGCTATGTCTGCAAGTCCAGATTTACATGATGCTGATAATGATGACATTGTGTGTAAGTAACTTTTACAATTTTCTCCTTTATTGTTTTTATTGTTTAAGTTCTTTTACACGTTGTTTTTTTATTCATATCACTCTCATTTAATTGTTTTCCAGCTGCCTGTAAGACATATTACGAGACCGTACGCAGGAGCTTCAGGTTCAAACATCCAGATCTTGCATCGCAGGCGGAAGCTGTGAAGAGTTCAGCTCGGAGTCGAGCGAGAAGAAAGAGGGTAAGATTTATTAGATTAGATCCGTTTTTGGTCAGTGTGACTTAATAGATGTGTTGAGTCCATGCGCAGTGCATCGCGCAATACTGATTGTCTTTATTGGCTGTTTTTACAGCTGCTAGAAGCAAGACAGAGTGTGCTAGCTGAGGATGAGGTGGGCCTTTGGAAGTGCGCTACCATAGACCTGATGTCTGATGAGGAAGACGGCAGCGTTGGCGGGGTGTCTGGATGGATTGTGCGACCTCCATCCTTTCGCAGCCAGGAGCTCACCGAGCTCTGTGCCACGCTGCAGTCGAGATTAGAGGCGATTCCAAAGTACAGAGCAACGCACCACAGACGTCTGCAAAATGGACTGAATTCAGACAGAATGCCGCTAGATACTGAAGCGGAAAACAGACACTTCATGGTGCTGTAGGATTTTGGGCTTCTCGTGAGCTTCCTATTTGTTGTGTGGGCAGATCTCCTACGTTTTGTACATGGTTGTGTGTTTGTGCTAATAAAGCTCTTTCTTTGAATAAACAGCACGTCCCTGGCAAATTTTCCTTTCCTCAATAAATTCATGTCCTTGATGGCAATAATAGTGTAGTACATAGGATAACAATGACATGAATATACAACATAATAGCATTTCATATGAATATATAAAATTAACTAATTATATGTAAATAATTGTATATACTGTATATAGCATTAATCAGGTCAGTTATAGATTATGGATGTATAGCATATAGCACAGCATGTCAAACTAAATTAAGAATGATTGATAGAATTCAGTTTAGAGCACTGAGAATGGTCATGGGTGCTATTAAAACGACTCCAACAAGTGCTTTACTGGTAGAGACAAAAGAAGCCCCACTTACATTAAGATTCATTAAACTAGCATTAACATATAGGGTCAGGTTGCTAGGGAGTAATAATAATCCAGCAGTGTCAGAATTAAATGATTGTTGGGAATATCATGTTTTATTTAGATGTAGGAGAGACCGTGAACAGAGACAAAGATGGCAAGAAATGGATGATAACATTGAGGATATTCTTGGGGAACAAGGGATGGAAAGTGAAAGAATTAGAAGCTTAATTATTTTCCTTAAACACAGCTTTAATAAGAATATAATTTTTATATTTTTTATTTAAATAAACCCCCTTTTTGATTGAATGACCAAAGTTTACTGCAACACTCTATACACTCCTGGACAGTAGGTGGCGGTATGCAACAAATGAACAATGCAATCTGCCAAGAAACTAAAAGAAGCAGAAGAAAGGACTTTTATTTGCTCTTATTGTATGACGTCATAAGGCGAGTGTGGGGCGGTGGACGTGTGGGAGACGGAGTTTGGAGGTTTTTTGCGTTGAACACTTTCGGACGGAAGCGAAGGCAGATTGCAACCGAACTGTATTGTGAGTGTAATGATGGGAGATAGTTCAGATGGTAGCGATAACTATGGGAGTGTTTCAGATATGGAGACTAGTCAAACAAAAAAGGCAAGGAAAAAATCTTGGTCTGAAGCGAGTAGTGGAGGAGAGAGTATTCTAAGACAAGCTAACAAAAAGATTAAAGCTAAACCTAAAGGGAACAGTAGACCTAACGTAGATGATAAGCAGGAAGAGTGGAAAGTTATTATTACGCTCAGTAATGATAAAGGTCACTTTCACCCAGTTCAAGTGACCAAAGCAATTGAGAAGGATATGGGGAAAATTAAATACGCTAAACTACTGAATAATAGAAGAATTCTAATTTCAGCAGTAAATAAGAAGCAGCAGGAAATGATTTTGAAAATGAGTAATCTTGGTGGTGGAAAGATTAAAGTGCATGTACCAGGAATGGCAGCAAAACTTAGAGGAGTGATTTCAAATGTTCCTCTGGAAATGTCTATGGACGAGGTAAAGAGTGAGATCAAAGGTGGGAAAGTATTAGAGGTGAAAAGGCTCCAAAGCAATAAAAGTGGCGTTAAATCAGACAGTCTATCTGTACTGCTTGTTTTTGAAAAATCCTTACCATATGAAATTCAAATAGGATGGATCAATTACAAAGTTAGGGAGTATATTCCCCAACCGTTGAGATGCTTTAAGTGCCAGAGAATGGGACACACAGTACAACAATGTAAATGGAGACAAAGATGTGCGAAATGTGGAGGAGACCATGAATATGGTAAATGTAACAAGGATACCAAGCTAAAATGCTGCAACTGCGGAGGTGAGCATAGTGCTGCATATGCTGGATGTGTGGTTCAGAAACAAGCAAAAGAAGTACAAAGGTACAAAGTTGTGAATAAGATGTCATATGCAGAGGCTATAAAAAGCATAGGCAAATATGAAACAAAGGAAAATAGTCAAATAGAGAGTCATGACAACCTGAATGAAAGTGCAATACATGGAGTAGGCCTACCCCAGAGGTTAAACATAAAGAGATTTCAATCAGGAAAAGTAGACACAATACCCGTAACCATACAGCAACCATGCAAACATAAGTGTATAGTGGAGGAGAACACCTTGATGGTAGAAAAAAAGAGCTTTGTAGCTTTTATATGTAAAGTTGTGAACGTTGCCACACGACAAGAAAGAAAAAGTGACAGGATCAAGACGGTGGTAGAAGCTGCAGAGGAATTCTTAGGTATCAAAGATCTAAAAGCAGAAGATATACATGGCATGCTAAGCAATAATAATGATGGAGGGTCTCAGGGTATTATTTAATATTATGATGGTATTCCATATTTTACAATGGAATGCTAGGAGTCTGACTGCAAATGGACAAGAATTTAAGAAGTTTATAGTAGAGTCTGAAGTCAAACCTGATACTATTTGCATTCAAGAGACCTGGCTACGGCCCCACCTTGATTTTATTATACCTGGGTATGAGTCTGTTAGGTTTGATAGAGGTGAGAATCAGGGTGGAGGATGTGCAACATTTGTACGGAATGGGATACCATTTAGAAGAATAGAAAGTAAAACAGAAATAGAATGTGTAATTATTGAAATTTATAAATCAGATGGGCACTTAGTAGTAATCAATTTATATAACCCTTGTAAATCATTAAACCTAGAAACCTTAGAGGGAATAATAAGTAGACAAGGAAACCGGAAAGAAATATGGTGTGGAGACTTCAATGCACATAATAGTCTTTGGGGAAGTAAGAATACAGATAGCAATGGAGAAGCAGTGGAAGAACTGATGGATGTTAGGCAATTAGTTTGTTTAAATAATGGGAATGGTACAAGAATTGATATACGTTCTAATACATTTTCTTGTATTGATCTCACTCTGGTTTCTAATAATATGGCACACTCTTGTGAATGGAAGGTTAAGGAAAGTACAAGTATTGGAAGTGATCATTTCCCAATAGTTTGCTCTATCAATATTGAAATTGATTTCCAAGAAAGGCCTAATCATAAGAAGTGGGAGTTTGAAAAAGCTGATTGGAAAAAATTTAAAGAAATATGTTGTATTTTAGAAGAAAAAATTACAATGCAGGGTGATATTGAGGAATGTGCATCTGAGGTTACACATTTAATAATGAATGCAGCATTAAAAAGCATACCATTTAAGTCAGTGGGGGGGAAAAGGAAAATGGTCCCGTGGTGGAATGATACATGTACAAAAGCTATTAAAGAACGAAATAGGGCAATGAGAATGCTAAGAAGTAATTTGAATCAAGATAACTTAATTGATTATCAGAGGAAAAAGGCTAAAGCACGAAGAATAATTAAGAATAGTAAACAAAATGCATGGAAAAACTATTGTTCTACTATAGGGAGGGAAGTTAAAATAGGAGAGGTGTGGTCAATGCTGAAGAAAATGAGTGGGGAAAAAAAGTGTATACTAAAATACCCGTATTAGAGGATGATGGAATACTGGCAATAACAGATAAAGAAAAGGCAAATGTATTGGGAAAGAAGTTTGCCAGTGTTCATAGTGGTGACCATTTAGATGATATACATAAATTAAATAAAGAGAAGGTTTTTAAAGAAAATAGAGATGTGTTTATTAAAAAAAGATAGCGAGGAATGTACTATGGATGCAGAAATAAACTTGAATGAACTAGTGATAGTATTAAATTATATTAAGAATACTGCTACAGGAGAAGATCAACTGAGTTACGTCATGTTCCAGAAATTACCTGAAAAAGTATTGCAGAGAATATTACATTTATTTAATAAGATATGGGAAGAAGGTAAAATACCAAAAAGCTGGAAGAGTGCGTTAATATTGCCATTTAATAAACCAGGGAAAGATCCTAATAATGCTGGTAATTATAGACCTATTGCCCTAACGTCACATCTCTGCAAGTGGATGGAGAAAATACTAGTCAGAAGACTTAACTACACCCTTGAACATAGAGGATTATTTGCATCATATCAAAGTGGGTTCAGGAAAGGGCGTTCCACAATGGATGCTGTTGTGAAAGTAAGCAATGAGATGGAGAAAACTCTTAAAATGAAAGAAATAATGAGTATTGTGTTCTTTGATATTGAAAAAGCTTATGATTCCATGTGGAGGGAAGGGCTGTTAATTAAAATGAACAAAATGGGAATTAGAGGTAGGTTTTATAATTGGGTATTAGACTTTCTGTCAGAAAGAAGATTTAGAGTTAGAGTGGGTTCAGACGTATCTGAGGAATTTGAAATTGCAAATGGGATTCCACAAGGTAGTGTTATTAGTCCAGTTTTATTTAATGTTATGATTAATGATATTTTTATGAATCTGGACAGAAGGATTGGATCAGCTCTGTATGCAGATGATGGGGCCATCTGGGTAAGAGGACGAGATCCCATAAGGGTAAGAAATAAAATCAAGGAAGCAATAGGAAAGGTAGAACAATGGTCGTATAGCTGGGGCTTTAAGCTTTCTCCAAGTAAGTCTTGTCATATGATATTTACAAGGAAGAAAGGGATAGAAAAACAGAACACAGTTATATGGACACAATATGGAAACCGTAGATCATTTTAAATATCTTGGTATGTGGTTAGACCAAAAGGGAACATGGAAAATACACATTGAAAAGGTGGAATCAAAATGCAAGAAAGTCATAAATTTAATGAGAGCAGTAGTGGGGAAAGACTGGGGAGCAAATAAACAATCACTAATGTATATTTACAGGGCATTAATGAGGTCAACAATAGATTATGGATGTTCTGTATATGGAGCAGCAGCTAAAACACATTTATTGAAGCTGGATAGAGTTAGTAATAAAGCATTGAGAATATGTGCGGGTGTAATGAGATCAACACCAATTAAAGCAATACAGGTTGAGTTAGGAGAAGTGCCTTCAGATCTGAGAAGAGATAAGCTCATGCTTGCATATTGGAGTCGCTTAAGGGGATGTGGATATGAAAACCATGCAAAGAGTACTATTCAAGAATGTTGGGAGTATAGGTCTTTTAAAGGTAATGGTTTTGGCTGGGTAACAAGAACAAAATCAGAGGAATATAGAGTGAATAATATCTGGCTTAATACACCTACACCTATTAGTAATATCCCTATATGGTTATTTACTAAAATTGAGATAGACTTAAATATATTGGAACTAAAAAAATGAATGGGAAGAGAGTAGGAAAGGACACCTGGCAAGTCAATATATAAGGAACAAATACTATAGTTACTTAGAAATGTATACAGATGGATCTAAAGATGAGAAGGACAATGTAGGAATAGGAATATATATACCAGCATTGAACATAAGTATTGGGAAAAGATTACCAGATCAGGCTTCAGTGTATACGGCAGAGATGATAGCGATTATTGTAGGACTGCAGTGGGTTGAGGAAGTAAAACCAGACAGGGTGGTGTGTTGTGTTGATTCTGCAGCAGCTCTTTATAGTATTCAAAATATGAAATCAAATAGAGAAGATTTAATGTTAGAAATCCAACAAAGTTTATTTAGATTACAGAAACTACAGATAGATGTGAGATTATGTTGGGTACCTGCTCATATAGGTATAAAAGGGAATGAGGGAGCAGATAAAATAGCAAAAAAATCAACCAGGACGAATGATATTATAAATATACCCCTTGGAAAAGGAGAGGCTAAGGCAATAATTAAAAAAGAAATTATGGGAAAATGGCAGGACAGGTGGGATGTGGATAAAAGTGGAAGGAAATATTATAGATTGCAAAAATCTATTAATGCACAGGGTGTGAATAGAAGTAACAGAAGAGAGGAGAGTGTGTTAACCAGGCTAAGGCTTGGTCACACAGGATTAAATAAAACATTGTTTTTAATGGGTAAAAGTCAATCAGATGAATGTATAGAATGCAGGTCCAAGGAAGATGTAGAACACGTATTATTGCATTGCAAGAAATATAGGGATGAGAGGATGAGACTAAATCAAAAGATAAATCAGGTAGGAAGAAAGTGGAATATTGAAGGTTTGTTAGGCACAACAGGAGACGGGGTAAAGGATGCACAGAAAGCAGTTGTACAATATTTGAAAAACATAGGAATATATAATAGGATATAGGTAGTTTGTATGTGTGCGTGCAGTTTTTTTTTTTCTTCTTCTTTTTTTGATGATATAGTCATAATGATATATTCTCATGTTACATACTCCTATACAGTAGGTGGCGGTATGCACCTTTAAAGTCATGGTTGCAATCTGCCATAAAGCGAAAAGAAGAAGAAGAAGAGAACTCGATGTGAGCAGGAGACCGACGCAAGTCTGTGTGTGTGTGTGTGTGTGTGTGTGTGTGTGTGTGTGTGTGTGTGTGTGTGTGTGTGTCAGAGTGTCCCTCGATTAGCTGACATGAGACGCAGCCACACAGACAGGACACTGACACACACACACAGGACATTGACATGCAGCGCATTCTCTGGTGTCTTGTCGCGCTTAGAAGTGTTTACATGTATAAAAGCGTGATCATATAATGTAATGCTCAGTAAAAATGGATATAAAAACGGACGCTGGAAATGATCGCGGCCGGAAAAATTATCAAGCTAATTTTTTTAATCGTGCCATTAATTGATTTATTGACTATCGCGACAGGCCTACCCATATCCCACCTCAATATCATCAAGTGTTTTGCAATACAATATAAACATAGTAAGTACATTGCACTTATGTTTTGATGTAAGTACATAGTAGTTAAGGCTACCTAATATAAAGTGGGGTCAACATTGCTATTGCATTCAGAAATGGGTATGTACTTACCACTGACAGTTTTTATTCTGTTTATGTCACTGATCTTCTCAGCCAGGTATTTTCGTACACTTGGAAGGAGCTTATTTATTTCCTCTGAGGTGTGGCCTCTTTCCTTCAGCCTCTGACACACACACACACACACACACACACACACACACACACACACACACACACACACACACACACACACACACACACACACACAATGTAATTAAAGAACTGATGGACTAATGTCAGACTTTAAATCTAAAAAATTACTCATTGGGACAATTACCAATTAACATCATGCATTGAAATAATATGGCACAGTGACTTTACTTGTTATGATGTCATGAGCAGTCCAGTTCTTTATCATTTGTAAATGTAAAGTTGGCATGAAACGGAAATTTCTTTCCTTCTTATGAATAAGAAATTATTATAAGATTAGATTGTTATAGTCAAGAGTTACAACATAAATTAGCTACATTCCAGTAGAGCCTTGGTTGTGCTTCAGAAATACGTAACGAGTTCTGATTGTGCCAGCGGTTCCTGTGTTGTGATTCGACAGCAGCTTAGCGCACGTTGCCCGGAAAGGTCACGCCTCTTACCATAACAGGGAAATGCATGCGCTCAATGTTATTGTAAACATGTCTATATTACCGTATCAATTTGAGCCGGAATCAGACCTGGAGAATATCGAAGAGGATCGAGAATAGCGTCCCTGGGAAAGCCAAACAAAGGTGATTTGACTCCGGGATGAAAATAACAGCATCTTGACGACATGGCGACAAACACACTATACAAACAAAACACTTCCTCTTCTCCACGTGGGACAGCATCAAGACCACGCCCCCTTTTTTGCGTATTCTTGTGGGCGGAGGTTAGTCAACAAACTGTTCTACTGATGTCATTAAAGAAGGAAGTTAGGGATGTAGTCCAAGCCGGCCGTTCGCTGTAGGCTTTGAAAGGGAACTTCTGTTAAATAAA
The DNA here is from genome assembly GCF_949357685.1 of Gobio gobio. Classification (NCBI taxonomy): domain Eukaryota; kingdom Metazoa; phylum Chordata; class Actinopteri; order Cypriniformes; family Gobionidae; genus Gobio; species Gobio gobio. The sequence continues at coordinate 15,082,277 of NC_137097.1, read as the reverse complement.
ATATCTCGCTTGGCATTGAACTTTGAGCTTTATAATTTTACAGGTATTATTTATGTACCCCCTCCCCCCTGTTTCTAACCCAATCCTGAATCTAGCCCTAATTGTCCCGAAAATTACACTAAAGCAAAATCTTGAGTAGGCTAGTTATTGTCTGATAAACATTAAAAACTGTCTGCTGAGGTTGAGTCGTCCTGCAACCAGCCCCCGCCGGCTGCTCATTGGCTGCAGCATCTTTTTTCTAAGTAAAAAAAAAAAATACTGGCTAGGCGCGAGTTTGGATATGCATTGATAAGCTAATTTTCATTAATTCCGTTGGCATGGCTGGTGTAGCTTACCGGACCCCCAAAACGCTGGGATCCGCAACAGACTGAGAAAAAGAGCATTCAGTCCTCCTCTCCCGAGCATTTTGCTCGCAAATGTCCAATCCTTGGAGAATAAGATGGACGATCTTAGAGCCAGGATAAGTTTTCAACGGGACATGAGAGACTGCAACATCTATTGTCTGTCCGAAACATGGCTCACGCCAGCGGTCCCGGATACAGCCGTGACGCCGTCCGAGAACTTCTCTGTTTTTCGGATGGACAGAACAGCCGAGGCCGGGAAATCTAAAGGCGGTGGAGTGTGTTTCATGATAAACAAGAAATGGTGCGATCCTAGGAACATCTCCATTCTTTCGCGATCCTGCTCGCCTCACTTGGAACATTTAACTCTCATGTGCCGGCCTTTCTACCTGCCGAGGGAGTTTTCCTCGGTCATCACCACTGCCGTTTATATTCCACCACAAGCAGACACGGGGCTGGCTTTATCTGCCCTCCATGATGTGACCAGCGGCTTCATAAACAAACACCCCGACGCTGCTTTCATCGTCGCGGGTGATTTTAACAAAGCAAACCTAAAGAAAGTATTGCCAAACTTTCACCAGCATGTCTCCTGTCCCACACGAGGAGCAAACACACTGGATCATTGCTACTCTCCGTTTAAGAACGCCTACAAAGCTCGTTCACAGCCAGCTTTTGGCAAATCGGACCATGCCGCCATTTTCCTCACACCGGAATATAAACAAAGGCTCGTTCAAGAGCCCCCGGTGAGGAGGGAAGTCAAACGCTGGTCATCCCATTCAGAGATCACGCTACAGGCAGCTCTTGATGACGTCGACTGGGACATGTTCCGCGCGAGTTCTGAAGACGTCAGCGAGTTCACAGAAGTGGCGCTCTGCTTTATCAACACACTGACAGAGCAAGCCACACAAACAATAACTATAACGTCCTTCCCTAATCAGAAACCGTGGGTGGACAGTTCAATTCGCACTGCAGTAAACTCGCGCACCACCGCTTACAATGCCGGTCTCCTAACGGGGGATATGAGGGAGTACAAAGCTTCATGTTACGCCCTCCGGCGCGCCGTTAAAGCCGCAAAACTCCGCTATAAAGACCGAGTGGAATCTCATTTCCAACTCAACGACTCCCGGCGGATGTGGCAGGGACTGAGAACCATCTGTGCTTTTGGAACTAAATCCTCTGCAGAGGTGAGAGCTGATCCGTTACTGGTGAACGAGTTAAACTCTTTCTACGCTCGCTTTGATGGTAATCGCGGCAGCGCGACTCCGGCGAGTGACGCGTCAGAGAGAGTCCCTCAGAGCAGCAACGGTCACGTGATCTCTGTCTCGGAGGACGAGGTTCGGAGGGCACTCAAACGTGTGGATGTCAGGAAAGCTGCTGGGCCGGATGGTATTTCAGGTCGTGTTCTGCGGTCCTGTGCTGATCAGCTCGCAGGGCTCTTTACATCCATATTCAACGAGTCCCTTGCTACATCTGTTGTCCCCACCTCCTTCAAACGATCCTCCATCATCCCTGTACCTAAGATCAGTAAACCCTCTTGCCTAAATGACTATCGTCCAGTGGCTCTCACATCTTTAGTCATGAAGGTCTTTGAGAGACTCATTAAAAACAACATTTGCTCCTCCATTCCTGACACTTTGGACCCTCTTCAGTTTGCCTATCGTCCCAATAGATCGACTGAAGATGCCATTTCTCACGTCCTTCACTCCTGCCTCACTCACATCGACAGCAAAAGTGGGAACTATGTCAGGCTGCTATTTATTGACTATAGCTCAGCCTTTAACACCATAGTTCCCATTAAGCTAACACACAAACTCCTGGATCTAGGCCTGAATTCTTCTCTCTGCCTCTGGATTGAAGATTTCCTCACTGGCAGACCCCAGGCGGTGAGAGTAGGCCAGTTCACCTCCACCTCCATCACCCTGAGTGTTGGAGCTCCACAGGGCTGTGTGCTGAGTCCCCTGCTCTACTCTCTCTACACCCATGACTGTTTGTCCACACACAGCTCCACCTCGATCATCAAGTTTGCTGATGATACTGTTGTCCTGGGTCTCATCTCCAACAACAATGAGACGGCATACTTGGACGAAGTGGAGCAACTGACATCATGGTGCCAGGACAACTGTCTCTCTCTGAATGTTAACAAGACCAAAGAACTGATTGTGGACTTCAGGAAGAGACAGCATCGGTCATACTCCCCTCTCATGATCAGCGGGACACCGGTAGAGAGAGTGAGCAGCTTCAAATACCTGGTGTGAACATCTCCGAGGATCTGACCTGGACTACACACATCCAGACACAGGTGAAAAAAGCCAGGCAAAGACTGTACCACCTGCGCCAGCTGAGGAAATTCAGGGTTTCACCAGCCATCCTGAAAACTTTCTATCGAGGGGCGATAGAAAGTGTCCTGACTCAGTGCATCACAGCGTGGTACGGGAACAGCACCAGTCACGACTGCAAAGCCCTGCAAAGAGTGGTGCGCTTATCCGAGCGCATCTCAGGCTCAGCTCTCCCGTCTCTGCAGGACATCTTCACCAAACGCTGCAGAGGTAGAGCTACTAAAATCATCAGAGACATTAATCACCCTGCAAACTCTCACTTCACCCTGCTGCCATCTGGTAAGCGCTTCCGTAGCCTGATGGCAAAGACTGAAAGACTCAGGAGGAGTTTCTTCCCCCAGGCCATCAGACTCCTGAACTCAGTCACGTGACTTCACTTCACCCCGCACACGCATAAACATACGGTTTTTCAACATTAACATCCACATACTGCAATTGCACTGCACTTTACTTTACGTCCCTATTGTTACTGCGTAACAACCTGTAATAAACCTTGCACATTATACTTCTTTATATATACATATTATATATTTTATGTTAACCACTTATTTTTAAGTCTACAGTTTCTCACTTATCATCCACATATTTTTTTATATTTTTATTTTTATCTTATTTCCTATTTTTATCTTTTACTTGATTTATTTATAATTCTACTGTAATGGCAAAAATTAATTCGTCGACATCACTAATAAGAGACAAACCAAGATCCAATTGTCTTTATAAAGATTTATTTTCCTTGCAAGGAAGAGCCACGGTCAAACGCAGCCGCTCGAGGCTACCTTGAGTGTGAACCGCTAAAACAAAAGAAAGCACAAACTTTTATACCCTCAACAACCCCCTCAGTAATTTTCCATACATCTGGCGAAACCCACTGAAGGTTTCGCCTTGAGCAAGAGGTGAGACAATACACAAATGGTCCCCCTCCTGTCTTGGATCTCATTTGAATTAAAAGCAAGAAACACAATGGTCCTTCATCTTCATCTAACAAAGCATGTTAGCCAGGAACTCAGATTCCAAGAGCAATAAAAGATAAAAGGGACAATGTATGGCTTCCACAGGTGAGGCCTCTTTGATCTGACTCATTTAAAACACAATAGAGAAAACAGGTCTGGAAGATTAAATCTTCTGTGATTAAATTTTTCCCCAACAATTTCCCCCTTTTATCATTCTTTGATAACTTTCAAAAAAGAAAAATTTTAAATGTGTATATAATAAAAATAGAAGTAGTAATAATAGTCACTCATCACATTCATTAAAGCTGGGTAACAGCAACCTGTCGAGTCTTTCTGTGGCATGAAATGGTTTCTGTCACCACAAACCCAAATTACAGCATGCGAAGTGTCACTTGGTTTGCTAAACGTACAGGTAAAACCTGTTGTGATACTGCCTATCACCGCTGTGCAGTTCCCTGTGGTCGAATTCTTGATGTCAATTCTGACTCTGCAGTCAGAACACCCTGCTTTCACGTTCAGCTTCAGTCTCGTGAGCACACGAACACATCTCCTTGAACATGCATCACTCTCAATTTTGTAATCAACATGTCTGTGTGGTTGTACCGCTGCGTTCTCTTTCGAGCAGACGTTGGATGTTTTGTTGGAATCTTCCCTTGCTCGATGTCCGCTGCAGCTCTAAGCACCACCTACTGGATTCTGTAGGCTTGAAATAGGGTTTAACTTGAAAACTGGTTGGCTCAGCACCACGTTGTGCCAGTGTCTCTGCTCCTGAGATGATAACGGCAAATGATGTTTATATATCTGCCCGCACAGACGTTTTCCTCCTGCTTCTCTCTCCTCTTGGCTCCTCCTCCCCGATCACTGTTGGGACCTTTCTGCAATGGCTCGCATGCACCCACGTCGCTCTCTCCGCTACTTTGACGGCAGTGTCGTCAGAAGCCTGACAAAAGGCCCTAGCCGCCTTTCCGCCTTCCAGCTTTTCGTACTCAGGTCCTGTTTTACCACGTGATCTCCTGGCTTGATGTTGTGCAAGGGAGTCTCAGCCGGTTTCCCCTGAGCAGTTTTCGCCTGCACACATACACCAGACAACAGAGAAGACATTTCTTTGCAATAATTCACAATTCTATTGATGCAAGCTATTGTTTACCCCCTTCCATTCCCATGAATGGTGGTCTTCCAAAAAATGTCTCAAACGGGCTCAGATTTACTAAAGGCCTTTTCTCGTTTTCATGTATTTCAATATGCATCAAAATGCGAAATTTTCAGCAAATATTGTAACCCCCTTATAAACTTCATTCATTTGAGTACCATTACCATTACCATTCCCCCTTTGGCTGCAGGCTCGCCCATGCAGCCATTTATCATAATCATTGAAAATATTGTTGAGGTAAACAAGGCTTGCCATCACTTCTTGTCTAGACGCCATTTTGCACATTCACACATCATTCATAAGTTTCCAGCCACGTCTCCACAGGTGCTTCTCCGCTGCTGTGGCAAATGCCTGCATACTCTGTAAGGAAATCAAAGCATTTGTGTTAGTTTCAGATAATAAAATGCATTCTGGTTCCTTTGACTGCTGTGCTGCCGCGGCCTTCGCAGCCGCATCTGCTCTCACGGTTTCCTGTTGAAATAAACTCTTTGTTGTTAGTTACGCTGCGCATTTAAGTCTTAACTTGAAAGTTTCCCATAAACATACTGAAAATATCCAATAAAATGAAAGACAAATCCGTATTTCATCTCTGTAAGCCGGGCTAAGTCAGTAATCACTGTCACTGCTCTCCCATCATGTTAGGGGTGTGTGATACCTACAAAATTCAAACATGCCAACTTTCTGCTATCAACCGTTTGACGACACACACATCCCTAGGCCAGACCCACAGTCACTCCTCAGAGACTAAACACTTTAGAAAACATATATGAAAACAAACAATCAGTGGTTCTTTTGATTAATCAAAATCATAACAGACCTTTTTGGCATTCACTCAAACTCAAACTAAACAATACAAATAAGTAAGATAGATAATAATCCATCTTAGCGCCTTAAATCTCTACATAAAACATCCTTCAGTTTACATTTTGTGCTTTGCCCACAGTTTCTCACTGTGCATCACATTCTTATCAACCTTCCTTCAGTCAGTCATTTCAACACAATTCTTCACAAACTTCCCTACTTACTATTTCCAACAGAACCATTTTCACTCATCATAGCCCACCTCATATTTAACCATTAACAAATATAAATCTAAATTTGTTAATGTTAAATATACTTCATCAAAATGACAAAATTATCAATTTGTATTACGTTCAATCAGCTCGTTCACTCATCTTTATCTCGTGACATCATACTTAATCATACTCAATACCCAATTCTTTATCAAAATCTTTTCAGCTCCTGTTATCAATAAACAAAATTAATTAATTAATCAATTAGGATTTCTTTTAAAGTACCATTTTCTCCATGCCCTGTCCATTAAAACTCCTCTTACATCATGTCATTTGGCAGTGATTCTTATCATCAAACTTGCCACATCAATTTCTTTAACGCTGGTTAAAACCAATCTGTATTTTAAAAAGCATTCATATTTCAATATCCATTTTAGCCTAATTTGACTTTGATTGTTCACAATCCCTGTCAGAAATCCTAATTTTTATTTTTATTTTCTATTTATTTTTTTGTTTCCTGTATGAATCAAAATATGTCTAGAAGTTATCTAGATATTCTTTTAGAAGTTATCTTTTTGGTTCGCCCTCCGGCCTTTCATAAATATGAGGGAGTCTCTAGATCATTTGGATAGTGACTTCGGTTAAATTGTCACTTTGTCTCTTAATTAATCCAAAGATAAATTAAAATAGTCTTCATCCATGACAAATTTGGTCATAATTACTAGTGACAGACAGAGCTGGATGTCCAATCCACTTAAAGCTCGTCCCATGTTCTGATCATCTTTTCATCAGATTCACTCAGAATAATCAACTTCCTCTAAAGTTTTTTTGTTTTGTTTAACTTAACTCATCTGTAATGATAAAGACACTAATTCCAGAGGTTACTGACACACTACACTCAATCATGACACATAAATATGAACTGCTCATTCTCAAGATGTGCTTTTACATGGTCTCTTAACCAGTTTCAAATATGTTCGTTCATTAGTTGTTTATTTTTAGAAAAGTCAGCTGGGTTGTTTTGTTCTGATATCATTGTTTTTGTGTAGTCTCAGCTTTAACTGAGCAATAACAGATATAGTACAATCCCTGTTTCCAGCCTCTCTCTCTCTCTCTCTCTCACCCAGATAATCTTTTCAACAGTCTTCTAAGACTTTAACTATAATGTTAAATTCATTAACCCTTAAATCATTAATCCTTCACAAAGTTTTAGAAATTTCATAGTGTAACTTATTGTTTCAAGTTATCTTTAGTTTAGATTTCTTTGTTATTCAGACCTTCTCTTTAAACTTCAAAAGCCGTCCTCATCTTAAAGCCATCACCATGTCTCCAAATTATCCTCTGCCATCCTAATGACCTGCAGGATTAAGACTATGATAGAGACATATTAGTTCAATATCATACAGTTTTACTAATCCAAATAAATTTTGTTCTGCTCCACAAAGTTATCAATCACAATCACAGCATGGTCTCAGCTGGCTCTTGAATGCCGATCTCATTCATAGCTCTTTTCCTTCAGGGTGTTTCCTGGCTCTCAATTTATGCGGTATTTGGTGAGCGGTATAGAGGGGCCAATATTAGGGCAGGGGCTGCTGTGTCCAGTCTTGACCTCGGCCCTTACGAAACACAGCTCCCCCCCCAACAGAGATGCTGCTGGCCTCACAGACATCTGCCTCACCTCTCATACACACCTCACATAAAACCCCCTCCTCCTTTTTTTTTTTTTTTTTTTTTTTTTTTTGGTAGGGGGTCCAAGGCGACTTATCGTGATTCCCCTGGCTTGGGTTGCCCCCCGTCAGGCCGTAGGAAGTCTTACCCGTCATCGGGAACAACCACATCGTGCTCAACCTCGTCATCGCTTTGAGATCTTTGACCCTAAACAGGATCCGATATTTTCTAGAGCCTTTCGGAAAGTGCATTCAAGAGTCATCAGAGCCATCTGGTCTGCTTTCAAATTAGCAAAAACATGGAGACAGGTTAATTATAACACAACTTAATCACTAAAATCCAGCATACTTCTTCAAAGCTGCCCCATAGCAGTGCTTAGATTATTTTCAGTGAATTTAGCCAAAACACCTGTCCATTCATTTTAATGTTCTGCTACATCTGTGACCAAGGCCATCAGTTCTGTACATGGTGAAGGCTAAAAGCAGACAGAAGTTACTGGTCATATCATACATTAGTCAAACATTTCAGTTCATTAAAAGTCTGTATTTTTAAAACATGTCTTATTGCCCTCTTGATGGCACCTTTTTCTATCTTAACAAATAACTGTCTATTATGTTCACATAATGCCCTGTGCTTTTACTCATCAATATCTTCTATCATCTGTGGCACAGGCTCATATATCAGCTTTGAGCTGGTCTGGGATGAGAGAGAGACTCTGAGGCCTTCAGGGTTGCTACACTGCATTTTCATAAACCTTTCACTCCTCACACTAGCTCAGTGTAAGATCTGGCTTTGTTTTCAAATAAATATAAGACATTTTCCTTTTAACTCTATCCTTAGACAGAAATCACATTTTCAAGTGATCATAACTTTATATTTGTCTTTTGCCCCCAAAATAAATTCAGAAGCTATAATTTTCACTCAGATTGAGTCTCTGTTACTCAAATTAGGCCACGTGGTGGCCGGATTGAGATTACAAATTGTTTATTTCAGCTCAGCACAGGCTTATCTTTTGAAACCAAAACATCAATTTCTAGGGTTTTCAACATTTTAACACCTATAGTTATTTCAACAACCCAATATTCAGTCAAATCATCATTATCAGAGTTTTGCAAAGGTGAGAAGAGCAAGAACATATTTATTATATCTTTTTCATTTAACTCGGTTAATCAGGATTTATATATTTTATATATCTTTTACAACATGTTTTATCATCTTTAACTTTAATTTTAACCTCATATTAAAATTATCTCAAATCCTTCCTTCAAAAATAATCACTAAAGAATTTATCAAGCTTATTATTTTCTCATTTTCTTAGTGTAAATCTATTTTATTCTTTTTTTTTTTTTTTTTTTTTACTGATTTCATTTACAGAATTTAGTCTGGTGGCCTGATTTGCCACACTTTTTTACACCTTATGGGTGTTCAGACACAGTTACGCGCAAAATCAATGGCCCAGCTGAGCACAATTAAAACACTCTCATCTTTAGCTTATGGAGCAACGTTCAGCAACCTGTGTGCTCCAAAACTGTCAGTCTGTCTGAGAACAGAGCTCGCTCGAGGTCCAATAAAACAGACAATGGCTTGCAATTTATGGTGCTTTATCAATGTTTATCTGCTTTTTTCACCAACATTATTTTTAGTTACTCAAATTATATATCTCCCTTCGGGTATGGCACCTCCCCCATTTTATAAATTAATGAATACGCACAAACATCTACAAATTTGAATTCTCTTGTTCTCTCTTTGTTTGTAGCTAGTTAACTTCCAATTACAATAAAAACATTTCTGCCCATTATCTTCATCAGTCCAGCAAATTTCTTTGAAGTCAGGGTTTCAGAGCGGAGCTGCTTACAGCATTTGCTCTTGTTCATCTTACAATCTTTATACCGACTAATCAAATTACTGATCATATCACTCAAATTGTTAGCTAAAATTTAGTCAAAGTTCATACTCACCAGCGATCTTTAAACAGCTGTGGCATTTTAATTTCTCCGTTTCATTTCTCCACAGTCAATGCCTCTCACACCCAGCATTTCAGTGTCTGCTCACAGTTCTCACACGCGTTCTCACAACAGCCCATCGATTTATCCTTTTCCTTCAACTGACTCTTTCACAGCCCCAGTCCGGTCACTCAGCGGTGACACTCAAATCATGACATTTAATGAACTTCGTATACGTTGCATGCATTTCTGGCCATATAATTTTCTCATTTGATAAAATACCGGTGTCTCATATTCAGCTAGCTTGCTTTGGATTTCCCCATATTGGCAGTCTGATTCTGTGGCTTTTTTCGCGCGCGCGCTATTAATCTGTTGGACGTCTCCGTACAGATCTGATCTCTTCACCCAAGATCAGCCGGGCGGACACTCGCAATAGTGCCCTTTTCGGGACTGCACACAACTCAGTCCCCGGACCGCACACAACTCAGTCCCCGGACCGCACACAACTCAGTCCCCGGACCGCACACAACTCAGTCCTCCAATTCGCCCACGTGATTTCAGTTTCTATCCCATAAACATATCAACCACGTTGCATTCGTCACAGAGTCAGACTCCCCCTATGGTTTATCCCTATCAATTCAATTTTCAATTTAACCAAATTCTAAAAAATAAAAAAAAATTCCCCCTGAATTTTTTTTCAAGAGTTTGTCTCTTACCAGAAGCGCCCCGTTGCCATCGGATTCTTTTTCTCTGATTCCAGTGTCTGGACCCTCCGGACACCCCCAGAGCAGTCAGCCCTTCTCCCTCAATTCTTCGGGGTAAGGCTGTGACTCTAAGTCCAGGATGATCGGGTCACTGTCTGCTCTCGGGGTCCAGAAGGCACATCCAAGGAATCCCAAACTTCTGACACCAACTGTAATGGCAAAAATTAATTCGTCGACATCACTAATAAGAGACAAACCAAGATCCAATTGTCTTTATAAAGATTTATTTTCCTTGCAAGGAAGAGCCACGGTCAAACGCAGCCGCTCGAGGCTACCTTGAGTGTGAACCGCTAAAACAAAAGAAAGCACAAACTTTTATACCCTCAACAACCCCCTCAGTAATTTTCCATACATCTGGCGAAACCCACTGAAGGTTTCGCCTTGAGCAAGAGGTGAGACAATACACAAATGGTCCCCCTCCTGTCTTGGATCTCATTTGAATTAAAAGCAAGAAACACAATGGTCCTTCATCTTCATCTAACAAAGCATGTTAGCCAGGAACTCAGATTCCAAGAGCAATAAAAGATAAAAGGGACAATGTATGGCTTCCACAGGTGAGGCCTCTTTGATCTGACTCATTTAAAACACAATAGAGAAAACAGGTCTGGAAGATTAAATCTTCTGTGATTAAATTTTTCCCCAACACTACTTATGTTAATACTTTTTATTCTAACTTTATTCTATTTCTATTTAATTTCTTGTAACTGTTATTTGCACTGTCCATGGAGCGGACCTGTTTACATTTCACTGCCAGTTGTATATTGTGTATATAACTGTGTATGTGACAAATAAAACTCTTGAATCTTGAATCTTGCTTAAAAGCAAAAACGCCTCTGCAGGAACCGGGAGGAGTGGGTGGGGAAGTATCCATGGATTGCCACAGCCTTAAGCGATGAAAGTAAAGACAATGCAACCTTTTTGTCCCCTTTTTGTTTTAAGCCTTGATGAAGAGAGCGCAAGTTGCTGCAGCCGCGAGGAGGACAGTGATGCACGCGTAAAGAAGTGATTGATTGATTGTTCGCGGCACTGTGTGCAATTATTTCGTTATTTTAGTTTAAGCTTATTAGCGTTAGGCTATACAGAAAGGTCTTATTTACGCACTGTTACTTACAACAGTCATTGTTTTTTTTTCACAATGGCATTTGAGTTCATGATTTTAATGTTGTTGTTTTTTTGTGGCAGACTAAAGACTACAGACTGTTGATCTTTGAATAAAAATATGTTTGGTTCAGGTTTGAAAATCTTTTATTATAGGCTACGCAGTCGTGTGACGCTGTCGTTGGATCGGGCTCCTAACTTTCTTTATTTTTAATTACTGGTCTTGGGTCCTACACTGGTCTTTTTTTTTTCCTGCCTCCTCGATGTGTTTGTCTTTAAACCACTGCAGATAAAGAATGGGAGCTATGGTGGTCACAAACCTAGGATTGCATTTGTTCTGAAGTTCGCATTGAAGATTCTTGCAATCTGTAAAGTTTTCAGAAGACAGCTGATAGTCATCTTTGTCCTTATTGACTCTAATACACTGATTTTGAGATATGTAGTTCATGTAATACACTGAAATGAAATATACTACAGTTGTTGCCATGACATTCTCTGGTTGCCCATGAAAATATCACTGTCATAAACACTATTTTTTCACTATCATAAACATTCACTATCAAGGTTTGACACAAAGAATTTCTGTCACTTGTGTCAGAGCGTCATACAGTTTTCATGAATTGTTTTTCCCATTCCATTCTTGTTAGTGGCCTCACCTTTGGACACACTTGCAAGTTTACTTGTAAGACAATTCAGTGCCTTCTTCAAATAATCGATTGCCTCTGATGCAGCCATCTCTCTGGATACAGAATATATAATCTGTTTATCTGTTCCTGTAAACAATATATCTCCAGTGTTTAGTGAAAACATCAAACAATAAGTCAACAATGTTCAGAAATTCAACTCACGTCCTTCCTTGATTTGGGCAGCGATACCAAAGTCTATTAATTTTATAAGCATGGTGTCCGGGCGGATGAGAATGTTTTCCAGATGCGTGTCGTTATGATGTACATGACACGACATGCAGTGATCCAGAGCCTTAATGATTTGCCACATAATGCCTTTCGCTGATTCTTCAGTCAGGTCACAAACGTTTTCGATATAATCCTCCAAGGTGATGGAACGATTGTCATATTCCATGACTAAGATGGATGTATCTTCCGAATAAAACCAGTCATATAACTTTATGACATTCTCAGAAATCTCTTCGGTTTGGACCTTCAACATCAAATGTGCCTCTTTAAATATCGGTTTGGAAATCTCTGGCTAAAGATTGAGGACAAGTTAGAATATTAATAACTAATTTCAAGCCTTAGACACAATTGGAACACTGAATAAAGGTGACCTCTATTAACTAAAAACAGCTGTGTAGATCAGGTGAGGAACCAACAAAAGAAGAGAAGGAAAAATTAAAACTAACTGGAAACATCAGGCTGACATGAATTAGTGTGGTAATAACTGGAGACTCACCGTCCTCATTCAGTGCACCAGTGTTGGCTGACGGCTTTGCACTGGATGAGCCTGCGAAGGCTCCTGATCATTGTCAGCAAAGACATTCTTCCCTTTTGTGCATTCTTCTGCAAACAACAAATATTGATTAGTGACCTCTGACTGTTTTATTAGCACAGATTACAGCTGAATGATTCACTAGTAAAACTGTCCTAATGTAGAGCTGCTTTATGCTGCTAGGTCATATGAAAATAATTGGTAGGGCGTTATCCACTTTCATTTTTAAACACTTTGTTTGGCAATTGTACATTGTGACCCCATGATGAGGACAGGTAAATTACATCTGTTTCCAAGCATAGTGTGCTTTTAAAATAATTCTAAAGAAATGATTTTAAAGTAAAGGCAATGAATGCCCCAAGTACACAAATTTCCTTTAGATGTAAAATTGTAAGTATTTTTTATTGTATTGATCTTATTTTTAACTTAAATAGGTATTTTTGTGTTTAGGACATGCGAGTGTGTGCTAGGAACAGGATATGCACACACTCGCACCGCCGCCAAAACTCACTGGCAGGGGCGCTGCTAGCAATTTTGGGCCCTATGAAAGAATTTGATGTTGGGCCCTCTACCACACCAACCTAGCTATCCAAAATCTTTGTCTGCAATTTAATAATACTGACCAATTAAGCCCCGCTCGCTCAACCCAGAATGCCCCAATTGGCTGATGAAACATTGATTAAAATTAAGATACAAAACAAAACTTAATGAAGTGGTCACAATCATGTCTGATCAACTCCATTCATCTTATGATGTGTCCTATCTCATGCTGTTCACTTTTCATAATCGACATAGATGGACAGATTGACAACATAGGCATCAAAAACAACATTATAAAATTTAAACATAAATATAAAATAAATACCTTAATGGCTGCAACAATTATAGCACAGAGAATTTTCATGTCGGAGTGGGATATGAGTGAACGTAGTTTTACCGGTGACCGTTGTTATTGTTGCAGACAGTATCGCACAAAAATTATTACTGTCCTTCGCTGACTGGGAGGAGCATTCGCGCCGTGCGCAGTCCTACATCACCAGACTAATTTGCCTAATCTTCTCGGTACTTTAGACCGCAGTGGAAACGCAGACAGCAGCAGGTCTGGGGGAAAAAAGTTCCTGGTACAAATTGTTCCGGGTAATTTAGGTGGAAACGGGGCTTTAGATTTCATTAAAAAATATCTTCATTAATTCTGAAGATGAACAAACGTCTTACGGGTTTGGAACAACATGAGGGTGAGGAATTAATGACAGAATTAAATCAAATCAAATCACTTTATTGTCACTCTACCATATGCACAAGTGCAACAGTAGGTGAAATTCTTAGGTGCAGTCCGAGCAAACATAGTAGTCATGACATGACATGTACAACATTTAAGCAACAACAGATTACACATCTGATGCGCACACAATTACTCACAGCACAGTATACACTACAATAAACAATAAATAATTTACACAATGTGAGTGTAGTTCTCACAGCTTTAAACAATATACACATACTTACAATATACATATACTTTAAACAATATACACTAAACATACATTAAACAATAACAGTATACATTAAGCTATAGTAATAGTATACAATGTACAGTATACAATATGTTCACAAATAGAAATCCGATGTACAATAGATGCTATATGATAAATAAATGTGTATATAATGTGTGTGTATCTCCAGTGGTTTGTGCTGAGTGATATTCTGTCCAGTGTGTGTTATGATCCTGATGGATCAAGAGTTAAGGAGTCTAATTGCTTGTGGGAAGAAGCTGTTCTGGAGTCGGCTGGTGCGTGTTCTGATGCTGCGGTACCGTCTGCCTGATGGCAGCAGTGAGAGCAGCCCATGGCTCGGGTGGCTAGAGTCTCTGATGATCCTCTGAGCTCTCTTCACACACCGCCTGACGTAAATGTCCTGGAGGGAGGGAAGCTCACCTCCGATGATGCAGCTGGCCGTGCGCACTACCCTTTGCAGGGCTTTGCGGTTGCGGGCGGTACTGTTGCCGTACCAGGTGGTGATGCAGCCAGTCAGCAGGCTCTCTATAGTGCAGGTGTAGAACCGTGTGAGGATGTGGCGGTTCATTCCAAACCTCCTCAGCCGTCGCAGGAAGAAAAGGCGCTGATGAGCCTTCTTCACAACGGCCTCGGTGTGGACGGACCATGAGAGTTCCTCTGTGATGTGGACACCGAGGAACTTGAAGCTGCTGACTCTCTCCACCGGTGCTCCATTGATGGTGATGGGGCGGTGTTCTCTCTCATTCCTCCTGAAGTCGACCACCAGCTCCTTGGTCTTGCTGACGTTGAGGGAGAGGTTGTGCTCCTGACACCACCGTGTCAGAGTGTGCACCTCCTCTCTGTAGGCCGTTTCATCATTGTCAGTGATGAGACCTACCACCGTCGTATCGTCAGCAAACTTGATGATGGTGTTGGAGCTGTGGGTTGCCACACAGTCATGTGTGTACAAGGAGTACAGGAGTGGGCTGAGAACACAGCCCTGAGGGGCTCCAGTGTTGAGAGTCAGTGATGAGGAGATGTTACTGCCCATTCTGACCACCTGGCGTCTGTTTGACAGGAAGTCCAGGATCCAGCTGCATAACAAGCTGTTTAAGCCGAGAGCCCGGAGTTTAATGTAAAGTATGGAGGGCACAATGGTGTTGAATGCTGAGCTGTAGTCTACAAACAGCATTCTCACATATGTGTTCCTCTTTTCCAGGTGGGAGAGAGCAGTGTGAATTGTTGATGAAATGGCATCATCAGTGGAGCGGTTTGTGCGGTATGCAAACTGCAGTGGGTCCAGTGAGGGGGGGAGAACAGAGCAGATGTGGTTTCTGACTTGTCTCTCAAAGCATTTGCTGATGATGGGGGTCAGAGCAACAGGACGCCAGTCGTTTAAGCAGGTGGTTTTTGACTGCTTAGGTACAGGCACAATGGTGGACGTTTTGAAGCATGTGGGGACCACGGACAGGGAGAGGGACAGGTTAAAAATGTCTGTGAAAACTCCAGCCAGTTGGTGCGCGCACGCTCTGATGACGCGGCCCGGAATGCCGTCTGGACCCGCGGCTTTACGGACGTTCACCCGCCGGAAGGATCGGGTTTCATCCGCTACGGTTACAGAGAGTGAACTAACCTCTGCATCTTCAGCCACGAGCTCTCTCTCCGCGAGGGCGGTGTTAGTTCCCTCAAGCGAGCATAGAAGGTGTTGAGGTCGTCCGGGAGAGAGGCAGCGGTGTTCACGGTGGAGTTTGTGTTCCCTTTATAGTCCGTGATGGTGTTAATTCCCCGCCACATGCTTCTAGAGTCGGTGGTGTTGAACTGTCCTTCAATCTTGTCCCTGTACTGGCGTTTTGCTGCTCTGATGGTTATGCTCCTCCGCATTACCGGAGTTAAAGGTGAAGGTCCGCGCATTGAGTGCCGCGCGAACATCCCCATTTAGCCACTGCTTCTGGTTTGGGTACAGCCGTATTGTTTTGGTCGGAACAACGTCTTCTACGCACTTCCTGATGAAACACGTTACGCTATCAGCGTAGACCTCGATGTCGTCATCAGAGGCCGACCGGAACATCTCCCAGTCCGCGTGATCAAAACAGTCCTGTAGCATAGAGTCCGATTGGTCCGACCAGCACTGGATGGTTCTGAGGGCGGGTGCTTCCTGTTTCAGCCTCTGCCTATAAGCGGGCAAAAGTAGAATGGAAGCGTGATCTGATTTGCCAAATGGTGGGCGCGGGAGGGACTTGTAACCATCCTTGAAGGGGGAGTAGCAGTGGTCTAAGACGCGGTTCCCTCGCGCGTTGAAGCTAACATGTTGGTGGTATTTGGGTGCAATGCGTTTGAAGTTGGCTTTGTTAAAGTCCCCGGTCACAATAAACGCAGCCTCAGGATGCGCGGTTTCCTGCTCACTCACTGTCCTATACAGTTCCTTTAGTGCCCGGTCTGTGTCGGCTTGTGGGGGAATATACACAGCTGTGATGATGACCGCTGTGAATTCCCTCGGTAGCCAGAATGGTCGGCACAGAACCATGAGAAGTTCCAGATCAGGAGAACAGAAAGACTTGATAGAATGTACGTTCCTCTGATCACACCAGGATCTGTTGATCATAAAACATACACCCCCACCTTTGCTTTTCCCTGAGAGATCTTTTTCTCTGTCCATCCGGTGCACGGAGAACCCCGCGGTTTCGATGGCCGAATCTGGAATCTCAACAGACATCCAAGTTTCTGTAAGGCAGACAAGGGTGTAACTTTGGTTTGAGAAGTGGGGGGGACACAAAATTGGGAAAAATGTTTTCGATTTGAATCCCATTTCCTCCATTTACATACAGTTAGGGACTATGGTGATACAAAATCCAGGAAATAATTAAGTTGTTTATAATGATAAATTCTGCCAAAAAGAATAATAGGCTATAGGCTACTATGTATAAGAAAAATATGTCTTACTTTATTTATTGTTGAATAGCCAAGTCTTGAGAGAATAATTTTATAAAGTCAAAAACTTTCACTAAAAGGATCCTTTTCCTATTTAGCTCCTAAACTCTGGAACAGTCTTCCTAGCATTGTTCGGGAAGCAGACACACTCTGTCAGTTTAAATCTAGACTAAAAACACATCTCTTTACTGTGGCATACACATAAAACACTTTTTCAATGAAATGATTGTTAGGCTGCATTAACTAGGTCAGCCGGAACCGGGAACACTTCCCATAACACCTGATGTACTCGTTACATCATCAGAAGAATGGCATCTACGCTAATGATAGTCTCTCTGTTTTATCCCGAGGTTTACTGCAGTCAGCCGGATCCGGGCCATATCCTGATCAGATGATGGACCTGCGCCCAGAGAAGACCAACACAGAACCCCGAAGTGTACGCAGAGACCGTGTCAATTAGTCTCCCCCTGCAACTGCCTCATCGACACGGCATCTTAATAAACCTGTCTCCAGTGTGATGAGTCCGATTGTTCGAATATTACAATTAAATAATACTTAAATCGATATGTCATCCGCAATAAACCCGTCTTCAGCGTGTTGACTCCGATTGTTCAAATATTACAATTAAATAATACTTAAATCGTCTATGCAGCGCGACACAGGCAGGCAGGATGTCTGTTCTGCTCGGTCCTGCTCCTCCTGAAAAGTGGGGGGGACATGTCCCCCCTGTCCCCATAGGAAATTACGCCTGTGAAGGCAGATAATGCAGCAGTCCCTCGTCTCTCGTTGGAAAGTGATCCGTGCTCTCAGCTCGCAGAGTTTATTGTCCAGAGACTGAACATTAGCCAGTAAAATACTGGGAAGCGGGGGTCGGTTTGCGCGGCGTCTTACTCTGATGAGCACGCCGGCTCTGCTTCCCCTTCTCCGGCGGCATTTCCGCGGTCGGGCCGCCCATACAAAAGGTTCCGCAGCCGTGTTTGTAAACAGCGTGTCGTCGTTGATGAATTTAAAGTCCGGTTTTCGGTGTGCGATTGCCGAACCAATGTCCAAAAGTGTCTGTCTGTTGTACGTAGTAAGGCAGACAACATCCAAGACAAAAAACATAAAAACTGTAAACAGAACAAACAAAAAACTACAATGATTCAGCGGAGCTTGCGACGTAGCGGCCATCCTCGGCGCCATCTTGAGCACTAGTATATATTGAGCACTAGTATAATTAACATTTTTGGATGAAGTAAGCCTTTAATTTACTTGGAAATCTGTCAATTCTAACCAAAATAGTTTCTTGCTTGAGTCATGACATTCCAAGATGATTGAACTTTTTCCACCATAAACTTGCTGTATTTTTATATAGTATTAATTGTAATTGGTCTGGTTTTGTGTTGTCGGGAACCATCATTCCATTTTGTTTTAACACTAGCAAAGATGGACCTGTATGTTCACCCGGAAAGTGCTAAATTTAACACCCATGGTGACAAATCTTCAAACATATTTTTGCTGTGTTTCAAGTTGCACTTGCTGAACATGTGTGAGTAATTAATACATTCTTTGACTTTTCTATTTGTATTTATTTGTACTTTTTTTAAATTAATTTATAATACTTATATACACATATCTCAGTGTGAACACACGAATACACACATCTCAGTGTGAACGCACGAATACATATCTCAGTGTGAACGCACAAATATATATATATATCAGCGAGCAATGGTCTGATTAGCTTGAAGTTACAGGAGGTATACAGTTAAAAACACATCAATAGGTTCAGACATCAAGTAGGATGATAAATGATTGTTCTCTGTTTATAATCTGAGCTCAAAGATAGTAGTGTGCTTAATGGGTACATGAGCTTAATATGTATGTTTACCCTACACAACATAGTTAGTATGTGTACAAATTAAGTTTTTGTTAAATAACCTAAAATACATAAATCATTAGCATACCACTTATTAATAACATTAAATGGCTGAATATTATTATAAAGGGTGTCTCAATCTGTTCCCGTGCTTGTGAATCAGTATACATATACGCATTTTTTATTTGTTTATTATAATTAATGTTTTTTGTTGTTGTTATATTTGAGTGAAAAGAATCCTTTAGCCATGTTGTTGTTATTAGATGTATATGTACAACTCATTCGTTAGCTGTCTAATTGATGATAGTGTGATTATGTGTGATTTAATGATTGTGTTCATTTGATGCTGAAATATAATAAAATAATGCCTTCTGTTTGTAAAAACACACAACGTTACCGAGTGTCGTTATGCTCACGTGATTGAAGTTATTTTCTGTTCAGTAACGCGGTTGTTAGTGAGTGTTTTGCCCCATGAGTGCGTGTGATCGACGGCGCTGTTAATAAACACAGCAGTGAACTCTCCGTGAGTTTAGTGTTAATGTCACCGGTACCTGTTGGGTTGCTGACCACTGCTGGTGTCCGGCTCACCGGGGACTCACTCTGTAAACCATCTCCAGCTCCTTCTCCATCACCTTCTCCACCACCACAGGAATAGACTTCAGCAACACCATCAATAATAACTTCACCAACATCCTCCATAACACCTTCAATAACTTCACCAACATCCTCCATAACGCCTTCAACTTCTTCTCCCTCCACATCCTCAGAAACTGGTTTTTCATTCTCTCCCACATCCTCAGCAACTGGTTTCTCTTTCTCTCCCACATCCTCAGCAAAAGACGATCTGGAAAGTGTTATAATATATGAAACTCATTGATTTAAATCATGCTTTAGGCGATACATGTAACAACGGTTGAATGATTCCAGCAAATAAGCAGTTAAACTTGATTAAATATTTGATTAAATTGCTGACACTGAATAAAATTAATTTGAGAACGTTTAAAATTAAGTTTAAGATATTTTTTTTATTTTCAAAATGTAGGCTATATGTGATGCGATCTGGGAAAACCCGTCGGATGTCACGCTGGAACGTTTTCAGCAAAGTCGAAGAATAGGTTTAATGCCCATTTTTTGTCAAAATTGGGTTTTCATTAAATTATTATTCCAAAACATCTTGTCTATCGTTTCTAAAAATATCTTGGCAAAAATCACTTGTGCAGTGCAGAAAAATTGCAATTTATGGACGGCGTCTTTCTCTGTTTATTTAGATCATGCCCGGGGAGGTGCAAAAAAGAAAAACGGCCAGTTTTCACTCTCTTAACACCACAAAGACAGTTCACCCATCAAAACAAACCCATATAGAAAAACCCTGAAAAACCTGGAGCCTATACCATGAAGCTGGTTTAGCTGGCTAGCCAGATATGTTTAAGCTTAGTTTGTGCCAATCCTGGGTTTTAGGTACTATGAAAGTAGCTCGGCTTTAATCGGTGTTAGTTGCCATGGTATTTTACGCTGCACGGCTAACCTGCTCCGGGGCAGGTTATGTTCTGGATTCGAGATCTGAGATTTAAGTTTGACCAATCAGCTGTGAGCAAAAAAATATATATATATAGATGACGTAACTAATTCCCAGCGTCTTTTGCAATGGCTTCACCTTTTCTACCAAATCCTGTGGACATCTCCGCGCAAATTGTTAGAAGAGCACTTCGTAGAGAAAGAGTTTTTAGGGACAGACAAAATCCCCTTGACTTTCCTGATACGTAAGGTACAGATTTTCCGTAGAAGGAATAGGTTATATTTGCGAACTTCTTGAGCCGCACATAACAAATGTGACTCGTCGAAGCCATGCCCTTACTGTACCGCAAATGGTATACATTGCGTTGCGTTTTTTTGCAAGTGGTACATACTTGTACGCGGTCGGTGATGCAGAGAACCTTGGGAAAAACACGGTTTGTCGAACCATTCGCAAGGTGGTCCTTGCACTGCAGGGGTACATAAATGGCTTCATTGTGTTCCCAGGACATTTATCGACCATGTCCATAAAAGAGGGCTTTTATAAAATTGCCGGTAAGATATATTGATAGGGTGACGTGACGTATGAACAATTTAACCGTTCACATTCAGGTTCTTTTTTTCTTTCCAAAAGGCAGATTTTACTTAGAGCACTTATATATATTATAGGCTACATTAGCTACATATTAAGAATGATTTTAAATCTTTTTATTTTTAAATCCTATGATAGGATTCCCTAGAGTCATAGGAGCAATAGACTGCACACATGTTGCAATCTCCACAGCTCTAGGAGAACATGAGGCTGATTATGTGAACAGAAAGTCCTTTCACAGCCTTAATGTTCAGGTAGGGCTACTATACACATGAGATGATTTCATTTGCATTGAGATTAACCTTTTAAATGAATAATAACTTTAACAGATAGGACAATGATTTACTGTAGATTTCATCTGCAGATGACTTGTGATCATGAATGCATGATCACAAGTTTGGATGCCAAATGGCCTGGCTCAGTTCATGATTCCAGAATTTTCCGTGAGTCTGTGTTGTGTCAGCGCTTCGAGGAAGGTAAATTTGGTACAGTACAAAACATCGTTTTAATTGTGACAAACATTTACACAATTTTCCCCTTTTCTGTTCCATGACAGGGCTTTTTGATGGCCTGTTGGTAGGAGACCGGGGTTATGCATGCCAGAGGTTTTTGCTAACTCCCTATCCTGACCCTCAGACAGGGGCACAAAACCGCTTCAATGTGGCCCTCAGTAAAACCAGGGTTAAGATCGAGATGACCTTTGGCATCCTAAAGGCGCGTTTCAACTGCCTTCGGCGCTTAAGAGTGTCACCACAGCGGGCATCACAGATAGTGGCTGCATGTGCAATTCTGCACAATATAGCCACTATCAGAAAGGAGCGAGTACCACCACAAAACCAGCTTCTCCCCGATGAAATTGACCCCATCACACTTGACCACCCAGTTGGGGCAGCTGTCAGAGATGCAATCACAACACAATATTTTACTTAATAAAAGCACATTGACACTGCAGACTGGTCTCAAACGGTTTTATTGGTCATGTGGCTAGGGAGGAAGAAAGAGCAAGAGAAAGTTAAATTAATAAATATACAATGTTCATATTAAAGTGTTACTTGGTTAAATAAGTTCACATACTGAGATCTGTTTTTCCAGCTGTTTGATCTCCAATTTATTTTTTTTTATTTGGAGCCTCCTCAGCTCACAGTCCAGCTCCTTTAGGGAACAGTCTAGTTCTAGACTCCTTTTGTAAAGGACCCTGACAGAGTCTGTTTCCACCTGATACATAATTCCACCACAAACAATCATTTAAAGTATTCTGGAGGTTAAATAATTTTTATTTTTTATTAAAGTGGCATAACTAGGACTGACTAATTTAGGTCAAGGGTTTTAAGAATTACCTTGTTCACATTCCTCCTATAGCCCATTGAAGCAGAGGCCTCAGTTTCTGGGGCAGGTTGTGAAAAATCCTACAATTAAAAAAAAAGATAAGTGTAAGGGCCAGTGACTTTATGATGCATTCAAATGTGTGCCATAATAAAAAGCCCAGTGCATTCACCTCAGCAGCTGTATCAGAACACACAGACAGAGTGTCTTCATCATTTGCGTCACCCTAATAAATAAAAGTAGGCCAATGTAAAGCATAACTGTTATAAAGCAGGTTATGTTCATGGTGTTCTGTCTGCTGCATACTGACATCTGTGTGGGAGACTGTGCGTATGTGTGCTGGCTTCAACAGGGACAATGCATTTCCCTCTACTGCAGAACATAGAGGCAGAAAAATTAGAAGTTAGAGTAATAAAATAAAAAATAGTAATGCATTGCACACATACCCAGTGTCACTTGCTTAGAGGAGCCAGCACCAGGGTCAGATTGCACAGCATCTGTAATGCCATCCATAATCGGCCTCCCCTTATTGTTACTCAGAGCCAACTCCTCCGCCGCAGTGTATTCAGGAGGAGGTGGCCCTCCCCCACTTTTACGGATGTCACACTTTTTCCGTTATTATGATAAAATGTTCACAAAAATAATAAAAGGTTGTGGTAAAAACTCACCACTTTGAATTATATTTTTATATTTTGTCTTCAATTTCTATTTCAATTTCTCTTTTATTGTCACATATCATGTACACAAGTGTACTGGCAGTGAAATGCTTAGGTGCAAGTCTCTTTTACATGGCAGTACATAGATTAACAATATACATAATAACAATAACCACATTTATTAAAGTGCAGTGCATGGATGAGTGAGTTGTGCTACAAAGTGTTGCTACAGTTCAGAAGTCTAATCGCCTGTGCAAAAAAACTGTCGCGTAGTCTACTGGTCCGGGCCCTAATACTCCGATACCGTCTACCAGACGGCAGCAGTGAAAGCAGATCATGGCCCGGATGGCTGGAATCCCTGATGATCTTTTTTGCTTTCCTAACACATCGTTGGTTGTAAATATCCTGGAGGGAGGGAAGCTCACCTCCAACAATATGCTGAGCCGTCCGGACCACCCCCTGCAGGGCTTTCCGGTTGAGACCGGTACAGTTTCCATACCAGGCGATAATACAACCAGTGAGGATGCTCTCCACAGTGCTGTTGTAAAATTGTCTGAGAATTTTTTGTCCCATACCAAATTTCTTCAGCCGCCTGAGGAAGAAGATACGCTGATGTGCCTTCCTCACAACTAAATCAGTATGTACTGACCAGGTGATGTCATTGGTGATATGAACACCAAGGAACTTAAAATTATCGACCTGCTGCACTGGCGTCCCTTCAATGATAAGGGAGGGGTAAACACTATTCTGTTTTCTAAAGTCCACCACCAGCTCCTTGGTCTTACTGATGTTCAGAGAGCATCAGTAAGACCAAGGAGACCAAGATCTTGATCTGCTGCCAAGAACGTTTGGAGTTGGGGTTGCATCTAAAAGTCAATGAATATCATTTTTTTAGGATGTGATAGCCTATGCATTCACACGTACGTACGTATGTATGTATACTCATTTCATTTTAGCATTTAAAACATTTTTTAAATCAAAAGTTGTAACTGTTAACATTAGTGAGGCCTAATGCACAGTGAAGTAACATGAACAATGGTTTTGCCATTACCATTAACAAAGAATAATAAATGCAAAACTATTGTTCATTGTTAGTTCATGTTAACTTATGCATTAACTTATTTTAACAAATACAACCTTATTGTAAAGTGTTACAAGCGAACACTTACATATAGGCTGCATTACACTGCAAAAAAATGCTCTTCTTATTTAGTATTTTTTCTTGTTTCCAAAATTATTAAATCAAGATGCATTTACTAGTTAATTAAGTGACATAGGATTTATTTGTTTTATTAAAAATAAAATCAAAATAAAGTGAGTTTTTGCTTAAAACAAGCAAAATTATCTGCCAATGGGGTGAGGAAAATAATCTTATTTCTGTTTGGGACAAAACAGAAATTTTCTAGAAAACATCTTATGTCATGTAATTATCTAGTAAAGATAAGAATTAAGAAGTTAAGAATTTTTAGATATTTAGACTAGAAACAAGACAAAATTACTAAATAAGAAGAGCATTTTTTTGCAGTGTATATACACATAATTGTACATGAATGACCTAAAGCCTAGAATGTTTTTTTTTTATATAAATTTTTTTTTTTACTTACGCATTAATGCAATCAGCAATTTTCCTCCAACATTCTTCTCTTGCTTTGGCAGCAGAGGCCGTGTTACTGCGTGCTTGAAATACACTTTTATATTCTTCATATTTGTGAAGTATTAGCTCTTGCTCCTCTGCGGAAAAATATATGGCTCTCGCTCTATCCATATCGAACGCGATTGGTTGTTTAGTGCCGACGTCACTCTTTTATGTGCACGCGCGCGTGAAGTAATCATAGCTTAAGGATCAAATCCTGAGTTGACAGAGAAAGTTGATGAGCTGCGTCATGGTACCAATAAAGCCTGATTGCATCGGTTTGGTTTTGTCAACTCAAAACCAATCCTGTAACCCTGAATTTGTTCAACTACCTTCATGGTATAGGCCCCAGGGTTTATGATGCAACACCAGACCACACAACAACAGCAGAGCCTACACAAAACTATATACAGCCACAACACAGGCCAAACGTGCTGTCTGTGGCCTCCAAGAAGGCCTTTAAAGTAATTGTACATGTCTCTACAGTTGAATTGAGGGCTTGTGTCCAGTGTCTTTTGGGTTGCTGTTTGCCCTCACAAGGGACTAGTGGGCTGAAACTTGTGCAAGTGAAGGTCTATGTTAGTCTGATGTCTGGTGTAAAATTCTGTCTTGTGAAGAGGCCCTTTTAAAGCAGACCTAAACAAAATTTTAAGACCAGTTGAAAAATTGCATTGTGCACTGTTGGATCTAAAGGAGGTTCTAACCAGAGCTTCAAAATGAAAAAAGAAAAAAAAAGAAATGGGAGTGAAAAAATAAATTTTTAGTAAGCAATTTATTGAAAACAACAATTAAACTGAAATTCGGCTGAAATTCTGTTCTTCGGCTGATCAAAAAAGTGTAAGACCATAGCCCTAAAAAACCTGAAACCCCTCTCAAAACAGAAACAACACTTTCAAAAAGGACTCTGTAATGAGTAGCTTCACTGTTCTTGTTGATCACTTCAAAAATTCGGGTCATGCTCAAGGTTAATTTGTGGAATTTCTTGCCTTTTAATGAGGTTGGGACCATCAGTTGTGTTGTGCATGAGTCAGGTTGGTACACAGCTGACAGCCCTATTTGACAACGCATATTATGGCAAGAACCAAGATGCTGAGTAAAAAGAAACAACAGTCCATCATTACTTTAAGAACTGATGGTCATTAAGTCCAGAAAATTGCAAAAACTTTAAATTTATGCAAGTGCAGTCACAAAAACCATCAAGCACAAAACTGGCTCACATGAGGACCGCCCCAGGAAAGAAAGACCAAGAGTCACCTCTGCTGCAGAGGATCAGCTCATCTGAGTCACCAGCCTCAGAAATCACAAGTTAAATCACAAGTTAACAATCACAAGTTAACAGCTCCTGAGATTAGAGCTCAGATAATGCCACACTAGCTCTAGTTGCAGACACATCTCTACATCAACTGTTCAGAGGAGACTGCGCAAATCAGACTGCTAAGGAACAACTACTAAGGAAAGACAAGAAGCAGAGATTTGTTTTGGCCAAGAAACACAAGAAATGGACATTAGACCAGTGGAAATCTGTGCTTTGGTCTGATGAGTCCAAATTTGAAATCTTTAAAGATGAACGAATGGTCTCTACATGCATGGTTCCCACCGTGAAGCATGGAGGAGGAAGTGTGAAGGTGTAGGGATGCTTTGCTGACGACACTGTTGGAGATTTATTCAAAGTATTATTATTATAGAAAAATAATAAGTATTGCAAATAATATTACATAAATGTAAGATTTTAATAGTATATAAATATGAAATAAGTGTGCTTGATCATGCCTCTTTGGTGCTTCCTCGGGGCCAAAGGCCTGGGTTTGGACCGACAACCTTGGTCCAAAGCGGGCCAGCTGGGGCTTGAGGTGTGGTCAAGGTGAAAGGCAGAGCTAATCGTAGTCAGGTGAAGGTTTACGACAAGATGCGTATTTGGCTATTTTATATTGTGAAAATGGAGAATTGGCAGCACTGGTCTGTGAAAGATACCAAAGCTCTTCTGAACATTCGGGTAGAAGAGAATGTATGACGTCCGTTTGACGGTGTCTACAGAAACAAAGACCAGCTCTCCAAATTAGGAATCCCACGCACAACGCTGCAAGTTTGTGACAAGTTAAAAAAGTTGCGGGCGCAGTACAAAGCAATAAAAACGCACAATGGGCAAAGCGGTGCCCAGAGAAGAAATTTTCCGTGGTTCGAAGTTATGGACGGTGTGCTGGGTCACAGTCCCTCCGTTAGTGGAGAGACCACGCGGGACACTACGTCAGCTACAGACGGTGAGTTAATCTACATGATATCTA
The DNA here is from genome assembly GCF_949357685.1 of Gobio gobio. Lineage (NCBI taxonomy): Eukaryota > Metazoa > Chordata > Actinopteri > Cypriniformes > Gobionidae > Gobio > Gobio gobio. Next base: position 15,055,288 of record NC_137097.1, on the reverse strand, counting down.
ACATTTATATTTAAAACAGTTCAAATATTGCATACGTGGCTGACATGTATTTTTATGCTTTTTGTGCTAGATTTGTCATCTCAGAGCTACTTACTTGAGTCAGAAGAGCAGGGACCGTCTACTACACCTCCACTGCTAACGTCTATACCTGGTATGCTAGTATTGCTAAGAAGACTTCAGGTGCAAAAGCCTTTAAGTGCCGTCTGAAATTTTAGACGGCACTTAGAGGCTTTTGCATCTGATGTTAGGGTCAGGGTCATGGTTAGGGTCAGGGTTATAGTTATGGTTAGGTTATAGTTAGGTTTTTTTCTACCAACATTCAGTAGGAGCGGACTTGGCAAAAATCTGGATTACGGAGATTCAGCAAAGAGAATGGATCTTAGGATAATCATCCTGCTCTTTCCTCAATCATCATGCTCTCCATTATTTATTTTTTATTTTTTTATTTTTATTTTTGCATATTTTTTTCAATCAATTTTACTTGAATATTTATACCATTGACTGAAACACAATTCAGTTATTCTCAAATTATATTCATTTATTATTTTTATTTGACTGAAACACAATTCAGTTATTCTCAAATTATATTCATTTATTATTTTTATTTGACTGAAACACAATTCAGTTATTCTCAAATTATATTCATTTATTATTTTTATTAGTTCATTTTTACTTTTTATTATTTCCATTCTTTACTGAACATAATGATCCAAAAACCACAACCAAGGAATCCTTCAACAATCCCCCATCCCAACCTATTCCCACCAAAAAATTCTAACTAAACCAAATCCCTTCCCCCTAAGCCCACCCCTACCCACCCTGGTGTTCATCAGTTCCTTTACCAATGCTGCAGCATGGCCTGCGCCGTGTCAGGGGTCCAGTGGATTTTGTCCGCTTCCGTCTGGAAGTTACTTTCCGGTAGCGGGGGCACACTGCACCCCGTCCCCATAATCAATTCGTTAATCAACCGGAGGTTGTTCTTCTGCCACTCCGGCAGGCTTCTGTCATAATTGATCACTGGGATCCTGACGCTCGCATTCGGAAAAGTCCTAGTTGCTGCTTCCTGCAGCCTCTCTATCGCCTGCTTAAGGTTAGACCGATCCCCCTGTCTCCTATTATTCAGGCCAAACGAAAGAAACAGGTGCCTAACCACTGAGGAAACCGGGGTCCTATGCTTAACTAGGGTATAGGCCTGAGCCCAATTTGCCCCCGGGAACGAGTCCACCTCAATGTCTCCGTTGTCCACCGCCTGTATTCTACTTAAGTTTGAGTCCCCAATCAGGAGAATTTTCCTGACCGGGGCCAACTCCCAATTCCGTTTGCTAACCTCATGATGCTCATGTCTTAGATGGAGACTCTTCCCCCGATTCCTTGCCTCCTTCCGGTGTTCCTCCGCGGCCCGCATCTCCAAGGCCCGCTCTCTTCCTTCCCCTTTTCTCTCCGGCCCCTCGACTTTCGTGCCCGGGTCCTGCATTTCCTCCCCGGACGACACAGCAGGACTCTCACCTAGCTCCAGCGCCTCCAAACTAAGCTCCTCTAACTGTTCCAGCTCTTCTAAATCCACCAGCTCCTCTGGCCCCTCCTCCAAGAGCTCATCCCCTCCTTCCAGTGGGTCCGGCAGCCCCTGCTCTGGCTGCACTAGCTCTCCTTCCTGAGCTCGCTCCACCCCCTCCTGCTCCTCCTGTCCCCTACCCGGAGGCTCCATCTCCCTCCTCCGAGGGACCGGCATCCTCCGCCTGGGGAGTGGCACCGGCCTCGCCTCTGAGGTCGTCGCCTCGACCACATGGTCCCCCTGCTCCTGTACCCTCATCTTCACCGGCGGCCCCATCGCCTCTGTCGTCACAGGGCCGGGTGCCTCTCCCTGTGCCTCCCTCAGATCCTCCCTGGGGCTCTGCGCCCTCTCTGCTGCCGCAGCCGCCCCGGGAGGCCCTGACATAATCTCCTCCACCTGGGTTGTGGCCAAGTCTATTGTGCGATTCCTCAATCCCTTTATATTTCTGCGACCCCACCTGATTGCCACTTTCCAGGCCTCCTCCCAGCGCTCACGGGCTACCCCTTGCAGGTCCAACCTGGTCCCACCTAGGGCCTGTTCATAATGTCCCGATAAAATTTGGACACCTGTATGCAGCCAGTTTTTGGCATTCCCGAAAATGAGCCAGTTCGTGTCTACTGATGGCAATGCTGGTCTAACCCCATCGGCAACCTGCCTGGCCAACCTGTCCATGTGGGCCGGCTGACGGTTATGCTGCTCCAGCTCCCTCACTCCCAACTCATAATGGTATGCCTTCAGGAATTTGAAGAACACCCTAATTGATCTTTTGAATTCCTCATCCGTGGCCATCCTGACTTTCCACTTCAAACTCCTTTCCCACTCAATCTTCTCTCACTCTCTCGTCCTTTCCACTTCAAACTCCTTTCCCACTCAATATACCACTGTATACCACTGATCCATCAGGACTGTGAGGGCTAAGTTTAGGCAGGAATGGGTGTGGGGATAGATCCCAACCCATTAACCCATCAGGGCTGTGACGGTTAGGGTTAGGTATAAACCACTGATCCATCAGGACTGTGACGGTTAAGTTTAGGTATAAGCCACTGATCCATCAGGACTGTGACGGTTAGGTTTAGGTATAAGCCACTGATCCATCAGGACTGTGACGGCTAAGTTTAGGCAGGAATGGGTGTGGGGATAGATCCCAACCCATGCCACTGACTCATCAGGGCTGTGACAGGTAAGTTTTAAGGAAAGCAAATATGTCCACAACAAGTAGTAATAAGGAACGAAATGTCAATGGTCAACCTGAACTTGTGACAAGTAGATACTCTAGAAAAGCTTTTTCAAGGTAAAAAATTAACCAGTCAGTAATCATCCCCTAATCCCCCAAACGTAATGGTGAGGGAAATATTCCAGACACTGTCATCAGTAGTGTTCCAGAGCCTCATCGGGTGTTTCGGCACCTTACACACCAGACACCCTCCTCTCTGGCGGCCCGCCTTGGATGATCAGCCCAAGACCAGTGTCCCTTAGCCAATCGCTAAAACGCTGTAAACCGAACCGACAAAACCAATTGTTGCACTTCGGTAAAAAAATTATTATTATACGCTTCTTTTTACTGTTTCATTTTCCTAAGGTTGCAATTCAGTTTCCAATGGTTGCAATTCGGTCCAAAGTGTACTATAGGCTCGGTTCTCTAGGGTTGTCAACGTTACACAGTACCACTCGTACCCCACTACAACCCCTTCCCCAACAATACATTTTTTTCAGTGTGTAAGCATGTTGGTGCACATGTGCTGATGCTTGGACGGTGCTCATCACCCATAGAAGACTGGGCTCCAATTAAGGCCTGTTAGCCCCAGGCCACCGTCCCTGCGTGCTGTCCAAGTGGACCCAGGGGGGCTGGATACTTACCGCCCTCCCAAGCAACCTTTCGTTAACACCGCAAGGTATCCGGGTTGCCCGAGAAAAGCCTGTGAGAAACGTCTGCCCACTGGGCCCTTTGTCAGAGAAAACTTTCTGCCGACTTAACCTAGGAAATCCTGCCCCGGGATAAAGGCAAGACTTCCAAACCCCCGAAGAGGTTGAGGGTCCAGACTGGCGGATGCACATTGCTGCACACCAAGCTTCTACCAGTCCTTCCCTCTGCCGATTCACGCAACACCGCACCAACATAAGTCTCACCTTTCAATCACCACTCGTCGATTCCAACGCCGAAGTCCTTCCAACAACACTCCTTCAAATCCTCTGCCCTTATGTCCCAAACACTCACTAAACCAACCCTGCCACCTCGTACACGGTAAGCTCCCTGGCCCCACCCCCCTACAGCTGTCTCCACTCACACCAGTAATACCTCGTTACCCAATTTAAGACTATAAACCCAAACCCACATTTTCATGGATCATTCGGATCCCAAACACCTATCCCCCTGGGTCGAATGTGTCATGTTAGGGTCAGGGTCATGGTTAAGGTCAGGGTTAGGGTTAGGGTTATAGTTATGGTTAGGTTCAGGGTTAGGGTTATGGTTAGGGTCAGGGTTATGGTTAGGGTTATAGTTATGGTTAGGTTTTTTGAGAAAGCAACGCCTCCCCCCAGACCACCCTTTCGGGCCGTCCAGTTTGGTTTAGGGAGAACGCCGGAAGGCACTGGCCGGCGCATGTTTTTGATGAGGCTGCTCCACTCTTGCCGCTGGTTATGCCTCCCCCCTTTTTTCTTTTCAATCACAATTCTCCTGTTATCTTGTTTTCCCCTTTTTTCGTCTCTGACCCTAATTTGTTGTCCTCCACCATGCCATTTTACTTGTTTCAAGTCCACGGTTATCCCATCCCTCCTCTTTATGAAGGTCGATTTTAGTATAATCCAGTATTTTTATCCTACTCCACTATTTGTTAATCCTGAGATGGCTCCAATCTTTCGGACTTATGTCTCCCTTGTCTAAAAATTTAATTTAGATCTATCCCAAGCCTATTTTTCCAAAATTACTTCCTCCAGTGTGTTTCTAGTTACTGTTTTTATAAGCACCCCCCAACCCAGCCTGAGTTCCCCAACCATCCGTGTACCTCTATCAAAAGAACACATCATCAGTGGTGTACCTCAGGATCATTGGGTGTTTCGGCCCTTTAAACACCATACACCCTCTTCTGAGGCGGCCCGTCCAAGGTAGATCAATCCTTGGCATGTGTTCTTCCCGTATTTCCAAATTTTACCACCCCCCAGCCACCCCAACCCAGTCCATTTTTACAAAGAGTGCTACTACCATATTACTACCAAAACTACAAGGTACTTCCCCCCGCTCACCCTCCAACAACCTCAATCCATCTATTATATACCCACTAATGCTAGTCATCGATAGAAGATTGGGTACCATTTAAGGCCCTTTGACCCAAGGCCACCTTCTCTGCGTGCTGTCCAAGTGGACCCAGAGAGGTTGGATACCTACCCACCCTCCCAAGTGACCCCTTCGTTAACACCGCAAGGTATCCAGGGCTACCCGAGAAAGGCCTGTGACCCGGGGCTCCCATTGGCGGGTACCTTAGCACCAAGCTTCTACCAATGATCACCCCTAAGGTATGAGAAACCCTATACAGACATCACACTTACCGCAGTAAAATGCAATCGTAAGGGAACGCATACCCTAATTTCTCCCTATCTCCTCTCCCCTCTTATACTTCTGCACCACCCTTCCCCATCCTGGTAAGTCCCAAAAAAAATATATTAAATTTTTCCCACAATGCCAAGTGGTCCCCCTCCACTTTCATCGTTTTTTCTACCTATCTGTAGTTGCGTTCCTTTTTACTTCTTTCGATTTTCCTACCCACGGTCTTCCTGTTCCTTATCACCCCACCCCAACCCCAGGACCAACCCAAGGACCAACCCAACCCCAGGACCAACCCCTCAGCCTAACTTGATCCTCCCTTCCGAACCCCCCACCTCTCTATCCCAGTTTCGAACCCCAGTCCCTCTGTTCTTCAAAAACAACCTCCCAGACCACTAGTCCAACCCACTCCCTCCTTCTGCCAACCTGGCTCTTTCCCCTTCACTATCTCCTGCAAAACCATCCTTTGGATACTAGTCTTGAACCCCCAGTCTTGTTCCCAACCACTTGCCCTAACCACTGGCCCAAACCCTCTCTCCCTCCAACTTTCCGTCCTCAACCAACTCAATCATTCCCTGTAACCGTATTTCAGCAAATTATTATCCCAAGCTGGTCTGGAACCCTGGCCCCCCTGTTCGCCAACCACTCACCCTACCCACTGGCCTACCCCTTCTATACCTCTAAATCTGTCGTCCACCAACCTATTTATTCCATGGAACTCTATTCCAACAAATTATTATTCCACTGGTCTCGAACCCTGGCCCCCCTGTTCCTCAACCACTCACCCTAACCATTAGCCCAAAACATTCCCCCAGCCCTCAGTCCTCCACCAATCTCTTCCTTTAATGGGACTCTATTTTCCAAACTTTTTTTTGTCCAAAAGCTGGTCTCGAACCCTGGTCCCCCTGTTCCCCAACCACTCACTCTAACCACTAGCCCAATCCATCCCTCTGACTCTGTCCTCCACCAAAGTATACTTTCTATGGGAACCTATTCATTATTCTCCCACCTTAGTAGTGGCTTATTAGTACCCGGATAGTCCCGTTGTACTGTTATTCCGTCGCCGTCCTCTGACGGGTATATTTTTTTTTTTATTAATGTTTTTTTTTATTTATTTTTTATAACAACAAAACAAAAAAAATAAATAAAAATAAAAATAGAAACAGGGAAGATGAAAATACACAAAACATTACAGTAAGAAGGTACATAGCATTATTTCCCTCAAAAAAAAAACATAGTACAATCATGCATACAGTAGATACAGCAGTGTAACGGCCAGGCAATACAAGATTAGTATCAACATGGTGACTGGGGATAGATGTGGGGGGAGAAAAGGGGATCACACACAAAGAGCAGGGTCAAGTTGGAGAGTTTTGATATGTTCACGAAGGGGCTGCCAAAGCTTAATAAAGATGGTGCTAGGTCGGTGAAGAGAGTACCTAATTTTCTCCAGTTTCATAAAATAAAGGACATCTCTTATCCAATGAGTGTAAGATGGAGGGTGAGGGCTTTTCCAATTCAACAGAATTAAACGCCTAGCTAAAAGAGTCAGAAAGGCTACAAAATCTGAAAAGTGAGAAGGCAAAAAATGGCCAGGCAAGAGAACCCCAAATAAAGCTGTGATTGGACAGAGTGGAATATCCGCAGAGGTAATGGCTGACAAAGAGATAAAAATTTGCCTCCAAAAGGAAAACAGGGCAGGGCAGGACCAGAACATGTGAATTAAAGTGGCTGAGCCAGAATGACATCTGTCACATTCCGAGTCAATAGAGGGGTTTGCGTGCTAACCTGGTCTTAGACCAGTGGGCTCTATGAACCACCTTACACTGTATGAGCCTGTGACGCGCGCAGAGAGATGAGGAGTAAACCCTGTTCAGGACTGCCCTCCATGTCTCCTCAGTAATCTCTGTACCGATGTCCTGGGACCAGACAAAGCGGAAATTATCAGAGGAAGATTGCAAATTAACAATTATATTCACTAATTTACAAATTGACCTTTTAATACAAGGATCCACGCCCAGAATGGTGTCCAAATCTGAAGGGAGAGGCGCATTTGGAAAGTTAACCATTTTTTTCCGTACAAAATCTCGAATTTGTAAATATCTGAAAAAATGTTTTTTGGAAATATTAAACTGAGAAGTCAACTGTTCAAAAGAGGCAAAAACACCATCGATGTAAAGGTCAGCAATAGAAACCAACCCAAGGTCCCTCCAAGAGGTGTATGCACTGTCCAGAATGGAGGGGTGAAACAATGGGTTAGAATGTATTGGGGATAACAGGGGAGTATTATGAAGACCAAAATGCCGCAAAAATTGGGTCCAGATTTTAAGACTGTTTTTAACAATTATATTATTTGAATATTTAATTGGGGACAATGAATATGGGAGGCATAAGAGAGCCGCCAGGGAAGAAGACTTACATGAGGCATTCTCGATATGCAACCAGGATGGGAAGTTGACGGAATTGATTGGCTGGAACCAGTAAAGAGTGGTGCGTATATTTGCTGCCCAATAATATATTAGAAAATTAGGAAGAGCTAGACCCCCCAATTGTTTTGTCTTCTGCAGAATGCCTTTCCGAATCTTTGGGGTTTTTTTATTCCAAAGAAAACTAGAAATAGAGCTATCAAGTGCAGTAAAAAATGACTTAGGAATGAAAATAGGAATACATTGAAATAAATATAAAAATTTAGGGAGCACGCTCATCTTAATACAATTAACCCTACCGATCAGGGATATAGGAAGGAGAGACCAGCGATTAAAATCCTGTGAAAGACGATCAAGCAGTGGGACAAAATTGTGGTCAAATAAGTCTGAAAAGCTTTTTGTAACATTTATGCCCAAGTATTTAAAACTTTGTAAAGAAGATCTAAAAGGCAGGGATGCTAATGGATAATTCAAGGCAGCTGTGTTGATGGGCATTAATTCACTTTTACTCAGATTTAATTTATAGCCTGAGATTAGGCCGAAATCCATTAGCAAATCAAGTACCAGGGGAATGGAAGAGCCGGGCTCAGACACATATAAAAGAAGATCATCTGCATACAAAGACAGTTTATGCTCCAACCCTCCCCTTTGAATGCCAATCATCGCACTGGATCTCAGAGCAATTGCCAAAGGCTCAATGGCTATTGCAAACAACAGGGGGGAAAGTGGGCAGCCTTGTCTAGTCCCGCGACCCAGGGAGAAATACTCAGAATAGTTATTATTAGTTCGAACACAGGCCGAGGGAGATGTATATAAAAGCCTAATCCAAGATATAAATTTATCAGGGAAGCCAAATTTCCTCAGTGTGTAAAACAAATAGTGCCACTCGACTCTATCAAATGCCTTCTCAGCATCCATAGAAATAACTAATTCTGGAGTTTCCTCTAAAGAGGAAGAATAGAGAATATTCAAAAGGCGTCTAATATTATGAAAAGAATGTCTATTTTTAATAAAGCCTGTTTGGTCTGTAGAAATTATAGTTGGGAGGACCACCTCCAAACGTCTTGCTAGGACTTTAGCTAATAATTTCACATCTGAGTATAGTAAGGAGATGGGGCGATAGTTGCTGCACTGGGAAGGATCTTTATCTTTTTTGAGAATAAGAGAAATGATAGCCTGTCGTAAGGAATGAGGGAGAATACCTGAGCTGTAAGACTCATTGAACATGTTAAGTAAAAGAGGTGATAATTTGTCAGAAAATGTCTTGAAAAATTCAGCAGGAAAGCCATCCGGCCCTGGGCATTTGCCATTCTGCATTAGACTAAGAGCAGTCTTAATTTCATCCAATGTAAGAGGGCCTATCAAATTTGAGGAGACATCAGGATCAATGCAAGGCATATTGAAGGAATTAAAAAAATTATCGAATTGGGCCACATCAGCTATGCTTTCCGAAGTATATAAGGATGCATAAAAATTCCTGAACTCATCATTAATAGTTAGCGGATTAACTGAAGACCCATCAGAGGTGGAAATTTGAGTAATGAGATGTGAGGCCGCAGACTGACGCAGCTGATGGGCAAGCAATTTACTTGATTTATCACCGAATTCATAATAATTGCAACGAGTCTTATGTAAAGCTTCAGTTGCCTCATTTGAAGTAAGTAAATCAAACTCTGTCTTTGTTGTGAGAAATTTAACAAAGTCATCAGAGTTTGTAGAATTAACACAATTAGACTGGAGGTCTGCCAAAGTATTCAAAAGATTAGTTCTCCTTTCAGTCATCAATTTTCTCTTATATGCTGAATATGAAATAATTTCTCCCCTTAAATAAGCCTTGCATGCCTCCCAAATTGTCTTAGCTGAAACATCAGGGGAAATATTTGTGGAGATAAAAAGGTCAATACGATCGTTAATAACAGAAATAAAATTAGAATCATTGTGAAGCAGAGAGTTAAAACGCCAAGGGGACCGGGACATTGAAAGGCTTGGTAAAGCGAGGTCAAATGTAACAGCAGCATGGTCTGAAATAACAATAGTATTATAGATACATGAGCTAACCAGTGGAAGCAATTTGTTATCAACAAGAAAATAATCAATGCGCGAGAAAGTATGATGTACAGGGGAAAAGAAAGAAAACTGTTTTGTGCCAGAATTAAAGAAACGCCAAACATCAGAAATGGCATATTGCTCCATGAATAACTGAATCATCCTGCTGGACTTAGACTGTGCACAGGGCTTAGGTGATGAACGGTCTAGAAGAGGGTCTAAGCAGCAGTTAAAATCCCCACCCAGAATTAGTTGGTTGGAGTTCAAATCAGGGAGGGAAAACAAAACTTTTTTGAAAAAAGCCTCATCATCCCAGTTAGGGCCATATACATTGGCCAAAATCAGACGAACTCCATTGATCTGTCCTCTAATAATAATAAAACGCCCATTGGGGTCCGAGATGACCTCAGAAACAGAAAAAGGAACCGATTTATGGATGAGAATAGCTACCCCTCGGGACCTATCCTGGAAGCTGGAGTGATAGAGCTGGCCTACCCAGCCCCTTCTAATACTTAGATGGTCTGCAGGCCTGAGGTGTGTTTCCTGAATAAAGGCTATGCTAGTGTTTAAATGTTTCAAATAGTTAAGAACTTTATTTCGTTTCACAGGAGAATTCAGTCCTTTGACGTTCCAGCTGGTGAATTTCAGTGCACCACGAGGTGCCATCTTGTTATTCATCACGGACGTGGACAATTAATTCCCAGAACATAAGACCCCCACATCCCACACGAACTTCCCAGCCAATAATACACCTTAATTGTAGCATAAGAATGTAAAGTACCATAATGATTGTACACAGATTGACAAAATGTAAAAGGAGAGAAAAGAAAAATAAACAAACAAAGAAACAAAAAACAAACCCACCCTCCCACAACCCTCCTACCAGCTGACAGGAACAGCAACTGGAGCCACTTTACCATAGCAACAAGTTTCCTAACTCCTTGTCCTCCCAAAAAGGATACATAACCTCAATAGTGATTGTCAGAGATTACTGACAGACAATCTTCAAAACAAATGTAATGTCAAATTCGAGCACCCACTTTTAAAGAAAATAAATAATAAAATTAAATTACTTGGGCAAAAGAACAGTAAAACTAGCTGTCCAAACTTAGTCCACCAAGTATGAATTAAACTTAATAAGATCAAATAAAGGGATGAGCAAGTTAAATATAAAACAACTCAACTTTGTTTGAAAATTTAACGAACAACCCAATGTTTCATTCAGTAAACCACCCACATTATCATTAAAAGAAGAAGCTGAAAAGCGGAGTCTGATTGAAAATTAAGAATGGCTTGTATACCAAAATTAAAGTCTAAGTGCAAAACGTTAAAGCAAAAAAATAAAAATAAATACTCAACATGACTCTGTATGGCCGAAATTACCAAGCTGTAAATAAAATGAGATTCAAAGTCCTTATAGTTAGCAAGTTTGAAGAAAGAGAAAAAGAAACAACTTTGTCAAGTTCAGCCAAGTGTCCAGAGTAGACTCAAATCCGCGGGGCCGACGACCCAGCTATTACCTACAATAATGTGGGGGAAAAGCGCCAACAATACTCAAGACTGCTCATATTCAGTCTTTCAACTTTGCTATGAGACCAAAGTCTGGATGAAGTTGTTGGCTTCCGCTACAGAAGCCAGCCATTTCTTCTCACCGTTTGGAAGTGTAATTCGCAGTCTAGCAGGGAACAGAAGTGCAGGCTTGAGTCCACGCTTGTACAATGACGACATCACATCTTTATACTCGGCGCGAAGTTTCAAAACCTCAGGGCAGTAATCCTCAAAGATACGGATTTTGTGTCCTTCATACAGTAACTCACCCTTTTTGCGAGATTCGCGGATGACCAAGTCCTTCACTTGAAAGCGGTGAAATCGCAAGATGACTGGTCGCGGTCTCTGCCCAGGCGCTGGTTTAGGTGCGAGGCTACGATGAGCTCTGTCTAGCTCGGGCGGCGAGGTTAACACCTGAGATCCAAGGACATCGACCAGAAGCTGAGAAAAAAATGTACTCGGACGCGGCCCCTCGATTGACTCAGGTAAGCCCAGGATTCGAATATTTTGGCGCCGGCTGCGGCTCTCGAGATCTGAGACTTTAGCCTTAAGCCACTCATTATCCTTCTGGAGCCCCGAACACGTAGCTTCGAGTTGTTCGAGCTGTTGACTGATCTCCGTAGTGCCAGATTCAAGATTACCGATGCGAAGGTCATGATCCGCAACTGTGGACTGAATGTTATCTAGCTTCGTTGCCAAACTTTCGAACGATGCTTTGAAGTCCGCGGCGATGGATGCTCTGAGATCATCATGTAAAGCACTGATCTCGGCTAGCGTAATGCTAGCACCCGGTGAAGAAGCACCTTCTCTCTCTTTTTCAACTTGTTTGCCCCTTCCTTTCGACATTTCAAGATCGATTGAAGTCCCGAAACGGTTATGATACAAATGCTGTCAGATGCCAACGAAAATGCTGAGGTTTAAAGGGATAAACTTAAAAGTTTTGGGAGCGAGTCGCGCACACGTCTACTCCTCATGCGCCATAACCGGAAACCTCTGACGGGTATATTTAGGTATATTTAAGTAATGTATCATTGGACTTTCTCCCCAATACCCAGTGAGGGGTAGGTTTAGGCGGGTTACTAGTACCAATATGGCCTAATTTGTAAAAAATATATATATCGCCCTCCTGTGCCGGGTATAATAAAGTAATGTCAAATTAGATTTTATTCCCCATCCCCAGTGAGGGGTAGGTTTAGGCGGGTTAGGGTTAGGGTTAGGGTTAGGCGGGTTGCTAATACCAAAATACATATCGCCCTCCTGTGACGGGTAGGTTAAGGTATATGGAAGTAATGTCAAAGTAAGATTTATCCCCCATCCCCAGTGAGGGGTAGGTGTAGACGGGTTAGGGTTAGGTTTCGGCGGGTTACTAGTACAAAAAAATGGCCTAATTTGTAAGAATATATATTATCCTCCTGTGATGGGTATATTGAAGTAATGTCAAATTAGATTTTATTCCCAATCCCCAGTGGGGGGTAGGTTTAGGTGGGTTAGGGTTAGGGTTAGGGTTAGGGTTAGGGTTAAGGTTAGGCGGGTTGCTAATACCAAAATACATATCGCCATCCTGTGACGGGTAGGTTAAGGTATATGGAAGAAATATCAAAGTAAGATTTATTCCCCATCCCCAGTGAGGGGTAGGGTTAGATGGGTTAGGGTTAGGGTTAGGTTAGGGTTAGGGTTATAGTTAGGGTTATGGTTAGGGTCAGGGTTATAGTTATGGTTAGGGTTAGGTTCAGGGTTAGGGTTATAGTTAGGGTTATAGTTATGGTTAGGGTTATAGTTAGGTTCTGGGTTAGGGTTATAGTTAGGGTCAGGGTTATAGTTATGGTTAGGGTTATAGTTAGGGTTAGGGTTATAGTTAGGGTCAGGATCAGGGTTAGGGTTATAGTTATGGTTGGGGTTATAGTTATGGTTAGGGTTATAGTTAGGGTCAGGGTTATAGTTAGGGTTAGGGTCAGGATCAGGGTTATAGTTATGGTTAGGGTCATGGTTAGGGTTATAGTTATGGTTAGGGTTAGGGTTATAGTTAGGGTTATGGTCAGGATCAGGGTTATGGTTAGGGTCATGGTTATGGTCAGGGTTATGGTTAGGGTCATGGTTATGGTTAGGGTATGGTCAGGGTCATGGTTAGGGTCAGGGTTATGGTCAGGGTCATGGTTAGGGTTATGGTAAGGGTCATGGTTAGGGTTAGGGTCATGGTCAGGGTTATGGTTAGGGTTATGGTAAGGGTCATGGTTAGGGTCAGGGTCATGGTTATGGTTATGGTCATGGTTAGGGTCAGGGTCATGGTTATGGTCATGGTTATGGTCAGGGTCATGGTTATGGTTAGGGTTATGGTCAGGGTTATGGTTAGGGTTCAAATACAGAATGTACCAAAAGGGTATTAAATATTTTGTATGTTCCTTGTCAGTATTTCATTATGATTAAATATATGTTTATAACAGAGAGACATGACGATCCTCAAGATGTAACAGTAATAAGAGATGGATCACATCATATTCCACAAAGAACCAGGCCAGGTATGTTTGAGTTTAACCTGTTTAATCCCAAATGAGATAGATAGATGGATAGATGGATAGATAGAGAGATAGACAGATGGATAGATAGACAGATGGATAGATGGATGGATAGACGGATAGATAGATGGATAGATAGACAGAAAGATAGACAGATGGATAGACGGATAGATGGATAGATAGACAGACAGATAGATAGATAGATAGATAGATAGATAGATAGATAGATAGATAGATAGATAGATAGATAGATAGATAGATAGATTGATGGATATATAGATAGATGGATGGATGGATAGATAGGATAGATTGATTTATTTTTCAGAGGCCCAGAGGAATGAGCCAATCACAGCGCAGCAGCTCTGTCACTTAATATTGAAGCAGAAAATATTGAAGAGGAATTTTAGGTTAAAGTCCTGTCCAGAGTATCAGCCAATATCTTATATCAAAAACTGTTAATTTAAATCAATATTACTGTATTATATGATATCAAATATAACTATTTTATTTAGTAAAAAGTAACATGCCATTTTTACAGTAGACCACTTTATATACATGTATATTTCTATCTATAATTTCCTCATTCATTAATTAAAGGAACTGTATGTAAGAAATGTATTTCAATTAATCATAAAATGGCCCTAATATGTCAATAGACATTAAGAAATCATGTTCATTTCAAGATTCAAGAGTTTTATTTGTCACATACACAGTTATATACACAATATACAACTGGCAGTGAAATGTAAACAGGTCCGCTCCATGGACAGTGCAAATAACAGTTACAAGAACACAAGGGAAATTAAAATAGAAATAGAATAAAATTAGAATAAAAGTATTAACATAAGTAGAGTTATAAATAAATCAAGTAAGATAAAAATAGGAAATAAGATAAAAATAAAAAAATAAAATTAAAATATAAAATATAAAGTAAGTGGATATGATAAGTGAGATAAACTGTAGACTTAAAAATAAGTGGTTAACATAATATATATATATATATTTATATATAGAGAAGTATAATGTGCAAGCAATAGGTATAATTGCAAATCGGAGTATAATGTGCAAACAGGAGTATGATGTGCAAACAGGTTTATTACAGGTTGTTACACAGTAACAATAGGAACGTAAAGTGCAGTGCAATGGCAGTATGTGGATGTTAATGTATAAACTGGATGTTTATGCGTGTGCGGGGTGAAGTGAAGTCACGTGACTGAGTTCAGGAGTCTGATGGCCTGGGGGAAGAAACTCCTCCTGAGTCTTTCAGTCTTTGCCATCAGGCTACGGAAGCGCTTACCAGATGGCAGCAGGGTGAAGTGAGAGTTTGCAGGGTGATTTATGTCTCTGATGATTTTGGTAGCTCTACCTCTGCAGCGTTTGGTGTAGATGTCCTGCAGAGACGGGAGAGCTGAGCCTGAGATGCGCTCGGATAAGCGCACCACTCTTTGCAGGGCTTTGCAGTCGTGACTGGTGCTGTTCCCGTACCACGCTGTGATGCACTGAGTCAGGACACTTTCTATCGCCCCTCGATAGAAAGTTTTCAGGATGGCTGGTGAAACCCTGAATTTCCTCAGCTGGCGCAGGTGGTACAGTCTTTGCCAGGCTTTTTTCACCTGTGTCTGGATGTGTGTAGTCCAGGTCAGATCCTCGGAGATGTTCACACCCAGGTATTTGAAGCTGCTCACTCTCTCTACCGGTGTCCCGCTGATCATGAGAGGGGAGTATGACCGATGCTGTCTCTTCCTGAAGTCCACAATCAGTTCTTTGGTCTTGTTAACATTCAGAGAGAGACAGTTGTCCTGGCACCATGATGTCAGTTGCTCCACTTCGTCCAAGTATGCCGTCTCATTGTTGTTGGAGATGAGACCCAGGACAACAGTATCATCAGCAAACTTGATGATCGAGGTGGAGCTGTGTGTGGACAAACAGTCATGGGTGTAGAGAGAGTAGAGCAGGGGACTCAGCACACAGCCCTGTGGAGCTCCAACACTCAGGGTGATGGAGGTGGAGGTGAACTGGCCTAATCTCACCGCCTGGGGTCTGCCAGTGAGGAAATCTTCAATCCAGAGGCAGAGAGAAGAATTCAGGCCTAGATCCAGGAGTTTGTGTGTTAGCTTAATGGGAACTATGGTGTTAAAGGCTGAGCTATAGTCAATAAATAGCAGCCTGACATAGTTCCCACTTTTGCTGTCGATGTGAGTGAGGCAGGAGTGAAGGACGTGAGAAATGGCATCTTCAGTCGATCTATTGGGACGATAGGCAAACTGAAGAGGGTCCAAAGTGTCAGGAATGGAGGAGCAAATGTTGTTTTTAATGAGTCTCTCAAAGACCTTCATGACTAAAGATGTGAGAGCCACTGGACGATAGTCATTTAGGCAAGAGGGTTTACTGATCTTAGGTACAGGGATGATGGAGGATCGTTTGAAGGAGGTGGGGACAACAGATGTAGCAAGGGACTCGTTAAATATGGATGTAAAGAGCCCTGCGAGCTGATCAGCACAGGACCGCAGAACACGACCTGAAATACCATCCGGCCCAGCAGCTTTCCTGACATCCACACGTTTGAGTGCCCTCCGAACCTCGTCCTCCGAGACAGAGATCACGTGACCGTTGCTGCTCTGAGGGACTCTCTCTGACGCGTCACTCGCCGGAGTCGCGCTGCCGCGATTACCATCAAAGCGAGCGTAGAAAGAGTTTAACTCGTTCACCAGCAACGGATCAGCTCTCACCTCTGCAGAGGATTTAGTTCCAAAAGCACAGATGGTCCTCAGTCCCTGCCACATCCGCCGGGAGTCGTTGAGTTGGAAATGAGATTCCACTCGGTCTTTATAGCGGAGTTTTGCGGCTTTAACGGCGCGCCGGAGGGCGTAACATGAAGCTTTGTACTCCCTCATATCCCCCGTTAGGAGACCGGCATTGTAAGCGGTGGTGCGCGAGTTTACTGCAGTGCGAATTGAACTGTCCACCCACGGTTTCTGATTAGGGAAGGACGTTATAGTTATTGTTTGTGTGGCTTGCTCTGTCAGTGTGTTGATAAAGCAGAGCGCCACTTCTGTGAACTCGCTGACGTCTTCAGAACTCGCGCGGAACATGTCCCAGTCGACGTCATCAAGAGCTGCCTGTAGCGTGATCTCTGAATGGGATGACCAGCGTTTGACTTCCCTCCTCACCGGGGGCTCTTGAACGAGCCTTTGTTTATATTCCGGTGTGAGGAAAATGGCGGCATGGTCCGATTTGCCAAAAGCTGGCTGTGACCGAGCTTTGTAGGCGTTCTTAAACGGAGAGTAGCAATGATCCAGTGTGTTTGCTCCTCGTGTGGGACAGGAGACATGCTGGTGAAAGTTTGGCAATACTTTCTTTAGGTTTGCTTTGTTAAAATCACCCGCGACGATGAAAGCAGCGTCGGGGTGTTTGTTTATGAAGCCGCTGGTCACATCATGGAGGGCAGATAAAGCCAGCCCCGTGTCTGCCTGTGGTGGAATATAAACGGCAGTAGCGATGACCGAGGAAAACTCCCTCGGCAGGTAGAAAGGCCGGCAAATGATAGTTAAATGTTCCAAGTGAGGCGAGCAGGATCGCGAAAGAATGGAGATGTTCCTTGGATCGCACCATTTCTTGTTTATCATGAAACACACTCCACCGCCTTTAGATTTCCCGGCCTCGGCTGTTCTGTCCATCCGAAAAACAGAGAAGTTCTCGGACGGCGTCACGGCTGTATCCGGGACCGCTGGCGTGAGCCATGTTTCGGACAGACAATAGATGTTGCAGTCTCTCATGTCCCGTTGAAAACTTATCCTGGCTCTAAGATCGTCCATCTTATTCTCCAAGGATTGGACATTTGCGAGCAAAATGCTCGGGAGAGGAGGACTGAATGCTCTTTTTCTCAGTCTGTTGCGGATCTCAGCGCGTTTCCCGCGGTGTTTTTTGAATCTTCGCCGTCGACTCGAGTGGCCATTGTTCAACTCGGCGTCCCGGCGAATCTCAGATGGAAGATTGGAGAAAGTGTCCTGAAACAGGTCAGTGTAGCGGTAGCCAATTTCCAGAAGTGTTTTGCTGTCGTAACAGATCAAAGCAGATGATCCGTTGGAAAAAATAGAGAGTAAAAGAGAGTAGAATAATAAATAAAAGCAAAGTCTTAGCGGAGCGACCTGAACGGCGACCGAACACGGCGGCGCCATCTCAACAATCAAATACTTTACAAATTTCAAATACTTATATCACTGACAACAGTTGTCCGGCCAAGATATTGTCATTTTAAAATTGAAGTTGCAGCCCTCAACTGATGTTGATGTTGACATGTTGTGTCATGCCTGAAGCGCCGCCCTCCACCTGTCTACCAATCATGAAGTCAGTAGTGTTTCTGCATTCGGGTTGCCAGCTCTGCTCTAGTTACCACAGCTGCAGCTACAAACTTTTTGGATAAACAATGTCTAACTCTACGAAACCTAAACAACCTCGATATGAATCTGAAAAACGTCGTGACAGTGTCCGAAATAAAACAAGGATTTGTATAGGAGATGCCTTTGAAAGATGGAGACGGCTGAAAACGGAGAAGAATTTGAAGACTGACGCCAACGTTGCTAATTTTCTCCTGGACAGGTAAGGTTCATCTATGTTTGGCTAACTTGTACTTAATGTAAATGGACATTTCAAATATTCACGACAGTCGAACAAAGTTGTGCATGTTCATGCAAAGTAACGTTAGCTTAGCGCAGATGGAGGAGGTGTCATTGAATTGAAAAGGTAACGTTAAGGAATTGTTTGGTAAATAAAAATGGCGAGTCGTCATTGCTAACATTAGTAATGCATTATCAGAGCCTGTTTCTCTGTCATTATGCTGAGACGCTGATGAAAACAACATTAGCACGCCTATTATGGCAATGTGAAAACGTATTTGAGACAGTAGCCTAACGTTACCTCGGTAAAAATTATTCCTCATTCTTTCTTCGTATATATAGTGGATAAAACATGCTGCAAGTTGACCTGTATGACCATTACAAATGTTATTTAGTTACTCTCAATCGTTTCTGATGGGACTGAAATCAACCATGTGATAGCCATGAACGCTGACATGGCGTAATTAGTCCCGCGTTATACTTGCTGTGGCAATGTTTGTTATTTGTTAGCCTACTTATGACAAAAACGCTTGTCTCTTCAGCTATTATGGCCCCAGCACCTCAACCCCCAGTAAGAGATACTGGAAGAAGCACCACCAGACTGCACCATCACTTTCCAGTATTGGATGTGCATCGTCTGAAACACTTTCAAATCGGTCAGTAGTCAGTACCACATTTGTTTTAATTGCCATTGCATATTTGGAAACATTTTTGGTCTAAAACAACTACAACATGTACAGAGAGGACCTGCCGCCTATTGAGGAAAGACTGGAAGATGATGAGCGCACAATGGATGCATCTGAGGTTCTGGAGGAAAGGTAGAAAAAGCCTCTCAAGCTTCCTAATATGCCTAATGATAAGAAATTATGTTGAACAAAGCAACATGGATTTTTTAAAAATCCATTATGACCGCTGAATTGTTTTCTTTTAGTCTACAGAACATGAGCATCCAGGATGCTGAAAACCAGCTCATGAATGAGCAGGAGATTAATGACCTAATGAACAGTGTGTAAGTTCCACTGGGTTTGACTGTATATTGTGTAACAAGATGATATGCTGTGTATTAACCAATATCATTTTCTATCAAATTTGCCAGAATTGATTGGGGTGACAGTGAAGGTGTTAGTAATGATGAGGAGATTGAAGCAGATGATAGTGAAGATGAGGACTATGTCTCTCGTATTTGTATTCGGTATGTTACCATTGGATCCTCACAAATTATTCACAATACATCCTCGGATATTCATTCAATGAAATACGTAAACACATAAAGATAAAAGATGTGGGTGCTTTAAAGAATTTCTGGTCCCTGTAGTACCTCAAATATAACCCCCTCTCAGTATTTGTCATTTTAATTTTATTAATCAAATGGATTTCTATCTGTAATTGAGAAATATATATTTCATGTCTTTAGGTTGGGTGGAGCATTGCAGGCACCACCATGCCTTGACAATCTGCCTTTGATAGATGCCAGTGAGACAGTACATGACATCCCGGATGTAGACCCTCCATCAGTCACCGTACCTCCACTTCAACAACCTGACTTTCCTGATAGACTGGATGTCATGACTGAAGATGACCTAATCGGGAAACGGGCCTCCATCACTTATGAAGACTGTTTGAAGGAGCTTGCAACATTCCTTGTGCTTCCGGTCCAAAAGTGCCCTTACATTTGTGACGTCAGCCAAGTGGATTGTCAGTGTCACCCTCCATTCGAAGTTTCCATTACGCGCAGGGGTACTGCAAGCATCATGGAATGGGTAGGTGTTATAATCATAATACTTTTCAAATAAGTGTAGATTGATGTTGGAGACAATGGTAATACGTTGACAGTGGTTTTATGAAACCCAATTAAGCTTCCAGAGTTGTAGTTCCACTTAGTGGAAGCAATTCTATGTTTACATTTGATAACGCTTAATAGCCTAAGTTGTGTCCCATTTATTGTCAGACCTGCCCTGTTGGCCACACTGTGTGGAGATGGAGGTCACAGCCTACTGTGAGGTACGGTATGCTGGCAGGGGACTTCATGTTGGCAAGCAACATCCTACTCTCAGGAAGCAACTACGCCAAAGTCTCGCTTCTGTTTCAATTTATGAACATGGGAATGGTGGACCGTAGTTCATTTTTCACAATTCAGGACACCTACGGTGTAGACACTGTGAAGGAGTTTTGGGAGGAGAGGAGGGCTGAGGCAATACAACGGCTAAAAGACAGAGATGTGGTAATAGTAGGTAATGTACACATCTTATTAATTTAGGCTAGAGTAGTATGTTATGTCAATTTGATGTTCTGTGAAACTCATTGATTCTTGTTTACAAATTGAATAGCGGATGGAAGAATGGACAGCCCTGGACATTGCGCCCAGTACTGTACATACACTGCCATGGAGAACGAATCCAGGGAAATCATCTCTGTCATCACTGTGGACAAAAGGGAGACAGGGCGAAATTCTGTGATCATGGAGAGAGAGGCATTTGTGCGGACAGTCGACACTCTTTTAAAAGAAGTGAAACTAGTGGAGGTCTGCACTGATGCCCATGTCCAGATCTCCGCACTAATGAGTAAGTTGGCACTGAAATTGTGTGTTACTTGAAATAGAACAACTTTTTTGGAGGGGTGGGGGGGGCATTACTGTACTAATTGTACATGTTATTTTTCCTAATTAGACAAAGGAAAATACAAAGACCTTGGGCTTCAGCACAGCTTGGATATGTGGCATGGGGCCAAGAATTTGGCAAAAAGGATCCATGCTGTAAGTTCAGCTGTCATTTCTATGGCTAGATTTTCTGCATATCAATCTACCCTAATTTTAGGTATGTTATAATGATTACTGTTATATCTATCCCAGGCTTCACAGGTCAAGAGTCAGTCCAGTTTGAGCAGTTGGCTGAAAGATGTTATCAACCACTTTTGGTGGTGCTGCAAAACAGCAGATTCTTACCAAGAGTTCCTTGTAAGTTGTTATAGTTTGGAAAATAGTTGTCATCTAAAAAGAATATTGTTTGAAACTAACATGCAGTCTTACTAGATATACCTTGTTGGCAAAAATAATAATTTAGGATGGTTTCTTGATGTTGGATATTGGCTATTTCATTAGGTAGCTAACTAGAGTTGTCATTGTGGTCAGTTATGTGACCCACTTAGATTACAGTACTTACAAACACTATCATCATTAGTAATGAATTATGTACAATATGCATGCTTGTTTTTGTCTGTACATTATATTTCTATATTATTTCAAGGAGCTGTGGCTTGGGCTCCTACATCATGTGACAAATGAACACAGGTGGGTGCTGGGAGGCTGCCAGCATGCAGACTTGGAATCAGGTGGAACTCAACAGTGGCTTGAGCGAGGCTCCATGGCACATGAGGCCCTGAAGAGTATTGTTAGAAACAAGCGGTGGCTAAATGAGGTCCACAAATATCTAAACTTTAGGTAATTTAATGAGTATGTACACATACTATAGTTAGAAAGTGCTTCTCAAAATCCAACAAAATGTCTCTTCTCAACCACCCCCCACAGGTCCACTGCTGATCTGGAGTCCTTCCAGAACCATATTTTAATGTACGCTAGCAAGCGCACAGCATTTAGCCCTCCTGTCTTTGAGGCCAGGATGCTCCTAGCAGCGATGGACTATAATTACCACAAGGACCGCCCAGAGTTGTGCAAATCTGATGGAAGCAAACAGTAAGTTACTTGCTTATTTATACATGCTATTTGTTTTGAACAATTATGGCCCTTGGGTTGTAAATGTCTTCTTCCCTCCCCTTTCTGCTTCTATTTCAGGTACAGGAGGCTGTACAAAAAGAATGCTCGCAGGTATATGCTTTACACTCTGAAGGTGTCCAAGACGTATGGCTACATCCCAGAACTGCAAGCTATGATCCGTCAAAATAGATTAGCTGGTTAGGGGATGCCCAGACGGAGAACACTACGACCTGATGACCCCAGGAAGTACAGCCCACTTCCCCCTGTGCCGGCACCTACCATTGAGGAACTCCTGCACACCCAAGTCAGGAGAGGTCTTGGTAGGTTGAATGCCAATTTATTTATTTTGCACCTTGGGCTACATGCCACACACCAAGTCAGATGTCAGACATAACACATCCAAGTTTGAAATAAACTAACTTCAGTTTTTATTTTGCTCTCCTCAGTATCAGCATTCCAGACTGAAGACCTGTGAAGCCCAGTTTCCAGAGCCTCACAACCCTGACCTTTTGTGTCACAAACTGCTTATGAATAATTTCAGAATAAAAATTCTCAAAAGTACAGAGCAGCTGAGTCTAGTTATTTATCTATACTGTTTATCAGTATATCATTATACCATTTATGTTACTGTTTATCTACATCGTAAAAAGCATAGCATTGTTATTCTGAATAAAAATGTTTTATTGAAAAAGGGTGGAAGGCTCTTTACAAACAAATAAATTAAAAAACAAAACAAATCAGAAAACAATATATAAAACCATATTTACAACAATAAATAACTAGAAGTAAACTGTTCACGGTAGAGTGGTTTCAAATGGTGGGTACAAAGCCAGTGTACTGGCCCTGGGGGTCGGGGTATTTGTCCCTTATTCTCCATATACAGCAGCTGGGAATAACACGCCGGTTCCCCTGACCCATTGACCCATGCTGCCAAAAGATGTATTGACGATAAGCAGCATACCTAAATTGTCTGTTATCATCTCCTGGCTCTCTAACTTCAGCTACCACCAACACATCATTTCTGTAATCTCTGTGTATACACAAATAACCATCTTCCAGACAATACAGATCAAAATGTGCCAATTTGCTGATGCAGTAGTCAGGACACTGTCCACAGCATTTCCTTTCAGCATCTGTGGCCATTTCCCTGCAGTTCCCACAGGTGCACCATGGAAGAGCAGCGTTAAGGCCTGTACACACCGGGACGAATATCGCGCGCGTTTATCGCCAGCGTTTTTCGTGACGTTTTTCGGCGCGTCTTGAGTGTTCACACCCAAGCGATTTTCACTCGCGATGCGCCGAGTGAACGTGCAATTTCACTCCCTGACATTAGATGGCGCTTATTGAAAAACAGAAATAGCCCGGTACACAAGGTGGCGCTGCGCTCGCTGCATCCCTTGTCACACAGAAGAAGAAGAAGAGAGAGAGTATTTACATGTTAGCCGAAACACACATAACTTTCTCACATACTAGAACATGGATTTCTCAAGCAGCAGCAGCAGCTCCAGCGATGAGGACATTGTTGTTCTGTTGAACGAGGAAAGACAACAGAAAAGACGCAGATTTTGGATACATCCCATAGTTAAAAAAAGAGAAGAACATGGGGAGTTCTATCGACTGATACAAGAGCTAAAAATGTATCATGAACGTTTTCGGGGGTATTTTAGAATGTCCGTCAGCGAGTTCGAAGATTTACTTCAACAGTTGGCGCCCTTGATGACAAAAGAACAAACACACTACCGTAAACCAATCGACCCAGAGCAGCGTTTAGCCGTGTGTTTACGGTGAGTTCGTCTATATTTGTATTCGCTTTAATTAATAGTGTAAAAGCATAAATTAAGTGCTGTTGTGTGGAGATCTAAAAACGAGTATTTGTGTATTTCAGTTTTCTAAGCACTGGGGACTCGTACCGAACTATTGCATCCAGCTTCCGACTAGGCGTGTCGACTGTGGCGTTGATAGTGAGTGAGACCTGTGATGCAATTTGGCATTGCCTCAAAGATGAGCATTTGCCAGTGCCTACTGAAGAGATGTGGAGGAATACAGCCAGGAGGTTCCATGATAGATGGAATTTCCCTAATTGTTTGGGAGCTATGGATGGGAAACACATACACATCCAGGCCCCTGCAAACTCTGGTTCTCTCTATTTTAATTACAAAGGTACATTCTCTGTAGTTTTGCTGGCCCTAGTTGATGCGGATTACCGCTTTCTGGTGGTTGATGTGGGGAGCTATGGCAGCAACAGTGATGGAGGCATCTTTGCCAATTCTGTGCTGGGAAAGGCACTCAGAGATGGAACTCTGAATGTTCCACCACCAAGAGAACTTCCGGGTGCTCCTGAGCTGGGAAAAGTTAACCACGTCATTGTGGCAGATGAAGCTTTTCCTCTGAAACCATATCTCCTTCGGCCATACCCTGGACGGCGCATACCCACAGACAAGCGAATTTTCAACTATCGTTTGTCTCGGGCACGGCGCATCGCTGAAAATGCATTTGGCATCCTCAGCCAACGCTTCCGGGTTTTCCGAAGAACTTTACAGGTTCAACCAGCTGTCGTTGACAAAGTGGTTAAAGCTGCTTGTGCATTGTGCAATTACTTACGCCCGAATGGAAATGACCAGGATTGTGCCACAGAGGATGACCATGATTGTGAGGCAAAACTGCAAGGTTTTGAACATTGTAGGGGGCAGCGGGCTTCTGTGGAGGCACAAAATGTCCGAGAACTGTACAAAGGGTACTTCAGCTCACCAGCAGGAGAAGTTGCTTGGCAGTATGACCATGTGAACCATGGTCTGGAGCACAGATAAAATCAAAATGTACATTTGTGCAACATTTATTATATTCCCATTTTGAAAACGTGTGTGTGTGTGTGTGTGTAAATAATTTTCTCTTTAAAAAACAATTTCTTTGTGAACTTGAATAAATTTTTTTATCATATCTATTGTGCCCAAGTGTCTTTTTTTCCCCCATCAATTTATATACCAATACTCACCACAGCAAATTACATATTCATTTAATAGTTAAATATAATGTAACTTATTTCAATAAGGTCAAGAATACTTAAATACAAATATGCCAGTGTCAAAATTGTAACATCATTTTTATAGCAGGTTCATAACCGCTTTACTTAATGGCTTTTAAAATTTTAATCATAATTATTAAATAGCACAGCCACCTTTACAAGTGGACATGTTAAATTGTTTTGTAATAAGAGCAGAGAGAAAGTGTAAGTGAAAAATCTTTTATTTTTTTGACAATGTATTCACAATTTATTTTTGTGAATGAAGTACAGTTTACAATAATAAGAAACATGACATTGGTATAAGAGTCAGAAACAGTAGTGCAAACAAGTCACAATGATAGTAGTGCAACGTAAAAGACCGTAGTGCAAGTATAAATAGACTTTTTTTTCTTAAATCTTTCCGTTATAAACACAACATTTTTTGAATGTAAAAATAAAATAAAAACACAAAAAGGGCAAATATCCTTCCGTTATAGACTCTAAAATAAAATATTTTTTGAATGTAAAAAATTAAATAAAAACACAAACGGCAAATATCTTTCCGTTATAGACTCTAAAATAAAATATTTTTTGCATGTAAAAAAATAAATAAAAACATAGAAGCTGGCATATAATGCTCATCTATTGGTGTGACCAAGAACTGGCAGAGCACCCATAGTTTGTAGGGGTCTGTGGGGTGACCTGATGGTAGGACACAGGCGACTGGTGAGGGAAAAGAGCAGAGGAGGGCTGGCCAAACTCAGCATCGTGCAACAGCTGATGTATTTTGAGTTTGACTGAAGACTGTTGGGCTGGGGACAATCTCCTTAGTATTGGTAACAAGACAAGCGCAAACAAGTAATTGTCATCGTTCTGTTGCTCTTGTCTTTGCTGTCTGCGCTCCAGAGAGACTCTCTTCTGTGCTCCTCTTTCTCATTTTCCCTGGCTTCTTTGGATAAGAGGTACCTCTCCAAGAAGTCTGGGATCTCTGACCGCTTTCTTTTCTTTACATTGGACCTCATCACAGTTGGGCTGGTGATGGATGATCCTGAAGACGTGCTCATTTGTGCCTCCTCACTTTCACTCGCATCACACACTTCATCCGTGTTTTCAGGTGAAATATTGCTGTGAACACTGTAAAAATAAATAAAGTTTACATCAGAAACAACATTTTAGAGCCAATGCGTTACATCTGTGGCAAGGGGGGCGGGGCTCAGAACCATTTAGTAATTTTGCCGCTCGTAAGTTCTAATGATAATACGTTACCTTCGAAATTCAGCTGATGGTGCGAGAAACTCCATAACCTTCATAAATTTCCACGGCTTCTTGTTTACAGCAGCCTGTCCACTCCGGCAGTCATCCTCACGCTTTTTCCTCGTGTAAGTATCGCGTAAACTTTTCCATTTCTGTTTTATCTCCTCCACTACAGCACACAAACAATGGCGATGGTCAAGTTGGAAAAAGTTACAAGCCTCTGTAACTTTACATGAAAGAAAAATAGATTAAATTAAACTCACCATCGAGTCCTATTTGATCTGCGATTACTCTCCATAACAGCTCCCTCTTTTCAATATTTTTGTAGTCACTGTGGCGTTTGTCAAACAACTCTCTGTGTTCAGACACCAACGAGACCAGCAGCTCGACGTTCATCTTTCCTCGTTGCATTGTCTTCTTCGCCAATGTGTGCTCGGCTAGACCGTTTTGTCCTTGAGCGCCACCAAGTCGTGTTTTACTGTAACTTCAGCAGCTCCAGGCACGTGAACAAAAGCGCCGATCTGATTGGTCGGCCAGTTTTTAACGCGGCGCGTCAAAAAAAAAAAACGAACCCGAGGCGTTTTTTTAAAAATGATGCTTTTACGCCTGGCGTTTTACGCGTCGGTGTGAACACTCACATTGGCACCCATTGTTTAGTCACGAGGCGTTAAACGTCGGCGATCGACGCGCGCGAAAATCGTCCCGGTGTGAACAGGCCTTTAGGTGGGGTTGTGCTATCCAATGGAGGAAGAGCATCAAAAACTAATCCAGGGTTCCGGGAGAAGACCTGGGTGGCTAGTGCTCGTAGCCTCAATTCACTCATGCCCTGAATGAGTGCCTAAGTAGGCAAACCACAAAAGAAATTTTTGCATTTACATTTGATTAAAACTACAAAAGATGCTGACATTGATTTAAATGGTGACATCTTATTACAAGGCATAATGCTACAGTATATAATACAGTATATATATAGTACATTATACCGTATATAATGCTACTGCAGTATTTCAAATGTTTAGCATACTCTGGAAAAAACAAACCTCTGTCCGTACCCTTCGGTCATTTTGGATCTTCTGAACTCTGTTCTCTTCCTCTGCATCTCTGCCTCCTCTCCCTCTCCCTCTCCTTCCTCTGCTGCCAACTACAGCACTTGGACCTGAATTATCTCCTCCTCTTCCACCTCTCTGACCTCTTCCACCTCTCTGACCTCTTCCAGCTCTCTGGCCTCTGCCACCTGGTCCATCTCCTCCCTCTAGATTCTCTCCTTCTCTCTGCTCTGTGTCTCCTGGACCACTTCCACCTGTGTCTCTCCCTTTCGCTCTTCTTTTCCTTGGTCTGCGCCTCCTCTCACCATGCCAGCTCTCATCAGTCTCACTTAGGACAGCGGGCACCTCATAACTGAGGTCTGCATCAGGCTGAAACAAGTGAGCAGTACAAGTGCTACTTCAAAATAAACATTATCTACCTTTTGGACTATGCAGTAAGTTAGCGTTGGTTTGGAAGCATTAGGCGCAATTACACGGTAAAATAACTTTTTGTAACGTCCATTACACCAATGAAAAGCACATTGTAGCCTATTATGTGAATAATTTGGCCCATTTGTAACGTTTTGTATCTTACTTGTTTTTCAAGCTAAATAATAGAATGTCATGTAATCTTCCACATCACATATTTTAGCATTATGGACGTGTACCGCAGGGTAAGTTAAAAAATACAGCTGGTCGCTTTCACTTATAGCTTCAGCTAAATGAATAGCTGCATCTTTGAAATCTGTTACACATAGTGACTTAGGCTTGTGCTTCTACCGTTACAAGTTAGACTAACAGCTAACTTACTGTTCTAACAACCCACATGAAAAAAATACTATAGTATATTATAGTAAAATCACTCTAGTAAATACTATAGTGTTTTTGAACCGTCCTATAGTAAATATACTACAGTAAATTAACAAAGTGTAGTATATACTATAATATAACGTTACTACAATATACTGTAGCATCTTTACTACAGTATGGTTCAAAAACACTATAGTATTTACTAGATAAATTTTGCTGTAATTTTAATATAATATACTATAGTATTTTTCATGTGGGAATGTACTGTCACATACGAGTGTTCATATTTACGATTATATTTGGCTAATCGCCATTAGTAAATTTTTGCGATTCATAATTACTTCACAAAACATCGCTCTTGAAGCATAAACATAATTAAAGGAAAGAAAAAAAACTTACTGTGTACGACTCGTCACTTGCCATTGAAAGCTCCGTGTAGCAGCCTACGTTCCCGCTGGATCCTAGAGCCTATCTGGCAACCTCGAGTCAGGGGAGGGGGAGAGGGGATACACCGCTCTACAGTCATTTGAAAGTGATTGCAGTACCAGTTTTGGCCACAGTCCTACATACAGCTCCTTTAATGTTATGAAGCCACAAGAATACTTTTTGTGCACAAAAACAAACAAAACATTGAGTTCTGGCCTGTGTCAGTCTCCTGTGCAGTTTATGTTGTAAATACAGTGCAGCTCCTGCGCATGTGTCGTGGTGAACGTGAACGTGCCGTACAACTTGAAATCGCTGCACTAATTACTACGTAATCTGCATAGGAGATTGACACAAACTAGATCGAAATTGTTGAATAAAGTTGTTTTAGTTTGTTTTTCCGCACAAAACGTATTCTCTTCGCTTCATAAAATTAAGGTCGAACCACTGTAGTCACATGGTCTATTTTAATGATGTCTTAACTTCCTTTCTGGCCCTTGAAAGTGTTAATTAAATTGCTGTCTATGGAGGGGTCAGAGAGCTCTGGGATTTCATCAGAAATATCTTCATTTGTGTCTGAAGATGAACTGTCTTACGGGTTTGGAATGACATGAGGAATTAATGACAGAAATTTACATTTTTGGGTGAACTAACCCTTTACATATAGAAAACAGCTATTTTATATTGTAATAAAATTTAATATATTTAAAAAAAATATATTACTGTGATCAAAGATGAATTTATAACATCATTACTCCTGTCTTCAGTCACATGATCCTTTAGAAATCATTCTAATATGAGGATTCGCTGCTCAAGAAACATTTATGATTATTATCAGTGTTGAAACATTTGTGCTGCTTCATATTTTTGTGTAAACCATGGTGCATTTTTCATTAGAGACTTTTTTCAGACATAAACAATTGTACCAACAGCAAACTTTTGAAAGTTAGTGTATGTTTGAGGTTTTACTCCTAGTGCTTAAGAGATGTTGTCCGACAGGAGATCCGCTCCAACTACGGTGCAGGGCATCGCATAGAAGCATCAACATAAACAATTTATCACAGAGCCAACAATATTTAGTATACAACGCCAGGTTTATTAAAAGGAAAGAAGCTACAGCAGAGGCGAAATGTAGAAAAGAGAAAGAAGAATACAGAAAATAATTAAGAATTTAAGACTATAAATATACTCATTTGAGCAATGCAGAGGTCAAAGGGTTAGTTCACCCCAAAATGTCAATTCTGTCATTAATTCCTCTCCCTCGTGTCGTTCCAAACCCGTCAGACCTTTGTTCAGCTTCAGAACATAAATTAGGATATTTTTGATGACATCCGAGAGCTCACTGACCTCTCCACAGACAGCAATTTAATTAACTTTAATTTCCCAGAAATTTATTTAAAATAGTCCATGTGACTCGAGTGGTTCAACCTTCATGTTATTAAGCGATGAGAATACTTTTCGTGCGCAAACAAATAAACAAAAATAATGACTTTATTCGACAATGTCTTCTCTTCCCTGTCACTCAAAAATTATTGAGATTTTATATTACATATTTATTATTTAATAATATATTTATCAGTGAGAATATCTAGATGTAGATCTATATATCTAGATATTTTAGATGTAGAATCTTATAGTCTACATCGAAAAATCGTCAGATATCATTAGTACAGTTATTTTCAGGTATTTTTAGACTCAAATGAACTTTATATGTATTTATATATTATATAAATAATTTATTCCCCTAAACAATAACGTTTTAACTTTTAGACAAAGTCTAAATAAGTCTAATATTTTCAACACATCATTGAACAACATGTATTTAAATATGTATTTCACCAATACATTCAACTCTGAATTTCTGTCATCTCTTGTATTTGCATCTTTATCTGACACTTATTAACGTTGTGTGAGTAAAGAAACAGAATAAACTCGTGAGTAACAGAAGCAGCTTCTCATTTCTCTCTCTATCGTGAATCAGTTCATCATATAAACATGAGTTCAGTCTCTGGCGTCTCATTTCTCTCTCTATTGTGAATCAGTTCATCATATAAACATGAGTTCAGTCTCTGGCGTCTCATTTCTCTCTCTATTGTGAATCAGTTCATCATATAAATATGAGTTCAGTCTCTGGCGAGTAGAAATGGAGAAACTAGAGTCTATTGAATCAATTGCTTTGGAAAATGATTCAGTGATTCAAAGCGCTTTATTATTTCTATCTTGATTTCGACAATCATTAAATAAAAAAACATATAGTGTCTGTGTAATTTGTGTTCTTTTATTAGTTTGTAGTGCTAGTTTTGAGTGTTACTGAGACTGCGCTGATACTGAACTAGAGCTGATTGAGACACTCAGAGATTTAATGTGGATTTATTTTTCTTTCTGTTAATTATTCTCGTCTTAAACAGGACAAACACACAGAAAAACTCCTGGAGAAGGGACTGAGATCATTAATAAAGATGGTGTTTATTAAAGAGGAGAGTGAAGACCTGAGGATTGAAAATGTATTCAGTTTGAAACATGAAGAAACTGAGGAACAAACAGAGAAAGAGGAGAGTGAAGACGTGAAGATTGAAGAAACATTGAGAGCGAAAGGTGAAGAAACTGAAGAACACTCAGGTTGGTTTCATTCTCAAAGCTGAACTCGCTCATTTGATATTTTCAAGTTTACACGCTCACAGATCCTCTCATTATAACAAGCAAAGCTTACACTCAATGTAAATTATTTTTTGTGCTGTTAGATTCATTGATTTATTGAGGGATTTTCTGTCGATCGCACTATAACAAGTGCACTGCTCGCTTTCTGTAGTCTAAACTACATTCACAATTTGAAGAAAAGTTTTGTCATGTTTCTTAAGAGGACAAACATCCTCATATACTGCAAAGTTTGAAGAGCGCTTTTAATTGACTGAATCCGCTATCCTGTTCTGCGAGTCGCTCCTGAAATGGTCTAGACCAGGTAAACCCAGCCTGATCTGATGAGGATTTGATTTCGCCTGTACCTCAGGCTGGAAACCTGTACATATTTCTATCCTGCTTCTGTTACAAATTTGCAGGGACCAATCACAAACCGTCTTATCCACCTGGTGCGCTATTGGCGGGTTTAACACAATGACGGATAGAGAAGCCACGGATTGTCACTTTGCGGTGGGCGGTTTGCTCCTGGGATGGGGCCAAGAGACCTATGAGCTCTCTCAATCTCAAAATGTGAATTTATATGAGCCATTTCGGTAGCATCTTCATAAGAAACTGTGAGACAGTCTCAGAGCATTCGGCTTCAGGGAGGCTGACGATTCTTAGGTTTTTGCATCTTCCGTGATTTGATTTCGCCCTGCAGCTCAGGCTGGAAACCTGTACATATTTCTATCCTGCTTCTTTTACAAATTTGCGGGGACCATCAATCAGAAACCGGCTTATTCACCTGGCGTGCTATTGGCGGGTTAACACAATGACGGAGAGTTCGGTGCACGCGTGTAACCGAGTGCAATCTTTAAAAGTTCACAGTCGTCTTGTTTAAAGGGGTGGTAAACCACGATTTCACTATTCTAACTTTAGCTAGCGTGTAATGTTGCTGCTTGAGCATAAACAACATCTGCAAAGTTACAACATTCAAAGTTTAAAGCAAAGGGAGATATTTGCTTTTAAAGAAATCAGTTTCTAAGAACTACAGCAAACGGCCAGTAGGCGACTACACACATTCTTCCAGGGCTTGCTGACATCACCAGGCCCAATATTTACATAAACCCCTCCTCCGAGAATATTAAATAAGGGAGGGTGAGGCCATTTTGTATCGCGGCGCTGTTGTGGTATAAGTTAGTTAGGCTGGAGTGTTGTTGCCGCGATGCCGAGGAAACGCTGTTATTTTCATCCGGATTGCAGGTCTGGGGTACTTGCTCTGTTCAGCCTTCATAGAGACGGGGGTGCGTTGCAGAGCGTTTAACACACAGCATGTTATATGCACGTGTGTTTGAGTCAGCGGGGAATCAGGCGCGCAGGGCTCCTGCAGCACAACAGAGGAAAACATCCACCGTCTTCGCGATTTCAATGCCAGATTTGCACAACGTCAGCTGCGTGAAAAAAACACTGCTGGTGCGTGGATGCACGACGCGCGCGCTGCACATTTCACGGAGGACAAAACAAACTTCCACAAACTTCGCGAGTTCAATACAGGATATGCACAACGGCTTGTCCTGAAAGCTGGATTTACAAACAGAAGCTGTTTACGGGCCACAACCTGTAAGTCTGATTTATTTTTCATCGATGTGTTTTCCTGTAATAGGTTGTAGCAAGGAAGTAAACAGATGACAACGCTGTTCTGCAAACCAGTCTGTTAAATGCTCATTCATACTTGACGTTATCCGACGAACACCTAACATTACAAACACTAACGTTAAAATCTCAACAGCGAACCTGACATTAGTGTAAATGATTCTTTGATTAGAGCTTTTATGTATTGTTTATCTACAGGCATGCTAAACATGCTTCTGTGTGTGATTTGGCTAACTTACTAGTTAAAGCCAGTGCTTAGTGTTCGTTTTGGGTTAGTTCTTGCGACAGATATTTGGCTATAATCGTTCTAAAAATACAAAAGTTAAAGTGCCATTCAGTAGCGATCATTATAGATCCGCAGTCTTTACTCTTGAGGACTGAACAGGTTCTGCTCGATCATCTTCACTCAAATGTTCTGGGTCTGATTCGGGCAGGGCTCATATGGTTTTATTGACGCCGATCAAAGCACAGCCTCCGGTAAGGGGCGTGACGTTTCCGACAACGGTGCACTGAGGTTAGCGAATCAGAACACACTAGGCCAGCCAACCAATCAGAGCCCACTGCGTATTTTTGAGGGACTGGCTTCATACAACCCGGAAAGCATCAGACCGTTTTACAAGGAGGGACAGAGCAGTGTAGAATAAAGGTCAAATATATGAAAAATAAGGCAATTTTTTTTAAAACGAAGCATGAACACATGTTACAGTGCACCCCACAAACACAGTCAAGCCTTCAAAACAATGTGGTTTACCACCCCTTTAAAGCGCGGAACACACTTCAATCTGAGTTCCCACATGAGCATATGAAGTATTCAGTCCATGTTATCACGAAATTCAAACGATAAATGCCGTTTTTACTCTCTTCAATGTGGTGTGACTGATCACTGATGATGTGGCTGGGCGATGTGCGATCATCTGTGAAGGCGATCGATCATCTCTTCCTAAAGAATAAACATGAATGACCATCTGAAGGTATGCTGAGGATACATTACAGCTTACTGTCATGTATATATGTGGTGTAATCGCCAAATCAGTGTTTCAACAGCGGAAAAACGTCAATATAACCGCTTGTAAACTAAACAACATGTAGCATCTCATTTACCTCAGGCAGTCATTCAGTGTCCACAGAATTGTATTCACTAGAGTAAATCAACTCTTTCACTAAATATATGCTCTATATTAGTCTATATATTCATTATATTCTACTTAACCTGTTAGTGATGTCTGGATTATTTCATGCATGTTAAATAAACCTGTCGTGAAAATGACAGACACTGTGTATAAATTATTATAGTTCAACAACGAATTGGAGAAAAAACTATTTTATATTTAGAGTTAGAAGTTAATGTAAAAACTGCCTTATGTGAAGTTTACATGTTTGCGTACTGTGTGTTATTTGAGTGTTGATTATTATACCTAAAATAAATAGCAACTGAATTTAGGCTAATAGTTTGGGCTCTGTTGTTAACCTTTAATATTCATGTGCAAGATAGGGCTCTCTATATAGTTTAAAGAAATATCTTCAATAAACTTTTAGACATAATTTGATTAATTCAAGGACAGGGGGACAGTGCCCACTCCCCTGCGACACTATCACCTTTTTTACTCTGAGGAGTTTGCAGGTCTGAACACTAGATTCCGCGTTAATATGCTAATTCCGCGATTCTGTCCGCGATCACGGAAATTATAGGGCCCTAGACTCCCTACAGCCAGTCTTTCTTTCTTCACAAGCCACTATTTGTGTGACTAAATCTGCCATGACCAAACCTTCAGTGATGAATTTCAACAAATGCAACATGGATCTCCACCTTAACTGTTTGCTGAATAAATGCACTTTTGTAACCTATGTGACAATTCAATCTGGAAAATGAACAATTTTGAATCATTGAATCATTATTATTATATTAGGAGTTTTGCCGTTTTATGTTTTGAAGTTCCTAAAGGTTTTACCAGTTTTCATGATGTGAATCAGTTGAAAATGATATCGCCACTGGGACGTTCTAAAACGCTTAACATGAAAATGTGAAAAAGCTTAACTAAGCTTAATTAACTAAGACAGTGTTATTAACAAACCAAACTTGGTGAACACCATGCTAATAAGGCATACTATGTACAGAAAAGCAGATGAGCCCTGAATATGAACACAAGAAGTTTAATTAAGCATTTTCCTCCCATAATGAAAACGCTCAATGTGGCTTAATGTACACAGTGACATTAAAAGACCAAACTTAGGGTGCTTTCACTCTAGCAGTTTTGGTGCGCACCCGGGTTCGATTGACGTCAGAGTTCGGTTCGTTTGGATGATGTGAACACGGTCTTCCGAACTCGGGTGCGCACCCGCGAACCGTACCAGAGTCCGCTTAAAAAGGGTGGTCTGGGGTACGGTTCATGTGAACTCCGGTACGGTTCGCTGCTGATGTGAACGCAATCGTACTAAATCGCGGAAGTGAACCGCTTTTAATGACGTATGATTTGATAAAAATGTGTGTTTGTGTTTCACTCATTTAACTGACGAGCGTGACTGACATACTGCAAGCAGAGAGCTGTAAACCTCATTTCTGCTCGTCTTCAGCATTCTTTAGAGCATTGCAGTACATTTGCGGCATATAGACGCAAGTGCCATTATGTACTGAAGCTTTAGAAACAAAACCAACGGTTAAAAAACAAAAATATAAAAGTGAGGTGAGCAACGCTATGCATTTTGCCGCCTTCGCGCTCGCTGTCGTTACTAAGCAACCGGGTAAACAGCTGCTGCTTTGATGTTCGGATCCAAATAATATAA
The DNA here is from genome assembly GCF_949357685.1 of Gobio gobio. Taxonomy (NCBI): domain Eukaryota; kingdom Metazoa; phylum Chordata; class Actinopteri; order Cypriniformes; family Gobionidae; genus Gobio; species Gobio gobio. Next base: position 15,019,777 of record NC_137097.1, on the reverse strand, counting down.
TATGAACACAGTCCAGCGGGGGAGGGGGGAGCAATCGAACTCGGGTTCAGCCCAGGCAATCGAACCAAGTGTGAAAGCACCCTAAGTAAACATTATACTAATAAAGCCCACTATACAGAAACATTGGTTTGTGCAGAATTTGATCTTTTAATATCACTTAGTGGGCTACATTAAGTGATGTTAAGTTTTTAATTTATAACGGTTTTCTATGGGAGGAAAACGGGGACAGCCAGGGAAATTGTTTTCGAGAGCATCGTTCTTTGCTTTACGAATTTGCAGGTAAATCTGAATCTCTGGTTTGTCTCCTCTGCAAACGAACTGTTGCATCAAAAATCTTGTATTGATTTTGTATTGATTTACCATCTAATGAGATTATCATAGTTGGTGAAATGAAGTCGGTGTGCCACCTACAGGCCTTTTGGGTGAAGTGTAGGTTGGTATAGAACATGCAAAATGGCCATAACTACATTACCCTTTTTGGTAGAATAATCGTGATTATGATTTTGAGCAAAATAATCGTGATTATCAGTTTAACCATTAAGCCCTGATTTGGACTGGAAAAAAGAAAAGCATTTAAAAAAGAAAAATTGTTTTACTGCAATATATACATAACAAGACAGGGAACAACCAACAATGTAAGACACTTCCATTAGAATAAACACAGAGTTTGACTTTACGCAGGAATAATATATATATATATATATATAAAACAAGGAGCAAAGGGTCGAGACAAAAAGGTAGCCAAAAAAACATTTAAAAAAAACTACAATAATAAATACTTTGACAAAGAGAAACATAAGGTTTCAAACTTCTGATTATGTTTCTTGAAACATTTGAAGCTCTGAAACATTTTAACAAACTCCCATAGAAATATATTAAATGAGGGCTTACATTTTTTCCATTTACAAGTATGGATATGATATTAACCCATTAATAAAACAAAATTTACAGTATCAGAGAAGGATGAATTTAAATCACATTTAAAGAAGAGGACATCTTTTAGGGTTATAGGAGGTATTGTCTCCATTCTTACTGACATCCAGCTATATATATCAAACCAAAATTTAGAAGTAATATCACAATAAAAAAATAAATGATCAAGTGTTTCAGGAAAAGAAGGGCAAAAGACACAAGGATCCACATCGAAATTAAATTATTTCTGTAAAAAATCATTAACTGGGTAGATCTTAAACATAATTTTGTAATGGGTCTCCTTGACCTTTGGAGCAATTGGGTATGCCATATAACAGGTAAAAGCCTTATCCCTTACTGACATTTCAACATCTCCCAGAAAATAACAATGAAAATCTCCAATGATAATACGTTTGAGTTCTTTGTAGATAAGTTTATTACATTTATTGTCGAGAAAAGCATTTTTTGCAGTGTACTTTTACCTGTGATGATCTAAATAGTGTACTCATTAATTTATATAGACTTATAACTCAGTAATATTTAAATTTCACCCTTTAAAACCGAGGTTCTTGAAAGTTTTAAAGATATTGTTCATATACACTGCCGATTTTGCAGGTTTGCCCACTTACAAAGCATGTAGAGTTCTGTAATTATCATAGGTACTCTTCAACTTTGAGTGACGGAATCTAAAACAAAAATACAGAAAAACACGTTTTATGATTTTTAAATAATTAATTTGCATTTTATTGCATGACATAAGTATTTGATCACATACCAACCAGTAAGAATTCCGGCTCTCGCAGACCTGTTAGTTTTTCTTTAAGAAGCCCTCCTGTTCTCCACTCATTGCCTGTATTAACTGCACCTGTTCACACACTCAATCAAACAGACTCCAACCTCTCCACAATGGCCAAGACCAGAGAGCTGTGTAAGGACATCAGGGATAAAATTGTAGACCTGCACAATGCTGGGATGGGCTACAGGACAATAGGCAAGCAGCTTGGTGAGAAGGCAACAACTGTTGGCGCAATTATTAGAAAATGGAAGAAGTTTAAGATGACAGTCAATCTCCCTCGGTCTGGGGCACCATCCAAGATCTCACCTCGTGGGCATCAATGATCATGAGAAAGGTGAGGGATCAGCCCAGATTTACACGGCAGGACCTGGTCAATGACCTGAAGAGACCTGGGACCACAGTCTCAAAGAAAACCATTAGTAACACACTACGCCGTCATGGATTAAAATCCTGCAGTGCACGCAAGGTGCCCCTGCTTAAACCAGCACATGTCCAGGCCCGTCTGAAGTTTGCCAATGACCATCTGGATGATCCAGAGGAGGAATGGGAGAAGGTCATGTGGTCTGATGAGACAAAAATAGAGCTTTTTTGGTCTAAACTCCACTCGCTGTGTTTGAAGGAAGAAGAAGGATGAGTAAAACCCGAAGAACACCATCCCAACCGTGAAGCATGGAGGTGGAAACATAATTCTTTGGGAATGCGTTTCTGCAAAGGGGACAGGACGACTGCACTGTATTAAGGGGAGGATGGATGGGGCCATGTATCGCGAGATCTTTGCCAACAACCTCCTTCCCTCAGTAAGAGCATTGAAGATGGGTCGTGGCTGGGTCTTCCAGCATGACAACGACCCAAAACACACAGCCAGAGCAACCAAGGAGTGGCTCCGTAAGAAGCATCTCAAGGTCCTGGAGTGGCCTAGCCAGTCTCCAGACCTGAACCCAATAGAAAAAATTTGGAGGGAGATGAAGGGCCAAAATCCCTGCTGCAGTGTGTGCAAACCTGGTCAAGAACCACAGGAAATGTAGGATCTCTGTAATTGCAAACAAAGGTTTCTGTACCAAATATTAAAGGGTTAGTTCTTACTCTCATGACGTTCGATACCCGTAAGACCTCCGTTCATCTTCGGAACACAAATGAATATATTTGTGTTAAAATCCGATGGCTCAGAAAGGCCTCCATTGCCAGCAATGTAATTTGCACTCACAAGATCCATAAAAGGTAGTAAAGACGTCATAACAAAGTCCATCTCACTACAGTGGTTCTAGAATAATTTTATGAAGCGACGAGAATAGTTTTTGTGCGCAAAAAAATCTAAATAACAACTTTATTCAACAGGTGCTTGTCTTCCGACAAGGCCTCTGACGTGAACTCACGAAGCACCACAACGCATGCGCGAGAATAAAGCCGGCGTTCTGACACATGACCCGGAAGAGACTGTTACAAGCAGAGGAAGATGCGCCGTATCTAAGCTTTTGAATTCTACATTGATCATGCTTTAGGTCTTGGCGTAGTGGTCAAAATGGAGCTAAAGTGTGCATTTCCTGGACGCCCAAGCGCTGGCGCTACGTCATATTCTAGCACATGCATCGTAGTGCTTCGTCAGTTCACATCAGAGGCCCAAACGGAAAACAAGGACATGTTGAATAGTCTATTTTTTTTTTTTTTTGCGCACAAAAAATATTCTAGCCACTTAATAAAATTATTGTAGAACCACTGAAGATGGACTTTGTAACAACTCTTTAGTACCTTTTATGGGTCTTGTGAGTGCAAATTACCTTACACTGCATGAAAAGTGGGATTTTCGACCCCGTAAACGCCTGTATACTCCCGGAAATCTCCCTAATTTTCGGCAGTTTCCGACAATTTAGAGGCAGCGAACTTCGCGTTCGTCTGTGCCACAAATTGTCGTAAACGAACCATGACGTAGGTGGAGAGCCCCCCCCCCCCCGCTGAGAGACCGCGCGAAGGTGCGACACCTCTAATTAGCATATGAATAGCAGCGAAACCAGAGAGTCAACGGCCAGACTTGAATTTACTCACTCACTATTGGCTGAAGCCACTACATTTAAAAAAGAAAAATCCCTCGTGATTGGTTGGCAGATCACTGCAAACCAATCATTATTGGTCCCCCTGGCTCATTATTAATGTAAACCCCAATAATAATAATAAATATATAATTTATATTGTAAAAATTTGTTTTATATTAATGTTATTGTGCTATGAAGTATTCATACCATCAAGGAATATATGGGAAAATTATACGGACCGTGCCGTTCATTCAAAGAAAGAGCTTCATTTATAAGCATACAGCTGTTCATTCAAAGAAAGGGCTTCATTTATAAAACACAGCTGTTTATTCAAAGAAAGAGCTTTATTGTTAAACACACAACTATGTACAGTGCAGCAGTAATGTCTCGTAATGTAATGTAAAGTTCGGCGTGCTCCAGGCTGCGAGAGGGCGGTGGCCGCACAATCCATCCAGGCACCCCGTCAACAAAGCCGTCTTCCTCGTCAGATATGAGTTCGCGGACTTCCAAATGTCCACCTCATCCAGCACACTCTCGCTTCCAGCAACTGTAATACAATCCATAAAGACAATAAGCAACCTGAAAAATACTCACATTGACAAAAAACGGATCTAATATAATAAATCTTACCCTTTTTCTTCTTGATCGACTCCGAGCTAAACTGTAAGTTCAGGTTGTTTGTATCTGAAGCTGCGGCGTGTCGATTCATAATACGTCTTACAGGCAGCTGGGAAACAATTACATGAGACTGGTATTAATAAAAACAGTCACGGTAAAATTAAACAAGGAATGAGAAACACATTAGAAGTTACTTACACACAATTTCGTCGTGTTCAGCGGTTAAATCTGGGCTCACGGCTTCGTTATGAGGAGAGGATAGTCTGTGAAAACAAAATGTGCAGTTTTAAGCTTGGATCTATTAACGCATCCATTTCCTTATACAGCTGAATAAAAGCATATTCTTTAAATCGTAACGTTACATTACCCATGCTCTGGTTCATAGCGCCTGCAGTTTGCCTCAGAGTTGTGAAGACGAAGACAGCCTCCTGAAAATTAGTCGAAAAAGTTGGTCGCGTCCATGCAGAGTTGAAGACGGCGTCCTGTCATAGTTGATCGCGAAAAAGGAAAGCAGCAAAAAACATAGGAAATGTAAAAAAAAAAAAAGTTTAAAGCTCGTCTTCTACGCGTCATGGCCATGACCTCGACCTCGCACGTCATTGGACTAGGGCTCTACTATGGAACGCGCCCGGGGCCAAATCTCTTTATACGAAACGCGTGACTTATGACTGTTTTTTACGGTCTATGGTTTCAACACGCACTGTTTTCCGCGTCAACGCAGCAATTTTTTACGTGTTTCTTTTGTATGTGTAGACACGCACATTCTGGTCGTGTAACAGGCATACACACACAGTCGACGCACAGTTTTAACATGTTAAGAAGACACATTTGAACGTGTTTCTTTACGCGCACATTCTGTACATGTCGAAGTGTAATATATATATATATTTTTAAAGCAGACTTACCTTTAGATGTAGCCTAGGCTACATACATATTAATATAAGATATTAATTAATTGCTTAACTGACTACTGTGCTAGAGTAAAGTAGCCTAATGTTACAATGTATATTAAGTAAATGCTTAATATTATACAATTATTATAATTTATCTATATGGGTTTTTGTTTGTTTTTTAAAGTTAGGATATAACTTTTTGTATTTTGCTGTTTTTTGTCAAATAAAAATAAATAAATAAATAAATAAAGTTAGGATATAATTTCTAAAAGTATATATAGGCTAATTTACACAGCACATTTATAACTGAAAACACACACACACACACACACACACACACAACTTTATTCACTTTCACATAATAATGTTTTTATAATTTGGTGTTTAGTTTGTTGTAGAGTTTGTTTATACTGTTCTGTCTCTGTTTTGTTTCCAGGAACATCTGATGAGTGCTATAATAAAATGACTTCATTATATTTAAAATATGTTTTGATATACATTTTATTTATATTATTAATATTTTATTTACCCATAAACGTGTCTTTAGGAAGCCATACGTTATAGAGACAAGAATAACTTTTGCCATTTAAATGCCACTTTAATTTACTGAGGACCCATACAGCCAATGATCATGTGTGAAAACACTTATACATAAATTGATCACTTAGAAATCAAAACTAAGGTTTGAGAAAGAAAGAATATGCATACAACAAAATATATCGTTTCATAGCAGCTTCAGTAACAAGTTCAAAACAAATTCTGCTGTAAACCGGCTCTAACAAGCCAATATAGTGTCAATATTCAGCTCAAGTGACTTCAGTGTTGATTCAGTTCAGTTGATTTCAGTTCAACTGTAAATTCTCAGTTGTGCATATTTGTGTGTAGTTAGATATATGCAAAAACAACATTTTTGGAAGAGTTAAAATAGTTTTGCACAAAGTGTTGCTTTTGCAAGCGATGTCTGATGTTTTGCATGTTGTGTGTTTTGTGTGTAGAGTTACAAGAAATGGAGCCGTATTTTCAGAAATTGTGTGTAAGCAATTAGATAAAACTGTAAATGAATCTTTAAGTTAAGTTTGAGTTTATTTAAGTTCAGGACTCATAGTCCAGGTGTTAGTAATCTGTGCTTAATCTTTGTTCCAGGCAACAATTTTTTAACTCGCGATTTACTAGATTAGGCCGACTCTTGGCATAATTTAAACCCTGTCCAGGAAACCACCTCTTGAAAATCTGCATTGATAATTCATAAAATGTGGTGTGGTGCTCAATTTAAATGACAATTACAGAAAAACACAATCTGACTTAACTATAAACACAAACTTGTACTTTTCACATTTATGATTAATAGCCATTTAAAAAATCATTCACAGTGCAGGGTGGAAAAATTTATTTTGGTATGTAAACTGTATGCTTTCTTGATTTATTTGTGTGCTTTGGTTCATTGTCTTGTTGCATCACATAACCTCTCTAAAGGTTGAAGACATGAACTGCTGTCCTGTATTTTTGTTTTTTTACATAACATTGGTTATTGCTAATGACATACAGAGTAATTAATCTACACTGTGAGCCCGGACAAGTTGAATCTACTTAAAAAATTGGAGCAAACTGGTTGCCCTAAAAATTTAGTAATGTGAACTAAAACGAGTACATTTAAATTAAATTTAAGTTAACATTTTAACTTAAACTTTAAACTTGTTTTAGTTAAAAAAATTCAGAACCTATATAAAACTCCCCCTGCTGCTACTCTGATTTGCATTTGTGTAGCTCACAGCATGTTCATTTACATGATAAAGCCTCCCCTAGAATTAAGGGGAGGGGGGGGGGGGGTCATGGGGGGAGAACTGCCAAGCAAGGCCCACATCAATTTCCGACAATTTACGGCAGTTTTCGGTGTTGCCTGCAAATTGCCGTGCACAGTCGTAAACCTGAAGTTCCACGGCAATCTACAGTGCCACATACTGACGAAAATCCCACTTTTCATGCAGTGTTACTGCCAATGGAGGCCTTTCTGAGCCATCGGATTTCAACAAAAATATCTTCATTTGTGTTTGGTCTTTCGGGTGTCGAACAACATGAGTTACAGAATTTTAATTTTTGGGTGAACTAACCCTTTAAGATCTGTTTTTCTGACGTATCAAATACTTATGTCATGCAATAAAATGCAAATTAATTACTTAAAAATCATACAATGTGATTTTCTGGATTTTCTGGATTCGAAGAGTACCTGTGATAAAAATTACAGACCTCTATATGCTTTGTAAGTGGGCAAACCTGCAAAATCGGCAGTCTATCAAATACTTGTTCTCCCCACTGTAAATTGCACAGGAAAGCATACTTATCATAATTATAATTAATTTATTATATTTTTTATAATTACATTTTCATTTCTTAATTTTTAGGTTATATACAAACTGATATATTTTTAAACTGCCAAAATGATGCAGATTTTTGGTCTAACCGCCCAGCAATGCTCCTATCATCAATACATCCTTGATCAAACGCCTGCAAAATTCAACCCAACACCCAGATTTAACCCTAAATTTTCAGGATTACTTAAATTGAAGGCAGGCATTTTTCATTAAAGCTTAACTCTGCAAGACAGTGGCCCTCCAGGACCAAAGCTGCCCACCCCTGATCCCTAGGATAGGATAGGTTATATACATCATACTACCGTATGCCCTGGTATTGATGCTTTAAATGTCTAAATTGTTTTATGTATGTTTTTTTGCCCTAGACCTCATGGCATTGAAAAAGGCAAGTCATGAACTTGATGAAAGGGAAGAAGAGAAAGACCATTATGATAAACACCATGACTTCATGACTGGAGAAAGATCGACACAGGCTAAAAAAACTTCCTCACAAAAAAGAGACCAAAAGACAGGAACGAAAAGTTATTTCACCTGCCAACAGTCTGGAAAAAGTTTCAGAAATAACAGAGACCTTAACGTTCACATGAGAATTCATACTGGAGAAAAGCCTTACACCTGCCAACAGTGTGGAAAGAGTTTCACTGATAAACAAAACCTTAAAGTCCACATGAGGGTTCACACTGGAGAGAGGCCTTACACCTGCCAACAGTGTGGAAAGAGTTTTGGATGTAACGAAAACCTCAACGTTCACATTAGAATTCACACTGGAGAGAACCCTTACATCTGCCAACAGTGTGGAAAGAGTTTCGGACATAAACGAAGCCTTAACAGGCACATGAGACTTCACACTGGAGAGAAGCCTTACACTTGCCAACAGTGTGGAAAGAGTTTCAAACAACAAGGAAACCTTAAAAGCCACATGAGGATTCACACTGGAGAGAACCCTTACATCTGCCAACAGTGTGGAAAGAGTTTCAGACGGAAATTAAACTGTAACGTTCACATGAGGATTCACACTGGAGAGAAGCCTTACACCTGCCAACAGTGTGGAATGAGTTTCGGATGCAATGAAAACCTTAACGTTCACATTAGAATTCACACTGGAAAGAACCCTTACACCTGCCAACAGTGTGGAAAGAGTTTCAGACATAAACGAAACCTTAAAGTCCACATGAGGATTCACACTGGAGAGAGGCCTTACACCTGCCAACAGTGCGGAAAGAGTTTCGGACATAAACGAAGCCTTAAAGTCCACATGAGGATTCACACTGGAGGCAATTCGCGCGAGTGATTTACATGTTAAGTCTATGCAGAGACGCGAAATGGCATTCTGCGGTGCGATTCGCGCGAATTGAGCGTTTTGAACGCGCAATTCGCTCAAGTTGAAAAATCTGAACTTTGGCTGATATTTGCGCCGCGTTAACCAATTAGGAGCTTGCTCTAGTAGTGACAACAATGAGGAGAAAATCTGTATATTAATATCTGATTCAGACAATATGATTATCACTGTGATAATTCAAAGTCAGTGCTAGTTGGGTACAACTGTAACGTACAGTTATAGCCTAAAAATAAAAAAGTAATGAAACTTCACTTTGCCCTCAGCCTAAACGATTTGCCAGGGAACAAGTTTTAGATCCATGAGACCAAAGATCGTCCGTTACAAGACGAATTATAGCTCGAGACACACCACAGAGACATCCGAGCCAGCGGCAGACGTCAGAAGGACTGGCCGAGGAAAGGTTGCTCTCGCCGGCGTTGAAGAGCGCTGACCACCGTTGATCCGCTGGAGCTCACAACTCCGAAAACGCCAGATAAAATGTTCAAATAGGCACTCTTTATATAAATAAGCCACCGATTTGAGCTTTAACAACTACATTATCGCCTGAAAAAGTCTTAAAACTACGTTTTGTCACACATTAAAGGAACTGTATGTAAGAAATATATTTCAATTAATCATAAAATCGCCCTGATATGTCACTAGACATTAAGAAATCATGTTAATTTCAAATATTTATATCACTGACGGCCAGGATATTGTCATTTTAAAAGTGAAGTTGCAGCCCTCAACTGATGTTGATGTTGACATGTTGTGTTTTGGCCTGAAGCGCCACCCTCCACCTATCTACTACCTACTAGTAGTGTTTCGGCATCCGGGTTGCCAGCTCTGCTCTAGTTACCACAGCTGCAGCTACAAACTTTTTGGATAAAAAATAAAACTTAACAATAAAACGAAACCTATAAGACCTCGTTATGTATCAGAAAAACGTTGTGACAATGAATAAACAAAGAACTTGCTGTGTAGGACTCGTCACTTGCCATTGGAAGTTCCCTGTAGCAGCCTACGTTCCTGCTGTATCCTGCAGCTTATCTGGCAACCTCGAGTCAGGGGGAGGGGGAGAGGGGATACACCGCTCTACAGTCATTTGAAAGTGATTGCAGTACCAGTTTTGGCCCCAATCTTGCATACATTTCCTTTAACAGTAGATTTTAACAAAAAAAGACGTGTAAACACAGCCCATGTCAGCCATTTCTCAACGAGACGAGCCGGCTGACAGAAGCCCCTCCCATGACGCGAATTCGCGTCTGTTGTGAGGTGAATGTCACACGCGATTTGCACGAATTTCACGCGCGAATAAAGCGAGTAAACTCAAAATGTTCAAGCGTCCACCTTCGCGCCAATCGCGTCCGGTGTGAACACCACATTATAGTGACTGAGACCGGTCAGACACAAATATTTGTTAACAAATGATCCATAATATCCCTAATCCAACTTACAAACAGGAAGAACTAGGTGTCTGGTTACAGGACACATTAAAGGGCTAGTTCACCCAAAAATGAAAATAATGTCATTTATTACTCACCCCTATGCCGTTCCACACCCGTAAGACCTCCGTTCATCTTCGGAACACAAATTAAGTATTTGTGTTGAAATCTGAAGGCTCAGTGAGGCCTGCATAGGCAGCAATGAAATTTACACTCTAAAGATCCATTAATGTACTAAAAACACATTTAAAGCAGTCCATGCGAGTAGAGTGGTTCAATATTAATTTTATAAAGCCACAAGAATATTTTTTTAAATAAATTAAAATAATGACTTATATAGTGATTGCTGATTTCAAAACACTGCTTCATGAAGCTTCGGAGCGTGTTGAATCAGCGAGTCAAATCATGGTTTGGATGGCATATTAAACTGCTGAAATCACGTGACTTTAGCTCTCCAAACCACTGATCCGATACACTCCGAAGCTTCATGAAGCAGTGTTTTGTAATCAGTTATCACTATACAAGTCGCTATTTAGTTTTTTTTTTGGCGCACCAAAAATATTATAATCGGATTTCAACAAAAATATCTTTATTTGTGTTCCGAAGATGAACCGAGGTCTTACGGGTGTGGAACGGCATGAGGGTGAGGAATAAATGACATTATTTTTATTTTTGGGTGAACTTACATTTTGTAACCCACATGAATTTTGTGGTACATGCTCTGAGTAGTTCTGTTCAAGTCAAGTCAACTTTATTTATATAGCGCTTTTTACAAGGCAGATTGTTTCAAAGCAGCTTCACAGTATTAAACAGGAAAATAATGATGCAGTGATGTCATCAGCTCATTTCAATTATTATACAGTGACAATGTGGGCAGATCAGTAATGTAGTTGATATAGTTAATGTAGTTTACTAATCAGATTTATTTGAATATTTAGTTGAAAATGTAGTGTCCCCACCTGAGCAAGCCAAGTCAAAGGCGACAGCGGCAAGGAACCAAAACCCCATCAGGAGCATAATGGAAAAAAATAAACCTTGGGAGAAACCAGGCTAAGTCGGGGTGCCAGTTCTCCTCTGGCCAATTAACAAACAGTGTATGATTTTTTTTCAGGCGACTTTACAGGTCAGGGGTCATATTAGATCAGAATATTCAAAAGATTGGAGGCAACACGGTTGAGACTGGTTTATTGAGGATGATGTATCGATTAAACAATTATTACATTTAAATATTCTAAAGATCAGAGTCATCACGGCGGGGACGGGTTTACTGAGAATGACATATCGATTAAACAATTAATTAAACTGCAATTTTCGAAAGATCGGAGCCATCAGGCCGGACATGGGTTTATTGTGGATGATATATCGATTAAAAAATTATTAAATGGGAATATTCGAATGCCGGAGACGGGTTTATTGAGGATGCCATGTCGATGAGGTAATTTAAGGATCGATCGCCTGCAGTTGATTTCGATATTCTCGGTATTATCAGCTGGCCAGAATTTTGAGACCGCAGTGGACGTGATGGCGAGGTTAGAGCTGCCAGGCAGGAGGTCGAGAGGAAGACCAAAGAGGAGGTTTATGGATGTAGTGAAGAAGGACATGAAGGTAGTCGGTCTGAGAGAAGAGGATGCAGGGGATAGGGCTAGATGGAGGCAGATGATTTGTTGTGGCGATCCCTGAAGGGAACAGCTGAAAGGAAAAGAAGAGTAGACGTGATGGCGTATATAATATGTTAAGAGCTCGCTCAAGTACTGGGAAGCTAAACCATTTAGTGCTTTGTAAGTAATAAGCAAGATTTTAAAATGTATGCAATGTTTAATAGGGAGCCAGTGCAGTGTTGACAGAACGGGCTAATATGGTCATACTTTTTGGTTCTAGTAAGAACTCGAGCTGCTGCGTTTCGGACCAGCTAGAGTTTGTTTATTAAGCGAGCAGAGCAACAACCCAGTAGAGAATTACAATAATCTAGCCTTGAGGTAATGAATGCATTAACTAACTGTTTAGCATTTAACATTGAGAGCATATGGCGTTATTTAGATATATTTTTAAGATGGTAGAATGCAGTTTTACAGATGCTAGAAATGTGGCTTTCAAATGAGAGATTGGTATCAAAGAGCACACCCAGGTTCCTCACTGACGACTAGGACTTGACAGAGCAGCCATCAAGTGTTAGACAGTATTCTATGCTACTACTTTTGGAGCTTTTTTGTCCAATAATTAAAAATTCTGTTTTTTCTGAATTAAGTTGCAGGAAATTACTAGTCATCCAATTTTTTTATGTAGAGCTGAGTATCGTCAGCATAACAATGAAAACTAATGCCATGCTTTCTAATGATATCTCCCAGTGGTAGCATGTACAGGGTGAAGAGTAGCGGTCCTAGCACTGAGCCTTGTGGTACTCCATACTGAACTTGTGATCGGTGTGACATCTCTTCATTTACTGCTACAAACTGATAACAGTCAGATAGATATGATTTAAACCATGCCAAAGCAATTCCACTAATGTGTTCAATTCCTACATAATTTTCGAGTCTATTCAGAAGAATGTTGTAGTCGATAGTATCGAATGCAACACTAAGATCGAGTAACACCAATAGAGAGATGCAACCACAATTGGATGATAAGAGTAAATCATTTGTAACTCTAATGAGAGCAGTCTCAGTGCTATGATACGGTCTAAATCCTGACTGGAAATCCTCACAGATACCATTTCTTTCTAAAAAGGAGCATAATTGTGAAGACACTGCCTTTTCAAGTATTTTTGACAGAAAGGGAAGATTTGAGATTGGCCTGTAATTGACTAATTCTGTAGGATCAAGTTTGCGTTTTCTTAATAAGTGGTTTAATAATAGCCAACTTAAAAGTTTTCGGTACATATCCTAATGACAAAGATGAATTAATGATATTAAGAAGAGGATCTATGACCTCTGGTAGCATCTCTTTTAATAGCCTAGTCGGTACAGGGTCGAGCATGCACGTTGTTGATTTTGATGATTTAACGAGTTTAGCCAATTCTTCTTCTCCTATAGCTGTGAATGAGTGTAATTTTTCATTAGTGACACTACAATGCTCTGATGTGATACTGTAGTAGACGGCTGCATGGTTAAAAATGTTTTCCTAATATTATCAATCTTACATGTGAAGAAGTTCATAAAGTCATTACTACTGTGTACAAACATCAGAAGTTGAAGCTTTATTTTTGGTTAATTTAGCCACTGTATCGAATAAATACCTAGAGTTGTGTTTGTTTTCTTCTAAGAGAATCGAGAAATAAGCAGATCTAGCAGTTTTTACGGCCTTTCTTTATGCGATCATGCGCTCTTTCCACGAATTGCAAAAAACCTCTAGTTTTGTTTTCTTCCAGCTGTGCTCCATTTTTCTGGCTGCTGTTTTAAGGGCCCGGGTGTGCTTGTTGTACCACGGCGTTGGACTATTTTCTTTAATCTTCTTTAAGCGCAGGGGAGCAACTGTGTCTAAAGTGCTGGTTATTGCACATTTGTACTCCTGTGCAGTTGCAGAATCTTTGAAGCACTCTTTGATGAGTGGCCCGAGATGAGCTGCGACAGCCAGTGGTTTCTTAGGCTGATCGAAGACCACATGCAACCAAATTAGATGACTTACTTTTAAGACTAGTCTAAGCAGTTTAGACTAGTCAACCAGCCCCTGGTTAATCTATTGACTAAACATGTTATACATGTGGTCTTTGTTCGCTATGGTAAGCAATTCTAAAACATTTCAAAAGATCCATGGTCAAAAACATAGTCAGGGTTTTGGGGACCAGTTTGGGGATTACAAAGTTGAAGAACTCTTCATTTAATTTATTTGTTGGGTGAGGGATATTGTGGATTATTTATTAATATTAAACATACTAATGGTAAAAAGTGTAATTACACTGCATTCAGCACAATCTGGGCTACCATAATATGAGAGCATCATGTAATGCAAAGGCATATTTTGAGTACACCATTATACCTGGAAATAAATCCTGATTTACTATTTAATTATATTGCTTCTTTTTTTTTTTTATTACCTGTGATACTTTTTTTCAGGATTCTTGGATGAATAAATTAATTAATGGCTGATGAAAATTCAGCTTTGCATCACAGAAATAAATTATATTTAATAGTATATGTATATCAAAATAGAAAACCATTATTTTAAATGGATTTTTGGTCAAATAAATGTTTGCTTGATGAGCATAAGGCTTCTTTCAAAAACATTAATTCAAATAGTAATGTGTCCAAACATTGACTGGTACTTTATTTATAGTATCTGAGCAGAACTTTGCAAACAAAATCTTTATTGATGTGACGCTAGGCTACTTTACAGTAAACGCTTCATAATCTGTCCAAAACAGGCCAAAGAAATCTTGTGTTGTCTTGCGTCTATGACATGTTAATCTGCAGTTTTATATGTTTGCTAAAACATTTTATTTCAGTATTTATTACATATTTATTACATCACTCATCTCAGTATAGTTTGGGTAAACTGTATGTGTAGTAGGGCTGCACGATTTAGGGAAAATGTCATATTGCGATTATTGAGGTCAATATTGCGATATGCGATTGCAAAATAATAAACAAATGGTATCATGAGTCAACTTGCTTGGTTCTCAAGGAAAATGCACACACAGATTACCGATAATGCTGAAATTTGTATTTCTCAACTCAAACTAGCAACAACAACAAACAAATGCACAACGTTTTCAAATTATTATTATTTTTTTTACAAAATTAAGTAACATCTTTGCATTTCTGCAAACATACTTGTTATTGTCTCAATAGTACAGCTAAATAAAATAAATAGAACTAAAAAATTTCTATGTTCATGAAAATAAGATATTTTGAACATTCTGTCCAAACAAGGATATTTTAGCTGGACGTAACATGTTTGTATACACTTTCAAAAAGGAATTTGGATATAAATGTGTGGTTCACTCAATCAAACCACTAAAACTGTCGTTGGTCATTTACAAAAACAAAAACATAGGCAACAAACTGGTACTTCCAAATCCTCTTTCTAAAAAGCTCTACTTATCACTTGAGAGGTTCTTTGCCAAAAAAACAAGCATTTCCACCTTGTCTGGTTTCAGACAGGAGCGATGATTCGATACAACATTACCACTAGTGCTAAAAGCTCTCTCTGATGCAGAGCTTGTTGCTTGTATGCACAGATATTTCTGTGCTAGTTTGCATAGCCTAGGGAAGTTTATTTTGTGTAACTTCCACCATTTCAGCGGGTCTTCTCCATGGTCTACACTTGGCATGTAAATGTAAGCGTTGAGTTCCACAGCCACTGCTTCTCTAAATTGTACCATGGGATCAAATGTGGTTTATGCTGTTGGTGTTGTTGTGCGTGTGTTTTCCTTGAAGAAACTGGCCAGAGTTTTCTTCTTGGCTTTAGCAGCAGGTGGATTTTCCACATCTAGGCTATCCTTGTCCATCGCTGCATTGCTTGTTTGGGCTACAGGCTGCTGCTGATGAATTTCCTGAAACAAATAAAAAATTTACATGTTTTAGAAGTCTGTTACATAGAATTGTAGCCAGTTAAGTAAACACTGTGTTTTCACTCACTATCAACTCAGAGATGACTCGTTCCTTTAAGGTCTGGGTCTCTTCTGCAGAGATATATTGTGTTCGGAACCTTGGATCTAGGAATGTGGGCATGTTTAGCAGGTCCTGAATGACTTAATATTTCTCGTTGAGGTAGTTCAAAATTTTAGATTTCAGTGATTTGGTCAGGCCAGTGTCCTCTTCCTCTTCAGCCAGCACTGAGGTATTCAAAATATGCAGAGCAGGCTTCACATAAGATATGCTCACATATCGTTCACCTGACAGGGCATCCGTGAAGTCCTGGAGTGGGCTGAGTGCTTTGTTGACAGATTCCAGGACCTCCAGGTCCTGCCATGAGGGCAGTAGGTGTCGCACTTTGCGATCTGCAGAGAGAACCTTGGACAAAGCATTTTACTGCTCCAGGACTCTAGCAATCATTTTCTGAGTAGAACCCCAACGTGTTGAGCAGTCTGTCACCATGGCATGCTCTGGGAGGTTAAGCTCTCTTTGTGCTTCCCTCAAAGCAACTCTCTTCTTCCAGCTATGGGAGAAGGGGCCCACAATCTTCCTGCATATCCCAGTAGCCCGGTTAATGCAATGTGCATTATCTTTCAGGGCATTTCCTGCGAGTGATAAGACAAAACATTTACTAACTACAGTGACTAAAAACATTCATATTTTAATATTCACACTCTGATTAAATGCCCAGTTCCAAACTAATAGCATAAAAACAGTAATACAAAAATGACAACAAACACTTTGATATTCATATGTCACCACTCTAAGCTATAAATGTTAGTGCAGTAGTAGGAAAATAGCTGTGGCAGATGTGTAATTTATACACAACCCTATATATACGCAGCCCTAAATAAAATAGGCCACTCTTAGTATGATTTGTGGCACACATAACACTGTATTTAAAATTGTTATTCTTAAATTAACAACTATCCCAAAACCCCAAATAATAGTATAATATTTTATACTATTGTACTCTTAAAAGTACAATAGTATAAAATAATTGCGATAGCCTAATAACAAAAGCTGAAATCAATTTAACTTCCCGATGGCCAGATGAAGTCTATGCCCAAAGCCCTGGACCCTAGTCCACTGATTAAGCTCCACCGCTTTGACAACACTAGTGCGGTTGTCTGTTGTTATGGCAACCTGACACTCCTCATGGAGGTCCCATGCAGCCAAAGCCTCTCTCAAGCCCATAGCTATGTTCTCTCCCGTGTGGTCTTCTGGGAAAGAGGATGTTTGCAGGCAGCGGCTTTTCAGTTCAAAATAAAATTATTGTAGAACCACTGAAGATGGACTTTGTAACAACTCTTTAGTACCTTTTATGGGTCTTGTGAGTGCAAATTACCTTACACTGCATGAAAAGTGGGATTTTCGACCCCGTAAACGCCTGTATACTCCCGGAAATCTCCCAGTTTTCGACAATTTAGAGGCAGCGAACGTCACGTTCGTCTATGCCACAAATTGTCGTAAACGAACCATGACGTAGGTGGAGAGCCCCCGCTGAGAGCCCGCGCGGAGGTGCGACACCTCTAATTAGCATATGAATAGCAGCGAAACCAGAGAGTCAACGGCCAGACTTGAATTTACTCACTCACTATTGGCTGAAGCCACTACATTTAAAAAAGAAAAATCCCTCGTGATTGGTTGGCAGATCACTGCAAACCAATCATTATTGGTCCCCCTGGCTCATTATAAATGTAAACCCCAATAATAATAATAAATATATAATTTATGTTGTAATAATTTATGTTTTATAGTAATGTTATTGTGCTATGAACTACACTATTCATACCATCAAGGAATATATGGGAAATTTTGCCCGGACCGTACCGTTTATTCAAAGAAAGAGCTTATAAACATACAGCTGTTTATTCAAAGAAAGAGCTTTATTGTCAAACACACAACTATGTACAGTGCAGCAGTAATGTCTCTTATGTTGTCCTCCAAAAACGTCAAAAAGAAGCGCGCAAAACATTCGGGAAACATAGGTGTATATAGCGGTGGCCGCACAATCCATCCAGACACCCCGTCAACAATGCCGCCTTCCTCATCAGACATGAGTTCAATGGTCGCGCACTTCCAGTCCATCTCATCCTCACCCAGCACACTCTCGCTTCCAGCAACTGTAATACAATCCATAAAGACAATAAGCAACCTGAAAAATACTCACATTGACAAAAAACGGATCTAATATAATAAATCTTACCCTTTCTTCTTGATCGACTCCGAGCTAAACTTCGCAGTTTCCGCCTGCTATGTAAGTTCAGGTTGTTTGTATCTGAAGCTCCGGCGTGTCGATTCATAATACGTCTTACAGGCAGCTGGAAATCAATTACATGAGACTGGTATTAATAAAAACAGTCACGGTAAAATTAAACAAGGAATGAGAAAAACATTAGACGTTTTACTTACACACAATGTCGTCATGATCAGCGGTTAAATCTGGACTCGCGGAAATCTCTCCAAGCAGATAAGAGGTCACGGCTTCGTTATGAGGCGAGGATAGTCTGTGAAAACAAAATGTGCAGTTTTAAGCTCGGATCTATTAACGCATCCATTTCTCTATACAGCTGAATAAAAGCATATTCTTTAAATCGTAACGTTACATTACCCATGCTGTGGTTCATAGCGCCTGCAGTTTGCCTCAGAGTTGTGAAGACGAAGACAGCCTCCTGAAAATGAGTCCAAAAAGTTGTCCGCGTCCATGCAGAGATTGAGTTGAACACGGCGTCCTTTCATTGTTGATCACGAAAAAGGAAAGCAGCAAAAAACATAGGAAATGTAAAAAAAAAAAAAAAAAAAAAGTTTAAAGCTCGTCTTCTACGCGTCATGGCCTCGACCTCGCACGTGATTGGACTAGGGCTCTACTATGGAACGCGCCCGGGGCCAAATCTCTTTATACGAAACGCGTGACATTTGACCGTGTTAACAACTGTTTGTCCGCGTCAAGCAGCAATTTTTTTACGTGTTTCTTTTGTATGTGTAGACACGCACATTCTGGTCGTGTAACAGGCATACACACACAGTCGACGCACAGTTTTAACATGTTAAGAAGACACATTTGAACGTGTTTCTTAACGCGCACATTCTGTACATGTCGAAGTGTAATATTTTTTTTTTAAAGCAGACTTACCTTTAGATGTAGCCTAGGCTACATACATATTAATATAAGATATTAATTAATTGCTTAACTGACTACTGTGCTAGAGTAAAGTAGCCTAATGTTACAATGTATATTAAGTAAATGCTTAATATTATACAATTATTATAATTTATCTATATGGGTTATTGTTTGTTTTTTAAAGTTAGGCTATATATCATTTTTAAAAGTATATATAGGCTAATTTACACAGCACATATTTATAACTGAAAACACACACACACACACACACACAACTTTATTCACTTTCACATAATAATGTTTTTGTAATTTGGTGTTTAGTTTGTTGTATAGTTTGTTTATACTGTTCTGTCTCTGTTTTGTTTCCAGGAACATCTGATGAGTGCAATAATAAAATGACTTCATTATATTTAAAATATGTTTTGATTTTCATTTTATTTATATTATTAATATTTTATTTACCCATAAACGTGTCTTTAGGAAGCCATAAGTTATAGAGACAAGAATAACTTTTGCCATTTAAATGCCACATTAATTTACTGAGGACCCATACAGCCAATGATCATGTGTGAAAACACTTATACATAAATTGATCACTTAGAAATCAAAACTAAGGTTTGAGAAAGAAAGAATATGCATACAACAAAATATATTGTTTCATAGCAGCTTCAGTAACAAGTTCAAAACAAATTCTGCTGTAAACCGGCTCTAACAAGCCAATATAATGTCAATATTCAGCTCAAGTGACTTCAGTGTTGATTCAGTTCAGCTGATTTCAGTTCAACTGTAAAATTCTTCAGTTGTGCATATTTGTGTGTAGTTAGATATATGCAAAAAAAAGAGTTAAAATAGTTTTGCACAAAGTGTTGCTTTTGCAAGCGATGTCTGATGTTTTGCATGTTGTGTGTTTTGTGTGTAGAGTTACAAGAAATGGAGCCATATTTTCAGAAATTGTGTGTAAGCAATTAGATAAAACTGTAAATGAATCCAGTTTATTTTAGTTCAGGACTCATAGTCCTGGTGTTAGTAATCTGTGCTTAATCTTTGTTCCAGGCAACAATTTTGTAACTCACGATTAACTAGATTAAGGCCTACTCTTGGCATAATTTAAACCCTGTCCAGGAAACCACCTCTTGAAAATCTGCATTGATAATTCATAAAATGTGGTGTGAGCTCAATTTAAATGACAATTACAGAAAAACACAATCTGACTTAACTATAAACACACAAACTTGTACTTTTCACATTTATGATTAATAGCCATTTAAAAAATCATTCACAGTGCAGGGTGGAAAAATTAATTTTGGTATGTAAACTGTATGCTTTACTTGATTTATTTGTGTGCTTTGGTTCATTGTCTTGTTGCATCACATAACCTCTCTAAAGGTTGAAGACATGAACTGCTGTCCTGTATTTTTTTTTTTTTAACATAACATTGGTTATTGCTAATGACATACAGAGTAATTAATCTACACTGTGAGCCCGGACAAGATGAATCTACTTAAAAAATTGGAGCAAACTGGTTGCCCTAAAAATTTAGTAATGTGAACTAAAACGAGTACATTTTAACTTAAACTTTAAACTTGTTTTAGTTAAAAAAATTCAGAACCTAGATAAAACTCCCCCTGCTGCTACTCTGATTTGCATTTGTGTAGCTCACAGCATGTTCATTTATATGATAAAGCCTCTCCTAGAATTAAGGGGAGGGGGGGTCATGGGGGGAAAATTTCCGACAATTTACGGCAGTTTTCGGTGTTGCCTGCAAATTGCCGTGCACAGTCGTAAACCTGAAGTTCCACGGCAATCTACAGTGCCACATACTGACGAAAATCCCACTTTTCATGCAGTGTTTGGAATGCTGCATTTTTATTTAGAGCGCAGTAATGTAATGAGTCACCAGCCGATTACCTGACACAGCTACATCTACTGGGCAGCTAATTCAAGTTCTCCACCAGGGGGAGATATAGGGGGATTTCCCACCCCACTACATTCAGATACCAATTTGCAAAAGTATCATTATGTCATGACTTTACTTGTTGAGGCACATGACCAGTAACACATTGTTAAGTAATATGTCATTGTGGTTATGGCTTTTGAATTAATTTTGAATTAGTTAATAGTATCTTGCACATCTTCTGTTTGATGCAGCTAATGTTATGGGACATGTCTATTGCAAGTTCAACCCCTATACTGTGATAAGGTGCTTCATTGTCTCTTATGATTGCAAATCTAACAAATTCTTAATTGCAGTATCTAATCTTATCATTTGTTCAATTAAAGCAGTGCATATCACTCCCAAAACAATTGATCTGCTTAATTAATGATATTTACAGTTAATTTGAATATTTACTTTTTACTTTCGGTACTTGAGTACGTTTTAAATCGGATACTTTTGTACTTTTACTCAAGTGATGTTTGAATGGAGGACTTTCTACTTTTACTGGAGTCATTTTTTATTTATACAGTATATATACTTTTACTTAAGTATAACTTTTGAGTACTTTTACCACCCCTGCAAAGTCATAGCTTCTCTTTAATTCCAGGCTAATTATGTGGCATAGACATGTTTTTATTTAGACATTTTAGACATTCTCTTACATTTACTACTATTGGCAGAGAACAACAATGTTCAAACTGTCAACTCATGGGGAACAAACAAGTGTATTCAATGATTTAAAAAAAAGATTGTTTCAGTCACTCAGTATGTATTTTTAATCATGTTAAAATGGAGTACGATTTAGAATTTCATTGCGAATGCAAGCTTGCAGAGAGCCCCCACCCACACGCTCTTCTGATTGGCTAGGATTTCTGATTGATCTTGTCGAGTTTCAAGAAAAGTCTGGTTTTGAGTTTAAAGGGTTAGTTCACTTCAAAATGATAATGTCCTGATAATTTACTCACCCCCATCTCATCCAAGATGTTCGTGTCTTTCTTTCTTCAGTGGAAAGGAAATTAAGTTTTTTGAGGAAAACATTCCAGGATTTTTCTTCACATAATGGACTTCAATGGCAACCAAAATGTTAAACGTCCAAATCAATGCTCTTTCAAAGGAAGGGGTTCAGAGACTCTGCGCGATCCCGCGATCCCAGACGAGGAATAGGGTCGTATCTTGACAAACCATGGGACATGAAAAAAATACAAAAACAAAAATAGATTCAAACAAAGCAGAAGAGTTGCATCTCTCAGCAATGTTTCGTTCTCGAAAAATTCACAGTTTTTGAACAGTCGGTTAGAACAAATTAGTTGAATGATTCTAGAATCCATTACGCCACCAACTATACTGGCAGTTTATCGTTTCATAGACCTGTGATAATTACATTTCCCCCAACATTTCATATTTCTATTTTTAAAATATTATATTTAAAACATAAATCTAAAAATCTCATGGCATTATTTAGGCAATTGTAATTACAGTGCAAGTGGATTTTGATTTTGTTGATACTAATTTAATTATTATAATAGCCATATAGTGTATCGCGGTAAATAGTGTAATTACTTAAAAAGATGGTCAACAATATGTAACTTTACTTTATAAGAGGTGTGCCCTAAAAAGTGTGCATGCAATTTTGAGAACACCAAGGAAAGAGCCCGTTCTTTTGTCTGTTTGGACACTTCAAACACACGTTTGCGTTGCCTGTTTGGTTTACACATCAAAAGCGTGCGATTTGACATCAAAACGCGCGTCATTGACGCGTGATTTACCATAAACACATGTTTTTAACGTGTTCTCTGGGGTCACGGAAAATGCGCGTCTGAAACGCTCATAATTTTGAGATGGTTCATCTAAATGTGTCTAGAGTTTGTTTTTATTTTGCATGTTTTTTTCTCAGATTGAGCTCCCTGACATTCTGACAGCAATGTCTTGTGTGGCTCAAAAATGGGTTGAATACATGCAATTGCAATTTTAGTCTGTTGGCAATTTAGTTTTTTTTAGGCACACGTTACTTACAGTATTTGCACTGACTGCAGTCTTGAGACTGTTATTTACATATTTACATTTTATGTACTGGTGTTATTGTTGCATACATATTTCTAAAATTGTAGCCTATGATGTTACTGTTCAGTTATTATTACACAATACTTTTTTCTGACCTTTTTTAATTTTGCCTCTGACAAATAACGTAAATTGCAACAAAAAAAACTAAAACTAACACTAATAAAAATTTAACTAAAACTAAGCATTTAAAAAAAAAAAAACTAAACTAGCAAACCCACTTAAAAAACGAATTAAAACTAAACTGAATTTGAAAACAAAGTAAAAACTAAATAAAATTAAAAAGCAATGAAAAATGCACAACTATAATAATCTTGGAGGGCAGTAGAAGACCACTTATTGTCTCACTTTCATTTAAAACTGATTTTCATCAGTTTCTCCACTAAAGCAAAACCAGGGTTTGTAGGTTAAGTCTATAATGCATGCTTACACAAACAAATGTTTTCTTTTGTTTTTCAATAGGTAAGGAGTTGAAAGAATTTGAAGTACACAAGTTTGACATTTATCATTGGATACTTTATTAAGTAGTAGATTAAATATGCAGTTTACATGTTTATGTAAGAAACAATCTCTCAATAACATTGTTATATATAGAATGAATGATGTATTATTAAATGCAACACTGCATTACTTTATCTAACATTTATCAGCGTTGTGTGAGTAAAGTAACAGAATAAACTCATGAGTAACAGAAGGAGCGGCTCATTTCGCTCTTTATGGTGAATCAGTTCAAACATGAGTTCAGTCTCTGAGTGACGAGAGAACCGGAGCTTTAGACTCTCCGAGTCAATTGAACCGATTGATTCACAACAAATGATTCAGATATCTCGATTTATACAAATCATTAAATAGCTAAACTGATTAATATATTATAGGTCTCAGTAATTTGCATTCCTTTATTAATTTGTAGTGTTAGTTCTGAGTGTTTTTCGCTCTGACTGATGAATAGAGATATAATTTTGGCGATAAATGACAATACAATATTCATATTTCAATACAGGGGGGTAGGTTCAGTTACCAAATGGTTTCCGGGTGCAATCTTTAACAGTTCACAGTCGGCTTGTTTGAAGCGCGGAACACACTTCAATCCGAGTTCCCACACGAACATATTAAGTATTCAGTCCATTTTATCACGAAATTCAAACGATAAATACCGTTTTGACGCTGTATATGGCGTGACTGGTCACTTCATGATCACAGTTCAAGCGGCCGCGCGATCATCTGTGTGAAGGCTATCGATCATCTCTTACTAAAGAATAAACATGAATGACCATCTGAAGGTGTGCTGAGGCTGAGGTATGACATTACAACTTACTGTCATGTATATATGTGGTGTAATCGCTAAATCAGTGTTTCAACGGCGGATATATAACTGCTTTTAAACTAAACAATGTCATGTAACGTCAGCATCACATTTAACGTTACCTCAGGCAGTCATTCAGTGTCCACAGAATTGTATTCACTAGAGAAATCAACTCTTTCACTAAATATATGCTCTATATTAGCCTATATATTCATTATATTCTACTTAACCTGTTAGTGATGTCTGGATTATTTCATGCATGTTAAATAAACCTGTCGTGAAAATGACAGACACTGTGCATAAATTATTATATTTCAACAACGAATTGGAGAAAAAAACTATTTTATAATTAGATTTAGAAGTTAATGCAAAAACTGCCTTATGTGAAGTTTACATGTTTGCATACAATGTGTTATTTGAGTGTTGATTATTATACCTAAAATAAATAGCAACTGAATTTAGGCTAATAGCTTGGGATCTGTTTTGTTAACCTTTAATATTAATGTACAAGTAAGGGCTCCCTATATAATTTACAGAAATATCTTCAATACACTTTTAGATATAATTTAATTAATTCAAGGACAGACACTTTTTTTCTTCTTCAGTAAACCACTGTTAAATCTAAAAAGCAATTTTGTAAAACTGCTGTACCGAACTCGTACCGAACCGTGATATCAAAACCGAGGTACCGAACCGTGAGTTTAGTGTAGCGTTACACCCCTACTGTCAGTCTTTTATTTTTTGTGTCATGTGTCACAACACTTCCTTGAGTTCCAGGCGTTTCCGTGTTGTAAATAAAATCATTTTTTTTAATATTAAATGTGTCATTCTCTTTAAGTCACGCTCAGAAATGTGTCATTTGCATATTAACCCCCCTCTCACCTTTTTTACTCTGAGGAGTTTGCAGGTCTGTATTAGGAAAATGTTATATTCATCAAACTAAATGGAGTAACTCAAAACCCAAGTTGGCTCAATTTCAAACAGCCTTTAAAGTTTATTTAGAAGAAGTTTTGTTTTAATCAAAAAGCCCAAAGAACTGAATCTCTGCTTAATTAACTTAACTTATGTTTGTGATGCACTTTAATTTTAACTTCAGCTTTTTTCTTCACACTATTATAATGATGGCGTTTATCAAAGAGGAGAGTGAAGACATGAAGATTGAAGAAACATTGAGAGTGAAACATGAAGAAACTGAGGAACACACAGAGAAAGAGGAGAGAGAAGACATGAAGATTGAAGAAACATTGAGAGTGAAACATGAAGAAACTGAGGAACAAACAGAGAAAGAGGAGAGAGAAGACATGAAGATTGAAGAAACATTGAGAGTGAAACATGAAGAAACTGAGGAACAAACAGAGAAAGAGGAGAGAGAAGACATGAAGATTGAAGAAACATTGAGAGTGAAACATGAAGAAACTGAGGAACAAACAGAGAAAGAGGAGAGTGAAGACATGAAGATTGAAGAAACATTGAGAGTGAAACATGAAGAAACTGAGGAACAAACAGAGAAAGAGGAGAGTGAAGACGTGAAGATTGAAGAAACATTGAGAGTGAAACATGAAGAAACTGAGGAACAAACAGAGAAAGAGGAGAGTGAAGACATGAAGATTGAAGAAACATTGAGAGTGAAACATGAAGAAACTGAGGAACAAACAGAGAAAGAGGAGAGAGAAGACATGAAGATTGAAGAAACATTGAGAGTGAAACATGAAGAAACTGAGGAACAAACAGAGAAAGAGGAGAGTGAAGACATGAAGATTGAAGAAACATTGAGAGTGAAACATGAAGAAACTGAGGAACAAACAGAGAAAGAGGAGAGTGAAGACATGAAGATTGAAGAAACATTGAGAGTGAAACATGAAGAAACTGAGGAACAAACAGAGAAAGAGGAGAGAGAAGACATGAAGATTGAAGAAACATTGAGAGTGAAACATGAAGAAACTGAGGAACAAACAGAGAAAGAGGAGAGTGAAGACATGAAGATTGAAGAAACATTGAGAGTGAAACATGAAGAAACTGAGGAACAAACAGAGAAAGAGGAGAGTGAAGACATGAAGATTGAAGAAACATTGAGAGTGAAACATGAAGAAACTGAGGAACAAACAGAGAAAGAGGAGAGAGAAGACATGAAGATTGAAGAAACATTGAGAGTGAAACATGAAGAAACTGAGGAACACACAGGTTGGTTTAATTCTCAAAACTGAACTCAGTCATTTGATCAATATTAAATATCCAGCTCTACAGAAATGAATAATTTTGAAGAATATCAATAATATTTTTACCTTTAATATTTTGTATTTAATTTTTTTTTTTTTTTTTTTTTTACAAAAAATAGTAAATACACTAAGGGTGTACTCACACTAGCCAGTTTGAACCGTGCCCGAGTGCGTTTGACCACCAAAGCGCGGTTCGTTTGACTAGTGTGAGTGCTCCGAACCGTGCCCGGGCGCGGCTCGATTAGCCGGCCCTGGCCCGCTTGGAAGAGGTGGGCCAGAGCACGGTTCAGTTGGACTCGGGCGCGGTTCGCATGCAGTGTGAGCGCTAACCGCGCCGGATCATGGAACAGCTGTGTGCTATCATTAAGATAGCAACACCAAACTATTACTACTTGGATGCACTTTTCAATTAATTCAATTATATTTAGGTTTATAATGGTTCTGGTTCTCACCTTATTGATGAGCATGAATTGAAGTTTGCGGGTAAAGCTGCAAATCCCTCCATCAAAGTCAGCTGCCTCCGTAATAATCTTCTGATACGTGCAGTGCAATCAAGTGAAAATCGCAGCGCGGCATAAATGATAAATGTATTAGGCAGTCAATTAGCGAAAGCGCTTTTCTTCCTGTCTTCTTCAAAACAAAAAGTTGCATCGTGAATGACTTTTAAGCGTGCTCCGGCCCGGTACGTTAAGTGCAATGTGAGTGCAGGCCAGCGGGGGAGTGGGGAGGGGGGATAATCGCGCTCGGGCACGGTACAAGGCAACCATGCCTAGTGTGAGTACACCCTAAATATTTACCTCTAAATTAATCACCATTAATCATCTGCAATGCAAAGGTGTAAGCACTGTATAGCCTTACATATACATATGACTATAAACAGCTGCTGCTGAGTGAGAACACAAGATAAAGAACATTACTTGAATTAGGTTATTTATTTGGATATATTTAACCGGTCCTTCGAACCGGAGTCTCAGGTGTGGGAGGAGGGTGCTAACATGGATGCTAAAGGCCGCAACCACTAGCGCCAGTCGCTAACGCACCTCTTGATGCTAGGGGAGTGAAATTTACACACACAGATCTTACTGGCCTACATCCATTTAGTGTTGGGCAAGCTCTGAAACTGTAGCTTTACAAGCTACTTGTAAGTTAAAGTAGTTAAGTTACATTTAAGCTACCATTTTGAAAAAGTAGTTAGCATAGGGTGAATTCTGGTTTATTGGGACACTTTTTCCAAGTCATTTCAATGGCAAAAAGTGTCAGAATCATTTGATTGTGTAAACTATCCGATACACACAATACTCAAATATAGTCTATATCTCAAACTGTCTGTCAGAGTGCAAAATGGCTACACATTTAACATCAGTGCAAGAACAAAATGCATGCAACTTAAATGAAATCCTCAGGAGTCAGGATTAGTCTAAAAATGCAGGTTAAAGTTACAGCACATGCAGTGATGGAGCGCAGCATTCTGAACAGAAACGCTCTGAGACGCCAGTCATGTGCCGTTTGCGTAGACGGAGTGGAAGCCTTTAGACTTGTATCAATGCTTAAGAATTCCTGGAAAATGTGTACCAGACCATAAAATATATTTGAAAGCAATTCTATATGTGCCGTGTGCAAGGGTTTTTGTTTTCTAAGGAGTGATTATTATGGGTATTGCATTAGTTGCTGGTGTATTTCTTATCTCATTAAAGGGTAACTAAACCCTAAACCAACTTTTTTTAGTTAATGATCTGTAATACTGGGGCTTTATTAATGCTGTTCATTGATTCGAGTAAAAGTTTTGACATTTGAGTATAAAGTGTTTTAATTCTCTAAAATATGGTGTAAAACCGCCAAAGTGCTGCCCTCTTAAGGTTGAACGGTGGCTACTGCAGTTGAATTTTCCTATTGGACGTTGTGGGTCATCGTGACGTAGGATGGTACCTCCAACGGCTCACTATCTGCGCCCTTGGCACGAGCTCACCACGCCCTCAGAAATGTTTCCCCCAATCACATGATGAGAACGGCTTCACTCCAGTATGAACTGTCATATTACATGAAGTAGAAACATTATGAATGAAACTGACTTGACACTTGCTTTAACATTGTAATGAAGAAAATACGGTTAAATAATGCAGTTGTCAGTACACGTCAGGCTTTTCTTGCGATATTATTGCCGCCCGTCATGTGTACAGATAAGTTTCATACATGAGACGCGCTTTCAAACCCTGACACGCAAGTGGTTGCCGCGGTAACGAGCAACAATACCGTAACGTGCTAGCGTATTAACTTATTTGAGGAAATCTGGCTTTTAGGTCTGAATTTATTGGTCCTGCGCTGCTTATTGATTCAGTTCATTTGAATGAAAATCGTATGTATATCAGATATCTGATCTATTTTTAGTGGCATTCAGTGTAATGATTTGACTGTTCATAGATTAGGTCAGTTCTCTTGCGCTGCTGCTTCACTATCATCGTCGGCATCGGGAGTTAACGCAGTTTGAGCAGCGGCTCGCATTGATAGGGCTCTGGGTCTGTGTCTACAGACAATTCACCCTCCTCCAATTCAGGTGAAGGTAGGAGAAATGACCGCTCTGTTGCAAAGCTGGCGTCACTCCTGTCATTCTCCATCTTTGCGACTCGCGAGTCTGACAGCTGTCAATCAATCTGTCACTGCGGGTCTCAGGTGCACACCCTCCGCTCAGTCCCGCTCTCGGTTCATCCCCTCTGTCTCCGCTGGGCTCTGCCCACTTTTCCAGCATTTTTCAAAATTTGCCAGTGGGTGGAGTTAAGCTCTGAGCAGGGGAGCAAGGTTTTTTTAATGGAATAGTAAGTGCTAGTATTAATGGGTCAAGTGTTGCCGAAAAAGATGCCTCTTGAGCAGTTTATTGAAAATGGCCAAGAACTCAGCAGCTCGGGTTGAAAGATGGGCAGGGAACAGTCAAGGTCAGTGAAAGTAGCGCAGGGCGGTTTGACCAAAAATCTGTATCACATTTTCTTTTTCTCTTTCGATTCTAATGGATTCACAGGATATCATGTTTTTTTCCCCTGGGCCTTTATTACGGCTTAATTTACTGTCAGGAGTAAACATTGTAAGCTAATTAAAAAAAAAAAAAATCAAATCAGTATTATTACTATTCATCAAGGTACCCTCTACTGTACAATAGGTATATTTCTGTTATTTAAAGTTATACCGGGTGGAGAAATTCAAAATGAAGTGAGTTTTTGTTTAAAACAAACAAAATGATCTGCCAACGTGGTAAGAAAAATCTTGTATCTGTCCCAAACAGTTTGTTCTGTTTGGGACAGAAACAAGAAACAAGATTTCAAACATAAACTTTTCATTGCACTTGGTGATGTAAGGCTTGGATGAGCTGCTCGGCCATGCAAACCCATTCCATGAATCTCTCTACACACTGTTCTTGAGCTCATCTGAAGGACACAGAAGTGTGGAGGTCTGTAGCTCTTGACTCTGCAGAAAGTTGTGACTTCTGTGCACTGTGCACCTCAGCATGCGCTGACCCCACTCTGTGATTTTACGTGGCCTACCACTTCATGGCTGAGTTGCTGTTGTTCCCAATTGCTTCCACTTTGTTATAACACCACTAACAGTTGAGTGTGGAATATTTAGTAGTGAGGAAATTTCACAAATGGACTTATTGCACAGGTGGCAACCTATCACGGTACCACGCTTGAGTTCACTGAGCTCCTGAGAGAGACCCATTCTTTCACAAATGTTCGTAGAAGCGTCTGCATGCCTAGTGCTTGATTTTATACACCTGTGGCCATGGAAGTGACTGGAGCACCTGAGTTCAGTGATTTGGAGGGGTACCCCAATACTTGTGGCAATATAGTGTATATCTTATACCTCTTCAGGGGCTCAACATTTCATTCAGTATATTTGAAAAGGTTAGATTTTTATGCTGAATAATGTTTGATGATTGTGTTAGTTTGCATGTACTTGATCAAAGCTTCTATCGCTTGTTTCTACTTCTTCATCAGTGTTTTGAATCAGAGGTTCCGTACTGATTCAGAAGATCTGTCATAGCGCCCCCCACCAAATACCAGTGACAACAAGGACTCCCGGAAAATTGTCTATGGCGGGAATGTCATAAATGATAGAAAATCTCATCAATGGCAGGGAAAGAGTTAATCATTCTTCTTCTGGTTGTTATAGATTTTTAATCAAATTAAAAATATAAAATAAAACATGTCTTAAAACAAAAATCAAGGGTGTACTCACACTAGGCGATCTGAGCATTTTTGACCTCCAAAGTCTGGTTCATTTGACAAGTGTGATCACTCCGTATTGTACCCTGGCCCATCTGAAGCGGTGGCATGGTTCGCTTGTGCGCGGTACGCATGTAGTGTGATCGCTAACTGTGCCAGTGCACGGAACAGCTACTACTTTTGTGTGCACTACTGTCTTCATTATGACAGTAAACATTTTCTATTACTACTTGATTAGTACACTTTTCAATTAATTGAATTCATTCAAGTATATTTAGGTTTATAACAGGTCTGGTTCTCACCTTATCGATGAACAGAAATTGTAGTTAAATTGCAAATTACTCCATTAATGTCAGTTCTCTTCTAACAAGCTAACCAGATGTGATAAATAAGGGAGACAAAATGTGCGTTTGAAAACCACTGGGTGTATTGAGTAAAAATCTGTAGACAGGGTGGGAAACTCTGGTCCTGGAGGGCCACTATTCTGCAGACTTTAGCTCCATCCTTGATCAAACACACCTGCAAAATTCAATCCAACCCTCAAATTTAACCCAAAGGCTTCAGGACTTTTTTACAGGCAGGCGACTTTGATAAGGGATGAAACTTAACTTTGCTAGTGGCCCCCCAGGACCAAAGCTGCCCACCCCTGATCCATTGGATAGAATATGGTATCGTACATGTTGTTGGTTTTGATGCTTTAAATGTCTAAATTGTTTTATGTATGTTTTTGCCCTAGACCTCATGGAACTGAAAGAGGCAAGTCATGAACTTAATGAAAAGGAAGAAGAGAAAGACCATTATAATAAATATCACAATTTCATGACTGGAGAAAGATCGACACAGGCTAAAAAGACTTACTCACAAAATAGAGCTCAAAAGACTAAACATTTTAAAATTAAAAATTATTTCACCTGCCAACAGTGTGGAAAGAGTTTCAGACACAAAGGAAATCTTAACGTTCACATGAGAGTTCACACTGGAGAGAAGCCTTACACCTGCCAACAGTGTGGAAAGAGTTTCAACCGAAAAGCAAACCTTAATGTTCATATGAGAATCCACACTGGAGAGAAGCCTTACACCTGCCAACAGTGTGGAGAGAGTTTCAATCAACAAGGAAGCCTTATAGTCCACATGAGAATTCACACTGAAGAGAGCCTTTTCTCCTGCCAACAGTGTGGAAAGAGTTTCAGTGGAAAAGGAAACCTTAAAGTCCACATGAGAATTCACACTGGAGAGAAGTCTTTCGCCTGCCAACAGTGTGGAACGAGTTTCAATCGAAAAGAAAGCTTTAACAGGCACATGAGAATTCACACTGGAGAGAAGCCCTACACCTGCCAACAGTGTGGAAAGAGTTTCGCTGGAAAAGGAAACCTTATAGCTCATATGAGAGTTCACACTGGAGAGAGCTCTTTCACCTGCACTCTGTGTGGGAATGGCTTCACACGGGAACAAAGCCTAAGGAAACACATGAATATTCACACAGGAGAAAATCCATTTACATGTGATCAGTGTGGAAAGAGTTTCAGACATAAATTGACCCTTAATAACCACATGAGAATTCACACTGGAGAGAAGCCATTCACATGTGGTCAGTGTGGAAAGAGTTTCAGATTTAAAGATAACCTTAAGTGCCACATGAGGATTCACTCAAACTGTTTTAGATGTCGTCAGTGTGGAAAGAGTTTCACAGACAGGAAACTCTATGAAAATCATGTGATAACTCACACCAGAGAGAAGTTCCCATGTCTTCAGTGTGAGAAGTGTTTCCCATATCAAAGAGACCTGAAACGCCATTTGATAACTCATTCTGGAAAGAAATGCAGTGTTTATCAGTGTGACAAGGTTTAAAGAAGCAGCAGTTTCAAAAAATCTACTGATTTGTCTTTTGCGATCACACTTACAGGTACACCTGAAAAGTCATGCAAATCTAATTAATTTAAATGGCTCCAGAAAATACGGATCTTTGTGAAATTAGAGCTATATTTATATTGGAGCTGAATCAGATTTTCCACACAATTTATTGTCTTATTTTGCGTGAGGCTGTTCACATGACCTTTAAATGTGGCCTGTATCAGATACTCGTCTTCTACATGATAGGGTTAAGTTGTGTTGGTTGGTGTTTTGGTTTTTCCTTCGTTGCTCATCACAGGATCTAATTTAAGCACGGAGCAAGAGGCCCTTACGACAATGAACCATAGTTTTACAACAAATAAAACCAAAAAAACATGATTATTATAGTTAAACCATGGTAACCACAAATAAACCATGGCTTTACTACTCTAACCATAGTTTAACAATGGTATTTGTGGTAAAACTGTGGTTATATAAATGGTAATCAATTAGCCAAAATACCATGGTTAATACTAGCCTGGACATTTCATTTGTACAGAGAGTTTGGTCCCTCTCAATTGACAAGTGTTAACTTCCTTGAAGGTGGGTACTCTGTTGAAGTTTAACACTATTGGATCTGCCCAGAGTCACTCTGGATCTGCCATAACCAATCGCTAACATTTGGTCATGACGTATGTCATCTTAAACTAGCGTACGCTGGTCCCAGACGGAGTACTGAAGGACAATGAAAATTGAGCTGAAGTACATGGGAGGGCAGAGCCAGACTAGGTTACTACACTTTTACTACAAAAAAAAACATGGTTAATTTCCGTAAGTGGGTTTTCGGGGCGGCTGCTCAGCGCTTGTTTGGGAGCAGTTTGCCACTACCGTGCTGTTATGTTATCTTATGTTATGTTTTACATCCATTCATTGGCACTGTTAATACTTCATTTGCTGCATCCATTCACACGCAATTCATACTGATTGACTCACTGATATTTACTGTTATTTTTTTTAATAAACATTTTGCTTGGATTTATTCCGCTGTGTCATCTCCCTTTATGTTGAACTGTTGAGCTGGGTATAACATATGGGGGCTCGTCCAACTAATTTCGGTTAATTTGTTTGATGTTATTTTGTTTAGTTGATTAGGTGGAGAGGCAGAGCGGAACATTTGTTGGAGCGTTGGTTTGGATTTTTGGTCAGCTCTGGAAAAGGTAAGTCCTTGGGGTTTAAAACTCTGTAATTTGGATACTCCCCAGTTAGTGTCAGGTCTGTGTGCAGGTAGGAAGACGACGATAGGAGCATGAAGTGCAAAAATCTATTTAATAACTCAAACAGGCAGGTACACACAATGTACTCAAACGGAAGACTAACAATACTGGACAAGGAGTGACAGAAATGGCAGAACTTAAATAGCAGACAGAAACGAGATAATTAACTAGACACAGCTGGGACAAATTAACTAATGAGGGTAACTATGGAAACAGACAAGTGGTGGGAAAACTAAGACAAAGGAACATGGGACATGGAACAGGATAACAACAAAACAGACAAGCATGTGACATAACACCCCTCCTCAGAAGGCGCTGCCTCGCTCTGTAAATGGACACTCTGGACTGGAAACAGGAGGCAGAGTCCACTCTGGACTGGAGACGGGCGATGCAGGCGTGGCAGCCATCTTGGCAGGGGTCGAATGCTCTGGCGTGGCGGCGACCATCTTGGCTGGAGACGAGGGCTCTGGCATGGCGGCGACCATCTTGGCCGGAGACGAGGGCTCTGGCGTGGCCGCGACCATCTTGGCCGGAGACGAGGGCTCTGGCGTGGCCGCGACCATCTTGGCTGGAGAAGAGGGCTCTGGCGTGGCTGGCAATGCCCAGAAGTCGATGAGCCAGCTGTCACTCGCTGGCTCTTGTAGGGCAGTGGTCACCTAGGCAGGGATGGTCCCAGTGGAATGGCATGTGGAGGGCTCTGGTGTAGGCCTGTCACGGTAAATTTTGCTGGACGATAAATTGGCCAAGAAATTATTGCAATAAACGATAATATTGTCGTTCTGAGACCATTTTCATTTTAAAATAATGATAATGGCATAATAATGCAGGTACACCTTTTCAAAGATCAATAAACTTTTATTTCTAAAGACTATTTAACACACCCTACCACATTCAAGCAGGCTCGGGTAACTCCACTGCTTAAGAAACCCACATTAAACTTATCACTCATAGATAACTACAGACCTGTTTCTCTCATACCATTCATAGCGAAAACTCTTGAACGAGTTGTTTTCAACCAGGTTTCCTCCATCCTCTCACAGAATAATCAGCTGGACGTCAACCAATCAGGTTTCAAAAGGGGCCACTCCACAGAGACTGCACTACTGTCGGTCACTGAAGACTGCGGATAGCTAAAGCTGAGTCCAAATCATCAGTCCTCGTCCTGCTTGATCTATCTGCTGCCTTCGACACGGTCAATCATTAGATTCTTCTGTCCAGCCTCTCATCACTGGGCATCACAGGGACTCCACTCCTTTGGTTTGAGTCTTATCTCACAGGTAGGTCTTTCAAGGTTGCCTGGAGAGGAGAGGAATCCCAAGCACATCAACTGACTACGGGGGTTCCCCAGGGCTCAGTGCTTGGTTCTCTAATTTTCTCCATCTACACTACTTCATTGGGACCCATCATTCATGCACATGGCTTCTCATACCACTGCTATGCTGATGACACTCAGCTCTACCTTTCATTCCAACCAGACGACCCCACAGTAGCTGCACGAATCTCCAGCTGTCTGGCTGACATCTCTGCATGGATGAGAAAAAATCACCTGCAGCTCAACCTGGCAAAGACCGAGTTTCTCATCTTCCCCGCCAGTCCCACTATACAACATGACTTCACCATCCAGTTAGGTACATCCTTGATTTCCCAATCAAAGTCAGTCAGAAATCTTTGAGTAACACTTGATGACCAGTTGTCCTTCGGAGAACTGCAGGTTTGCGCTCCACAACATCAGGAAGATTAGACCGTTCCTAACAGAGCACGCAACACAGCTTCTTGTCCAGGCCCTGGTTATTTATAGACTTGACTAATGCAATGTGCTTCTGGCTGGACTCCCCTCTTGTGCCATCCAAACACTTTGAATGGTCCAGAATGCAGTGGCACGTCTGGTCTTCAACGAGCCCAAAAGGACCCACGTCACACCTCTCTTCATCTCTCTGCACTGGCTACCACTCGCTGCTCGCATCAAGTTTAAGGCGCTGACGCTTGCCTACAGAGCCACCACGAGCTCAGCTCCTGCATACTTTGACTCGATTCTACAAATCCACACCCCCACCAGAAGCCTTCGCTCAGCTAAGGATTTGCTTGTGGTACCATCACAGAGAGGCAGAATATCCCTTTCCAGAACATTTTCATTCAATGTTCCCAGCTGGTGGAACGATCTTCCCACCGCCATCCGAAACGCAGAATCATTGACAACATTCAAAAGTCAACTAAAAACTAATCTCTTCCGTGAGCACTTAACCTCATAAAAAAGAAAAACCTTTCTTTCCTCTTTCCCTCCCTACGCTAGCCTGTGCTAAACTGAGCAATGTACACGGTCTCAGTATTTCAGGCACTTGTTGCGCTTACTCGACTCTTCATGACCAATCGCTTCGTGTACCCCACAAGCTGTAAGTCGCTTTGGATAAAAGCGTCTGCTAAATGCATAAATGTAAAATGCATAAATGTAAATTTACCATAGTTTACCATGATTCTAGCATAGTTTACCATGATTTACCATGTTCCTGTATGATTTACCATGATTCTAGCCTGATTTACCATTGTTTACCATATTCTAGTAAGTTTGTCTCGACAAACTTTTTTATCTTAATAAATCTATTATGACTGCCACTATTGAAAGTGAAAATGTGAAACCAAAAGAAAAGTGTTGAGGCATTAAATATACTGGCATGCAAAATGTTATACTTTTTAAGCGTTGAGCATTACAATATCAAACACGTCTCTGCTGAGCTCATGATGCAATAACCAATCATGAGTTTAGATCAGTTACACAGTCCCTCCAGAAAAACGCGATTATGGAATCGCATGATTTAATGCATAATCAGCCAAAGTCCGCATTTTTTCAAATACGCCGCACTTTCGCCACGTAAATTGCCTATTTCTGTGTGCAAAATATGCGGGGCTAGCATGATTTCATAATCCCCACATTTTCGTTGCAAAAAAGTCATATATATTAGCAGAAAGTTGAAAAATGTTTGTTTACTTCACACAAGAGCCGCCATTTCCCCCTCTTGCCATGGGAAAGTTTTGAAGTGACGTAATTACCCGACATGAACGTCATCGAAAAGCTGCAAACCCCCGTGGTGAAACCATAGATATCGGTGAACCAATGATGAAGCACGCAAATTCCCATCTGCCAACAAAAATAACAGTAAAAGGCCACGCAAATCAGTTTCCCGGTGTGTTGACCGATTTCAAAAAACAGCATCATGATGCTTCGAAGCGTTATGAATCGAGTCGATTCAGCGGTTTGGAGCGTTATGAATCAGTGAGTCGATTCAGCGGTTTGGATCGCCAAAGTCACGTGATTTCAGCAGTTTGGCGGTTTGACACGCGATCCGAATCATGAATCGACTCGCTGATTCATAACGCTTCGAAGCTTCATGATGCTGTTTTTTGAAATCGGTCATCACTATATAAGTCGTTATTTAGGTTTTAGCACAAAAACTATTCTCGTCACTTCATAAAGTTATTGTAGAACCACTGTAGTGAGATGGACTTTGTAACGACGTCTTTAGTAGCTTATATGAGTCTTTAGAGTGTAAAGTACATTGTGCCAATGGAGGCCTTTCAGAGCCATCAGATTTCAACTAAAATATCTTCATTTGTGTTCCGAAGATGAATGGAGGTCTTACGGGTGTCCAACGACATGAGGGGAAGTAATTAATGACAGAATTTTAATTTTTGGGTGAACTAACCCTTTAAGAGATTGGACTTTGTGCATTGGAAGCACTCAAATGTCTGTTTTGTAAAGCTACCTCTGTAAAACAGTAAGTTATTTATTCATTTTTTCAGAAGTTGTAGCATATTCCTTTTGTAAAGCTTCAGAACTTGTTTGACTCAATGTTTTGTAAATTTGAGCCATGTCTTTATTAAGGTCTTCAATAAAACAAGATGAGAACTTAAATATTCCCAGCACTTTCTGTGATGTAGTGCTTTTTTTTCTCTTTTTCATCAAACCGCAGTTTTTGCAAGTTCCCGCAATTTTATTGCATAAAATTGCAAAAATATCCCGCTTTTTTTTTTTTTTAAGGAAACGTGCCGCATAATCAAGGATTTTTGGAACAATCACAAAAAAGCCGCATTTTTCTGGAAGGACTGGTTACAGGTGAATTAAGAAATTGGAGTAATTCGCCGGAGTATATGCTGTTCCTGCCATGTGCTCAGTCAGTCGTGACTGGATACTGCCAATTCTCTCGTCCCAGTGCAGATATGATGAGAGTACGATATTAATTTATAAATCTTTTTTCATGCTACTAAACGTTTCATGCACACAAAACGTATTCTTTTAATCGGCATTAATCATTATTACAATATCACGAGCAATAATCAACATAATTAGTTATGTTTTTCAGTTACAAGGCAAAAAAGTTGCTGTCGTAACATCTTCAACCTTTATGGGAATGCTGTCTGCTAGATTTATGCATCATCTTTTGTGTAAATTTCTTACATTTAATCAATACATTCATGAATTCAGTATCAAAATTCATCTTTTAAATGTTGAGGAAATACAGAAGAAGCAGCATCTGAAATGGCATTAATGCAGCTCACAGTGGATTAATAATGATTTAATAGCTAATTAATAACGAACATGAACAATGCTTTATTTTAAACATAAAACGTTGAAATAATTAAATTGAAATTACACTTTTACTGTGAAATTAAAACCACCACTAGGTGGCAGAAAATCACTTTTATTGAGTGAGTCATTGAGATTCAAACCATTCAAACAGCTGATTTATTCAGGAAATGTGCCAAAACAAAAGCAATTTGCTTAAATCAATTCGAAATCGTAATCCGATGTGAACAAGGAACCAACTGTTAAGAGATCTGCAATTACTATAAGAAAAAAAAAGGTATCATTCAAGAATCGAGTTCTAAGAAAAACTTTAATACGAAATTTTTCTT
Source organism: Gobio gobio (assembly GCF_949357685.1). Classification (NCBI taxonomy): domain Eukaryota; kingdom Metazoa; phylum Chordata; class Actinopteri; order Cypriniformes; family Gobionidae; genus Gobio; species Gobio gobio. Next base: position 14,980,969 of record NC_137097.1, on the reverse strand, counting down.
GAGCAGCAAATCATCTTATGTATTATATATGAAAATATATTAAAATAGAAAACCGTTACTTTAAAAAAATTCTAATAATAATTGAATTTTTGATCAAATTATTACAGCCTTGGTGAGCCTAAGATATATATTTTAAAAGCATTAAAAAAATGTAAATATACCAAATTTTGGCCACTAGTGTACATAGCATTAAGGTTTTTGTTTTTGAACCCGTCTGTGTGGTGGTGAAGTTCAAGTATACAGACACAGCCTTAATGATTGTGAAATAAAAACTATTTATAAAATAACATGCAAAGTGTTGGGTTAGGGTTACAAATAGTTTGAATAATAAAGAACATATGGGGGGGAGGGACTGAACAACAATGAACATTCTTTAACATAAGCACAAAAAACAAACAAACATAACTATATACATTTATTATTAAAAACTCTTCATTAATCAGTGTCTTGAAGTTAACCACTCTTTTATTGATGTGTGTAAGTACCATCTTCATGGGCAGCTGCTTGATGATCTGTTCAATACTCCCGGAGTACAGATGTGGTGGGACCTTGAATATGGAGTCACAGCTGCTTAAAATATGGCAGGTATCCTCTATTTCGGTGACCCCTATGACCTCGATTTCCACCTCCACAGGCTCAACCTCCTCGATCTGGATTTAAAAAACAGCAATAATAATTAACAGATTACTGACATTATGCGTGTGTAAAAAAAAAAAAACGTTTTATTTTCACAAATGTTGAAATTAACATGTTAAATAAAATAAATTAAAATTAAAAATTAAAATAAATGCGTCAAAGAAAAATGGGCAAGGCTGAAACATGCAGCCATACAAAAGATGTGGGCCCTTGAAATTCTGGTGGCTAAACATCAGATTAAATAGGGTTTAACTTATGGGGTGGTGTACAAAGTATCCCATATTGATGCATTTGTAGCCAGTGGGATCTTCAGTTTTCAGTTTTGAGTGTTACATATAAAGGGTTGTTTTGCCTTAAATAAAACACAAAAACTGTTAGAATTAGTGTTTAGGCAGATGCAAATATACTTAACAGTGACTAGAAATGAGCATGAAAAGTACAAAAATAAAAAGTTTCCTTACCTCTGAGAATGTTTTCTCACCTTTTTTTTCCCCTCACCCGTTTGCATCCCTGAATATAAGAAGTGTATTTCAAGATCTTAGAACCTATACTACTATAATACTACTCAGATAATATCATAATAAAATTCAATTTAACTTCAAAATGAACTAATTTAAACAATGGTTCAGGGAAATAGGGGGCGTGTGCTACGCACCCATCAGATGTTGTAGTTTACAAATTCATTAGCAAGATCAATGACACCAATTAAAGTAATGATGCAGAATCATCAAGAGCATCACAGAGACAAAAGACAACACTAGCCATGGTTTTACACACTTTTACATTATTTTGGTAAAATTATTTCACCGTAGAAAGTCAGCAAAGGTAAACATTTAAAATGAATGTCTTTTGCTTTAGGTGTGTGGGAATACAAATGTAAAATCATGGTAAGTGAGGCTTTTCACCTTTTGTCTTTAATGGCTGTTGCTGCTTCTGCCTCATGACTTTAACTGGTGTGATTGTTGATGCTAATCGATATCTGAGTTAAGTGTGAATGAATGGATGAAGGTGTGACTCTTCCTGATCTCTATGATAATCAGTGCTATAGTTGTGCTGATTGGATTAGAGCTGTTCCTATAACTGCTCACATCCTTTACATGCTTTGTGTGCTTTATCTTCACCTGTAAGGACGGCCCCCTGAAACCTCTATAAAAACACAATGTTCCTCTGCTTTAGTCACACTTGATGACTGCAGCACTACTGGTGAAGCGACTGAGAGCCACGTGACACACTATTATAAAGATGGCGTTTATTAAAGTGAAGAGTGAAGACGTCAAGATTGAAGAAACAATCCGAGTGAAACATGAAGACGTGAAGATTGAGGAAACATTGAGAGTCAAACATGAAGATGTAAAGCTTGAAGAAACAGTCAAAGATGAGAAAACTGAGGAACAAACAGGTTGGTTTCATTCTCAAAGCTGAACTCAGTCATTTGATCATTATTAAAATGTCCAGCTCTACAGAAATTAAGGATATTTTTAAGAGTGTCATAATTAAAGTGGTTTTATTTGACATGGAGCGGGTCAGACATGTTGAGATCACATGACCAGACAAAAACTAGGCTGCCTTCAACCTGAGAATATCCCACTTCCAAGTTGGACATTTGTTATTATGACGTCACACATTAAATTAGTAAAAATCAGTTGTAAAAACATATTATCACATTAACATACCTGAACATTAATCACTGCATGAAAAGTGGGATTTTGGTCAGTAAGCTGCACTGTAGATTGTCGTGGAAGTTTACGACTGTACACGGCAATTTGCAGGCAACACCGAAAACTGCTGTGAATTGTCCGAAATTGACATGGGTCTTGCTTGGCAGTTGACCCCCCATGACCCCCCATCCCCTAATTACAGGTGAGGCTTTAACATGTAAATGAAAATGCTGTGAGCTATACAAATGCAAATCAGGGTAGCAGGAGTTTTACCCCAAGTGACATTTTTCTAAAAGGTATTAACTTCATTCTAAGAAAATCTCTGGTATAAATAGATCAGGCTCAGTATAGCCTAATTATAAAATCTTAAATTTATATATTTAATGAAAGTATGCTAGATTATTTATTGTGTCATTAGCAATGGCCAATGTTATGTAAAAAAAGATAGACAAAACAATTTATTTAAACAATTCGTTTTAATCCGGCTTTGCCACAAAGGTAAAATGTGCATTCCTTGCAAACAGCATCACGGTCTCCTAGAGCTCAACCACTGGGCATAGTGGCATGACTACAGTGACCTTTTCTTTGGTCTTGCTTAAATGCACAGTGGATGCATTAACTGTCAGTCGCTGGGTGCATTTCTTCAGATTCTTCCATCACTTTTTTTTCTGGTCCTCGTGCATTTCACTTTCATCAATCTCTCCAACTCCAGCCAAGTTATCTTCGAGGTCTTTACACATAGACGGTACATAACTCCCGCCGGTTGGGTCATGACTGGATATGTTATCTGACCTAGCCCTTTTGGATTTTTTTCTCCCAAACTCTCCCAAACGCTTTCTGTGGTCAAAATACTGTGTATGAAAGAGTTCAGTGTCGCAATGTTCACAGAGGCGCCGAGGTCTTTTCTTCAGTCTTGGGACGTCCACCTTTCAACTGACGGCACACCGTGTTTATATCACAGAGCTTTATAGGCACACCGTGCTTGTTTATATCATAGACATGCGAGCTCGTCTCGCAAGTTCTTCCGTATAACAATGACCTCACATGTGATTGGAGGAGCCCGACGAGCCTTCTAGCCCTCATCCAATCACGTGCGAGGTCCTGGGCATGACGACTCATACAGCAGTACTTGCAAGACGAGCATATAAACAGACATGTTTTTACTCCTGTACTCACACCTTTTCCTCCATTTCCTGTGTTTTTGCTGTTTTGTGATCTACAATGGCTGGTTGAAGGCTGGTCCCCTTCAACTCCTCTGCATGGACGCGATCAACCCCTTTCAGCCAGTCCGCAGACCGGTGAGAAGAAACTGCTGAATGCTATCAGTGGGCTGTCTCGTCAGCTTACTCAGTTTGCTGCCGATGTAAATGAGCAGTTCACTTTAGTAAACTCCAGGTTGCTGTCCATAGAAGATAGGTTGGCTGCTTTGGAGTCGAAAAACTGTGTGGAACATACTAACTCTAAGAAGAGAAGACGGGTGCACAATCCTAAGATTGCGGTAAGACTACTATCTAAGCTAAGCTTTTTTTAAGTAGCACAAGCTAAAAGTAGCCTTGTAAGAGAACAATTGTAAGTTGCTTTATAACAGAGTTTTTTTTGGTCTTGTAATTTACAGGCAGCAGTACGCCGTCTTCACAACTCAGAGACAAATTGTAGACACTACGAACCGGACCAAGGGTAAGATTCAAAGAATATGATTTCATTCTCCTGTATAAGGAAATAGATCCGTTAATAGATACCGATCTTAACCGTACAGTTTGTTTTCACAGACTAACCTCGCCTCATAACGAGGCCGTGACCTCATATTTGCTCAGAGCTATGTCTGCAAGTCCAGATTTACATGATGCTGATAATGATGACATTGTGTGTAAGTAACTTTTACAATTTTCTCCTTTATTGTTTTTATTGTTTAAGTTCTTTTACACGTTGTTTTTTTATTCATATCACTCTCATTTAATTGTTTTCCAGCTGCCTGTAAGACATATTACGAGACCGTACGCAGGAGCTTCAGGTTCAAACATCCAGATCTTGCATCGCAGGCGGAAGCTGTGAAGAGTTCAGCTCGGAGTCGAGCGAGAAGAAAGAGGGTAAGATTTATTAGATTAGATCCGTTTTTGGTCAGTGTGACTTAATAGATGTGTTGAGTCCATACGCAGTGCATCACGCAATACTGATTGTCTTTATTGGCTGTTTTTACAGCTGCTAGAAGCAAGACAGAGTGTGCTAGCTGAGGATGAGGTGGGCCTTTGGAAGTGCGCTACAATAGACCTGATGTCTGATGAGGAAGACGGCAGCGTTGGCAGGGTGTCTGGATGGATTGTGCGACCTCCATCCTTTCGCAGCCAGGAGCTCACTGAGCTCTGTGCCACGCTGCAGTCGAGATTAGAGGCGATTCCAAAGTACAGGGCAACGCACCACAGACGTCTGCAAAATGGACTGAATTCAGACAGAATGCCGCTAGATACTCAAGCGGAAAACAGACACTTCATGGTGCTGTAGGATTTTGGGCTTCTCGTGAGCTTCCTATTTGTTGTGTGGGCAGATCTCCTACGTTTTGTACATGGTTGTGTGTTTGTGCTAATAAAGCTCTTTCTTTGAATAAGCAGCACGTCCCTGGCAAATTTTCCTTTTCTCAATAAATTAATGTCCTTGATGGTAATAATAGTGTAGTCCATAGGATAACAATGACATGAATATACAACATAATAGCATATCATATAAATATATAAAATAATTTTATATACACTCACCTAAAGGATTATTAGGAACACCATACTAATACTGTGTTTGACCCCCTTTCGCCTTCAGAACTGCCTTATTTCTACGTGGCATTGATTCAACAAGGTGCTGAAAGCATTCTTTAGAAATGTTGGCCCATATTGATAGGATAGCATCTTGCAGTTGATGGAGATTTGTGGGATGCACATCCAGGGCACGAAGCTCCCGTTCCACCACATCCCAAAGATGCTCTATTGGGTTGAGATCTGGTGACTGTGGGGGCCATTTTAGTACAGTGAACTCATTGTCATGTTCAAGAAACCAATTTGAAATGATTCAAGCTTTGTGACATGGTGCATTATCCTGCTGGAAGTAGCCATCAGAGGATGGGTACATGGTGGTCATAAAGGGATGGACATGGTCAGAAACAATGCTCAGGTAGGCCGTGGCATTTAAACAATGCCCAATTGGCGCTAAGGGGCCTAAAGTGTGCCAAGAAAACATCCCCCACACCATTACACCACCACCACCAGCCTGCACAGTGGTAACAAGGCATGATGGATCCATGTTCTCATTCTGTTTATGCCAAATTCTGACTCTACCATCTGAATGTCTCAACAGAAATCGAGACTCATCAGACCAAGCAACATTTTTCCAGTCTTTAACTGTCCAACTTTGGTGAGCTTGTGCAAATTGTAGCCTCTTTTTCCTATTTGTAGTGGAGATGAGTGGTACCCGGTGGGGTCTTCTGCTGTTGTAGCCCATCCGCCTCAAGGTTGTGCGTGTTGTGGCTTCACAAATGCTTTGCTGCATACCTCGGTTGTAAAAAGTGGTTATTTCAGTCAAAGTTGCTCTTCTATTTTTTTTTTAACACTTTCTTTATTGAGATGTAACAGACCATGCCAGTATATTATAAGAATATTACAAATAATTAGATCTCTTTTACATAATATACAAACAATTTTTTTTTAAATTAAATAAAACAAAAAAAAAATAAATTTAAAAAATAAAATAAAAAAAGGCACAGGTCAATTCAGGTAGCTACACATTAAGAATTGGGTGAAGATAACTGGACAATCAAGCTATTTAATCTCTTTCTACCTCATTCAATATATTACTAAAATCAGAGTTTGAAATAAAGGACAAAAATGGTTTCCAAATATTCTCAAATAAAGACACTCAAATAAAGTCTACCTTTCAAAATATATGTAATCTTTTCCATCGACAAACAAAAGGACATATTATTGATCCACTGTAAGATAGATGGTCTTTCCACTTTCTTCCAATATATAGCTATTAGACGCTTTGCTTGAAGTATACACATGTCAATGAGTTTACGGGTGCTGCTACAATTTACAATTTTCTCAGGAAAATCCCCCCCAAAAAAAATTCTGGTTTCATTGGGAGATTAACAGATACCATCTGAAAAATAAATAAAACTAGCTCTTTCCAAAACTCCTGCACCTTAGGACACGTGTCAGGGATGTTCTGATTCATTTTATTTAACCTTACTGGAGTAAAGTACGTCCTCATAATCCAGTTGTACTGTATCAATTTGAGATTACTGTTAATAGTTTGCGATTGAGCTTTCATACATATATTCTCCCATGCATCTAAGGAAACGTTCATTTTTAATTCTTAAAAAATGTTTCTTAAGAATATCAAACTGTGCTACGATCTCTGTAAAGGACATTAAGTCATTTCCTTTATAAAAGTCTTTATCATACCATAGATTAAATCCTGCATCTGATCTAGCTGGTTTGAAACTCTCATTTCCCCATATTGGGGTAAAACATGATATAGTATTTGACTGACCCACATAACTATGCACGTCGCACCAGACTTTAATTGTATTAATGAGAATAGGGTTAAGAGATACAGCATCTTTGTCTTTTTTGAGAGTTTTGATATCTATTGAATAAAGACAAAGATTAAGGGATAGTATTGACTTCATAAAAAAGGATTCAATGTCCAACCAAGATGGGCGGGTTTCAGAGGAGAAATGGTATAAAGTAGATCGCAATTGTGCTGCCCAATAATACCACTGTAAGTTAGGAAACTGGAGACCACCCCTATTGAATGGTAAGTATAGTAATGACAGACGAACGCAAGCTCGTTTATTATTCCAGATGAAATCAGTGAATAATTTTCGAAGTGACGTGAAAAAGGAGGTTGGCGGGCACAGAAGAATATTTTGAAAGAAGTAAAGAATTTTAGGCAATATACTCATTTTTATTGCGTTTATACATCCAAATAGTGATATGGGTAGACTTTTCCATCTGTCAATGAATTTGGAGATATTGTGTAAAAGGGGTTGATAATTTGCAGAAGATATATTATCTACATTAGCTGTAATCTTAATTCCTAAATAAGTGAAGGAGTCCACTACATTAAAGTAAGTAATAGCTGATGGTTGACTATCATCCTTATTCAATAAAAGAATACATGATTTAGACTGATTGACTTTATAACCAGAGAAGGTACCAAAAGTTGAAAGAAGTTGTATTAGGGAAGGAATGGTGCGAGTCAGATCTGTTAGGTATAAAATTACATCATCTGCATACAAAGAAATACTTATTTCTGTGGTGTTTATTCTGATGCCTAATATGTTACAATTAGACCTTACTGCTATGGCAAATGGCTCAATTGCTAAGACAAAAAGAAGAGGTGATAGGGGGCACCCTTGACGAGTGCCCCTTTGAATATTAAAAGCCTTGGAAACTATATTATTAGTAAGTACTTCAGCCATAGGATGTGTGTAAAGGATCTTAATCCATTTACAAAAAATTTCTCCGAATCCTAATCTTTTCAGGACCTCAAATAGATAGGGCCATTCCACCCTGTCAAAGGCCTTTTCAGCATCCAGGGACAGAATGGCCGTATCGGAAGCTCCCTTTTTAAGATACAAAATATTAAGCAAATTTCTAACATTGTGAAGACCTTGCCTGCCCTTGATAAATCTGTTTTGGTCTCGAAATATTATATCAGGCAAAAATGCCTCCAACCTCCTTGCCAGAATTTAACTCAATATCTTAACATCTGTGTTAAGTAATGAAATTGGCCGAAATGATTCGCATTTGGTGTTTATTTTATTAGGCTTAGAAAGTAATGTAATGAGAGCGTTTCTTAAAGAGTCTGGGAGCACCCCATTTTTAAAGGATTCCTTAAACATATCTAAAATTGGTGAGACAAGTTTTCTTTAAAATTTCTTGTAAAAGTCTACGCTAAGACCATCTGGCTCTGGTGTTCGACCCGCTGTTAAACTATCAATAGCCTCTATAATTTCTTCTTCCGTTATATCTAGATCCATGAACGATTTTGCCTCTTCAGAAAGAATAGGAATGGATAGACTATTCAAAAATGTTGTTTGAGCACCATTGTTTAAATATTCAGAGGTATATAATGCCTCGAAAAAGCATTTAAAAGTATTGTTTATTTTAACTGGGTCACTTGTGATATTGCCATTAGTATTTCAATATAATTTATTGCTCTTTCTGATTGATTTTGTTTAATTCTCCAAGCTAACAATTTCCCCTCTTTTTCATCTTGGTCATAATAATTTTGCCTTAACATCATAAGACTTGCGGCTGCTTTTTTAGCAGATAAATCATTATATTTAGTTCTGTTAAGTCGTCATTATATAACAATTTTTTTTCAAGAAGTTTAATTTTTGTATCAAGTGCAGTCATTTATTTTTTGTAGATTTTTGATTTACTGCTTGTAACACCTCTAATGAAAGCTTTAAAAGCTTCCCATCTGATACAAGCTGAGGTTTGTGTTGTGTTAATATCAAAATACATTTCTGTCTGTTGTGTGATATATTCACAAAGTTTTTCATCTAGGAGCCACTTAGGGTGAAATCTCCATTTTGGAGGATTACATAATAGCCTAATATATAGGCTGTATAAGTGAATAATACAGGGGTGTGATCTGAAATTACAATTGTTTCATAAAAGCAATCTGCAAGCAGTTTCCAGCAGTTTCCTGATCAATCTGGACAGTATGTTGGAGTACGGCCACCCCTTGACTAAACCGAGACACATGGTGGGAAATGACATCTTCCTTGGAGGGTTTTTCAAACTCAGATGATAGGGGAGGTGGAATGGTGATCTGATGTAGTTCTTCTACATATGGTGTTGGGTCTGAAGGGTCAAGGGTCAAGCCAAACATCACTTGTCTCTTCATCAGACACATATCCTTCAAGAATGATTTTATGTTCAATATTAAAATAAGAATTAATGATAATCAAGTTATAACCATTTCCTACATTTGATAAATCAGTTCTCTATATTCAAGGAGTGATTTTGGATATTGTAGTGTTTTAGTTGCCGTGTGCTTTTGAATCCACATTCTTTAGGTGCTGCTCTGAGTCTGTGTCAAGACGGGCTGACAGGCAAATGTCCTTGGTGTTTGACACTCCAGGGAGTGAAGAGTGCTCAGCATGTGTTAACTGTATGTCTTACTAAAGTGACCCCTGGGGTCATCTATGTCACAGCTATGGGACTCTTTGGGGACTCAGAGAAATGTACCTCTTTGATATACTTTTCTTTCTTTATAGAATAGAATAAAGTCACTTCTGTACTAAATGTAGTATCAGCATGTTTTGGAGAAGTGCTTTGTTGATAGTTAGTTAAGATGTTCCCAACCTTGAGGGAAACTGCTATTCTGTGGAGCATTGTGTGTGCGTTTCATGATTCTGTGCAGATCCAGTATTGGAGATGGTCCTTTCGGCAGACGATTCTAGACTTGGAGGTGTCTTTTCTGTGACCTCCGAGGTCACTAGGGACTAATCGGGGCCTGGGCGACATCAAGTCTACGCATTTTTAGTGATATATGCTCCTATCTGTCTACGTGTGGAAAGTTGCTTACGTTGCATGTTGTTAGAACCAATCAGAATCATTCCACATGGCAGTAATGACATGTCTAGACCTTGAAAACAGTATAACTGTTCAGAAAATTGTATGTATGTTAGACGGAGGCTAGGGAGACTGTTAGAGGGAGTGCGGCCTACGAACTCCTCTTGAAGCTGGCTTCTGCTGATGAAACTGCAAACTATTCTTCAGTAAATTTCTTTAATTAACTGACTCCTGACTCCTGGTCTTCATTTTTCACTACTGGTCCTGGGTCCAAAGCTGTTTCCTCAACAGGTCCACAATTAAGAAGACTCATCAGGTCATCGACATAGTCTGAAAGACAAATGTAAAACTGCTTGTGAAAGTACTGACTTAAAATATATGTTGTGCATGTTACAGTAGTGTTGTTACATTTTGCTAAAGATCTGTTGTATTGAATAATTTTGTTGTTTTATTTAAAAAAAAAAAAATGTTCTAACTTACTAAATGTTGGGTCTTTTTTCACAGGCTTGGCTGTGCATTCCCCCTTTTTTGACTTCGGAAAAGCGATTTTGTAAACACCCTGTCCTTGTGTTGTTGTTGCCTGTGGACGGTGGGCATTCTCATTGTAGTGCATGGATGCGAGATACAACCTGCAATCATTGAAGAATAATTAAAATCATTAGTTGACCGTAATAAATATAACTTCACGTTATTTTGATGCCATAACCAAATACTACCTGCACAACATTCCTATATAAAAGAAAACTGCTCGGGTTATGTATATAACCCTTGTTCCCTGAGATAGGGAACAAGCACTGTGTCGGAACGACGATTTGGGGACACTCCCTAAGCAACAGCGTATCTGAAGTCTGAATGAAACCATCCCAATCCTGATTGGTGTTGCGTCATGACGTAGCTATGACAGCATACCCGGAACATACATAAGGGGAGCCGGCGCATAGTAACGGCAATTATCGCGATGAAGCATGCGCTCCAGGCGTGCCGAAGGTGTGGCAACGAGACGCAGTGCTCGTTCCCTATCTCAGGGAACAAGGGTTATATACATAACCCGAGCAGTTCCCTTTCGAGGGAACTCGCACTGCGTCGGAACGACGATTTGGGGAACGAGTACCCACTAGGCCACACCGAGGGTAGCGCCTGCCCTAGTGTGAAGCCGGAGACCGGGCACAGCTAGGACTGGAGCACCCTAGCGCCAGGCGTCGCAGGGAGGTGCAAGCTGTAGAATCTTATGAAGGTGTGTGGGGTAGCCCACCCAGCCACCTTGCAGATGTCCTGCAGAGGGACTCCAGAAAGGAGGGCCACCGAGGAGGCCATGCCCCTGGTGGAATGCGCCCTCACGGCCATCGGTGAAGGCAGATTGCACACCTGATAGGCCGTGGCTATTGCCTGGACAATCCAGTTACTGCTTGTCTGTGTAGATGCAGGCAGCCCCTTCTTGGGTGAACCGAAGCACACTAGTAGCTGCTCAGATTTCCTCCACTGTGCAGACTTCTCCAGATATATTTTAAGGGTTCTGACCGAGCAGAGCAGGTGAAGTCTCCCTTCTTCCGCCGTCGTGTGAGGCGGAGGATGGAATGCCTGAAGAACCAAAGGCCTGACCACACTAGATGGTACCTTGGGCACGTAGCCCGCCCTAGGATGTAAGATGGCCTTTACTCCGCCAGGGGCAAACTCCAGGCAAGTCGGCGTAAGCGCCAAGGCCTGAAGGTCCCCCACTCTCCTCAGAGAAGTGATGGCTACGAGAAAGGCCAACTTAAGGGTCAGGTTCTTTGGGTCAGCCGACTCTAGTGGCTCGAAGGGGGCCTCAGCCAATCCTTCCAGTACCACTGCCAGATCCCAGGTTGGGACTCTGGAACGAGCCGCAGGCCTCATCCCAAAGGCCCAAAGGCGTGTGGAAAGCCCCAATGGCAGCCACGTACACCTTGAGTGTGGACGGGGTAAGCCCTGCAGAGAAGCGATCTTGGAGGAACTCCAGCACTGAAGCCACTGGGCAGTTAACTGGGTCCATCTCACGCTCCCTGCACCAAGTGGTAAATACATTCCACTTGAGGCTGTACAGTCTCCTCGTAGACGGAGCCCTGGAACTGAGCAAGGTCCCAACCACATCTGCCGGCAGGCCAGCCTCTAGGTACCTGACCCCCTCAGGGGCCAGACCCAAAGGTTCCACATCTCCGGCCGGGGATGAAATATTGTGCCTCCCGCCTGAGACAGGAGATCCCTCCTCAGAGGGATTTGCCATGGAAGACCCGCCAGCAGAACTATGATGTCTGAGAACCAAACTCGAGTCGGCCAACTCGGCGCCACCAGAAGCAGGCTGGCGCCTTGTCGACGGACCCTCTCCAGGACTCCCGGGAGCAGAGCGATCGGGGGAAATGCGTACAGACGCAGCCTCGGCCACGTCTGCACCATGGCATCCAGCCCCAGCAGGGCCGGATGCGTGAGAGAAAACCACAGTGGACAGTGGGTCGTCTCTCGAGACGCAAATACTAGATGGAAACCTCTTGGTGACGGTTTCTTCTCTTAAAGGAAATAAATTGTATGATAGCGCAACACGCACCCTCTAGATGATTGGGGGTATTGTACACATTCTTGGGCTACATAATTTATATTAATAAAGACACAAATAAACACAAATTATTTACGTTTAACAAATAAAACAAAACATTTAAATAAAAATAATTACTAATTTCAAACATACTTATAGGTAACAAAAATAAACTACAACCATATTAATGCAGGGGCGCAAGAAGTGAGGCTATTTAAAAAAAACACACCATTTAAAAGACTACTTCATAGAAAAACTACCTTAAATAACCAGGCAAACAATACACATCAACAAAAAAATTCAATGCTTCATAAGTAATCTTAATATTATATTTAATCTAACTTAACACTTGAATGAAATTTCCAAAACAATAAGCCTACATTTTAAAACTAAACAAAATTTTCATTAAATTTATCTGTAAATTATAATTGTAAAATCAACTAAATGAATTATATGAAAATGAATTATAATTTTAAAATGCGTTGACTCATTTAAACGTCAAAGTACAATAGGAAACAACTACATAAAAATACTATAAGTATAGAAAAGTCAACAAAACAAAAAAAATATATGTGAACAGAATGATTTATTAAAACAAAACTATAAAATAAACACAACAAAACGACATGTCTAATCACAAACACATATTTAACTAGCCTAGAAATCTAGACACACCCTAGCGGCAGAATATTTATTTTGCCACGAGTGTAGTCTAGCAACTCTCGGTAGACCTCAGAGCTGGAAAAACCAAACTCTGGTCAGGCCAATTACATCGTGTATAGAGTCGGTGGGCGGGCTTAACATAATGACGTAGCGGAGTTGCAGAGGTTCTTAGCTACAGGTATACAAAGAAGCAGACAATCAGCAACTTTCAAATCGGTTTTGGCCGCGACTCTGGAAGACTTGGAGTTAAGCTTTTCTTTGAGGAAAGAACAAAGAACGGAACTGAAGTCATTCGTAAGAAAGGAAGATGTATTTGGAGTTTAATTTATCAACTAACGTTAGCTCCGCTTCGGTTGGTTGTGGCGCTCATGGCACTATCCAATTGCGTGCTGAGGGAATTTGACAGACAACCGTTTATATCGCCCCTCGGATTGAGCCCTGTCAATGGTGAGTTCCCCTTCGAGGGAACTCGAACTGCGTCATCGTGACGACACTTTGGGGAACGCCCCTCGCGTAAAGCGTCTGAAGAAACTGTAAAATCAGCCCAATCCGATTGGTGTTGCGTGATGACGTCGTATGTGACGGCATACCCGGAAGATACAAAGAGACGTCTGAACGAAACAGAGATAGGGTTTTTTTGCTCTTCAGCGTGAGCGCTCTGTTTGTTCAGTCTGAAGGTGTTGTTGCAAACGTGAAAACAAGTGTAATATAAATATGGCGAGCGAGCGTTTCAGGCTGTGTGTGCACCCGTGTCCGCGCTACATTACGGGCACGGACACACATCAGCTTTGTGTGCAGTGTCTCGGCGTGCAGCACGCCCAAGCCGCTCTTGAGGGGGCGGCTTGCGGTGATTGTGAACTGCTGCCGTTGAGGGTGCTGCGCTCGCGGCTGGCCGTCTTTGAGGAGACCGGTCAGCCTCGTGAGCCCCGCGGTTCTGGGCCTGCGTCTGTTGAGGCAGCGCGGCGCCGTAGATCGTGGGGCTCACAGCGGGATCTGTCAAGAGGATATGGGACTGCTGAGGCATCCTCCCTATCCTCCTCTGACGATTCTGATATCCTCCCGCCCCGTGTGGAAGCCCGCGATGCGGCTTCTTCCTGCGGGGCGGAGGATCCGGTTCTCAGGCTGTCTGATTCTGAGGAATCAGACAATTTGAGGATCGAGGTGGATGATGTGGGGCTTTCGCCACCCCACACACCCGCTATTGAGGAGCTGGTGGAGGTTTTAGTCTGCGCTGTGGCCAAACTGAGTTTGGATTGGCCACAAGAAATAGTGGACATCCAGCCACCATCTAAGCTGGATGAACGCTTTTTCAGGCGTCGGGTTCAACCTCCACGGCGGGGTCTTCCTTTTTTCCCCGATCTGCATAACGAGTTGTGTAGATCGTGGGAAAAACCCTTCTCAGCCCGTGTAGCTAATCCCCCAGTACTCGATTTTGCTAATGTGCTGGGGACGGCTGAGTTGGGGTATGCAGCGTTGCCACAGGTGGAAGAGGCGCTTGCGGGCCACCTCTCACCCGGGGCCGCTGCATCATTGAAGGCTCAGTCGCTGCCCACTAAACCTTGCCGCGACACGTCCAAGTTAGTCGGCAGGGCTTTTAGTGCGGCAGGTCGAGCTGCTGGTTGTCTGCACACCATGGCGGTCCTGCAGGCATACCAAGCCGACCTCCTCAAAGAGCTGGATGAGGGCGAAGGACCATCTCCGGATGACTTCACCGAGCTCAGGAAGGCAACGGATTTGTCTCTCCGCATTACCAAAGAGACGGCTCGCGCTGTGGGCCGCTCTATGGCTGGAATGGTATGCGTTGAGAGGCATCTCTGGCTGACGCTGTCGGGAATCAAGGAGAGCGAGAAACATTTTCTCCTTGATCCTCCGATCTCGCCTTCTGGCCTCTTCGGCGGGGCAGTGGATACTGTCGTCGAGAGGTTTCAGGAGGCGAGGAAGCAGTCAGCCGCCTTCCAGAAGTTCTTCCCTCGCCGCTCGGGCTCTGCAGTTAGAGCAGGCTCGGGTGGGCAGCCCGGACCCTCATCCAGCTCATCGCACCGCGATGTGCAGAGGCAGAGTGTCGCCTTCCGCGCCCCTCCCGAGGGAGCTTGGCAAAGGAGGCGGCGCTCTCGCAGGAAGCTTTCTCAGCCTAAGAGCGACCTGAGGGACGTCATCCAGGCTAAGAAGGCTTCCAAGCGGTCCTAGCTTCGGCAGGACCGCTGAGAGTCGTCCCCCACAGGGTGGAGCGATCGAGGTCGTTTCCACTCTGGGACTCTCGGGGAATCGTTGCTGCGCTCCCGCCGTCCAAGACGTTTCGGGCCGCATCGGTTGCCTGCGCGCGCGCACTGAACCAGTCGCCTCCATTAGGACTTGCGACAGTTCAGCAGCCGCGTGCGCCTCACGGACCTCTTCCCCGACGACACCCTGCCGGTCAGCCGCTTCAGGGCGTTGGGGTAGAGGCTCGAATAACACCCGAGGCTGGCCTCGAGAGGCTAGTTCCCTTAGTAGATTATCTCGGCGCATGGTCATGCCTTCCGGGTATATCTGCGTGGGCCCTGCGTACTGTGGAACGGGGTTACAGACTGCAGTTCGGTTTCCCTCCCCCGAAATTCAACGGTGTGGTTCGAACTGTGGTCGGTCCCGAGCAGGTGCGGGTGATGGAGCAAGAAGTACGCTCTCTGCTGGTCAAGGAGGCTATAGAATATATTCCTCCACCAGACAGGGAGTCCGGGTTCTACAGCCGGTACTTCATAGTTCCCAAGAAGGATGGGGGGTTGCGTCCAATTCTAGATCTCAGGCACCTGAATCGGTCTCTGAGGAGATACAGGTTCAGGATGCTCACAATTCCAGCCATCGTGACTCAGATCCAGTTCGAGGACTGGTTCGTCACGATAGATCTGAAGGACGCATACTTCCATATCTCCATCCTTCCAGCTCACAGGAAGTTCCTGCGGTTGTCTTTCGGGTGCGAAGCGTACCAGTATCGGGTTCTTCCGTTCGGCCTAGCTCTCTCCCCTCGCACCTTCACGAAGTGTATGGATGCAGCACTGGCTCCGTTGAGACTCCAGGGCATCCGTATACTCAATTATATCGACGACTGGCTGATTTTGGCTCAGTCGTACGATATGGCGGTTCGACATCGAGATGTCGTTCTAGCCCACATAAGGTGCTTGGGTCTCAGACTCAACACGAAGAAGAGCGTGTTGACGCCCTCCCAGAGGACTACGTTCCTGGGGGTTGTATGGGATTCGACGCTGATGCGGGCACAACTGTCCCCCGCACGCGTGGAGTCCATACTGGCGATGGTCTCGAGAGTGAAACTGGGCCGCAGCCTCACTGTGAAGCAGTTTCAGAGACTGCTGGGTCTCATGGCAGCAGCAGCCAACGTGATTCCGTTCGGTCTGCTCTACATGAGACCCCTCCAGTGGTGGCTGAGAACCAAGGGGTTTTCCCCCAGGGGGAATCCTTTCCGCATGATCAGGGTAACGCGCAGATGCCTTCGTTCCCTCGTCATGTGGAAGAAACCTTGGTTCCTGTCCCAGGGGCCAGTGTTGGGAGCGTCGTGTTGCCGGAAGTCCGTTTCAACAGACGCTTCCCTCACTGGTTGGGGCGCGGTCATGGAAGGCCGCTTTTCCAGGGGTCTGGCGGTCTACAAGGCTCTGAGGAGCTTTCTCCCGGACCTCCGCGGCCACCATGTCCTGATACGATCCGACAACATGTCGGCAGTATCGTATCTGAACCACCAGGGGGGCCTGAGGTCGCGCCCTCTTTGCAGACTGGCGCATCAGGTCCTTCTGTGGTCCCAGGTACAAAAAAACGTACAAAATGTCTAACTTGAGTACAAGGGATTTCAATGGGGAGCTGTTTCTGATGACTACTAAGGACAGCACCATTGAGGAGGCGACAGCATTGCTCGACCTCGGTCCCGTCGTTGCTGCTGACGTCAAAGAAGAACCTGTCAAGACGGTGAGCGGCGTCATTACTCGCGCGGAGGTGACTGTGTTTCGCACCTGTGGGAACTGCTGGTGCTGTTAGGTGGACTTTGAAGCTAAAAAAAAGTTTCATAGGTGTGTCAAGTGCAACATGCTTCAGAAGTCGGGCATGTATAAGGCTACTGCTGCCGCGAATGTTACTATTTCTGGGGATTTCAGTGAGCTTAATGTAGGCATTAATAACTCAGTAAACTATTACACAATTCACATTACACTTATTTACTCTAACTTAAAACAATAATAAAAACATCCACAACTTACATGCTGCCTTGCAGACATATTCTTAATCTCCCCCACTGTCCTTTTAGATTTAGAAGGAGGATCCCTCCAGACGAAGGTCAGATCGCTGACCACAGTCAGCTCGGTGTGCCGTCTGCACAAAATATCCAGCCCTTCACCGGAACGACCTAACACAAAGAGATAATGCAAACAAATTAGGAAAAACGAATAACAAGCTATATACATAAACCCATCGAAAATATTCAGAAAATACTTACAAGGTTGTTTTGAGATTCGGCTTAATCTCACTGCACTCCTACAGTTCTGCGCCCGCAGAAATACATAGCGCTTTTCTACGCAAAACACAGCAACGTCGTGAAAATCGTCCCGACTAACCTGAATCGTGGCATTAAAATATTTGTTTTTCTTCACTGCCGATATTTTCACAATAGAGACGTTGTGGATATAACCACTTACAGTGCTTTCCTCGTCTAGGCCTACTTTACATTTCTTTGCCTCGGATGCCATGATGAGTGATCTGAGCTGTCAATAGGCAATTGTGCAAACTCTGCATTCTGGACATTTATATACCCCATCAGTATCAAAACCCAGACGTGACCAGACAGACCAATTAGACATGACAGACATCAACTCATCAACAGTTCAAATAAAGTTCATACATTCGCATAGATGTCAAACACAGCACAACACCTAAACAACAACTTACTTAAATCTTTATTATATATTATTAGTATTAGTATTGCAATACTTTATAACTTTCACTATAGAAACATATATTTACATATAAACCCTATCTACATGCACACACACGCACGCACTCACGCAGACACACATAGGCACACACGCGCACACAAACTTCTTGATTGATATAACCATTTTATTTTATATTTACATAACTTTAAAAACACTTCAAACACTACTTTCCAATATTACAATGAAAACATTACAACAGACCTGCATTATTTGCAACCCAGTCTCACGGCAGTTCGTGACATAGTCACGAAATTTAATCTATTGATTCGTGTTCATGGACACGAATTTCCCAATTTTTTCGTGTCACTCAGCACGACTTTCAATCTAATGTATTTCAATGGGACGTATTTTTCGTGCCTGCACCATGTCTTTCTTCCGAGAGCATACTATTTTTTTTACAATTGTTATTCATTTTGTAAACTTTAAGGGCTACATTACTCAACATTTAATCAGGAGATTTTAATCCTTGTTGTATTGCTTTATATTCGGTGGGCTACTCAACACGAATTGGTTCGTGTCCTTTAGCACGAATTTTCTTCTTTTTTTTGTGTCACTCAGCACGACTTTCAATCTAATGTATTTCAAAGGGACGTATTTTCCGTGCCTGCACCACGTCTTTCTTTGCAACATGGTCTCACCCCTATTCGTCACTTGACAATGGAGAGGGTCATCCGATAGATTTGAGTGCAAATCTCTCATCTTTGAATTTTGAACTTTGATTATTTTTCTAACACTAACTCTTTTTCCTCTCTTTTTTATTTAATTTTATACATTAAAATTACATAATTACAGGACGGTATATTTTCTATATGCTTAAAACATTCATCATTAATTTAGGTGGGATATTTGATAATTTTCGATCACTTATTGTGGTAATTTCCCCCTCACGTCCATAAGCCGACGTTGAGGGTAGCTAGCTGAAACCCTTTTCTAATTCGGTAATATCACGATTTTTCCTCTCTTTTTAATATAATTTCGGAATACATTAAAACGACATAATTGCAGGACTGCATATTTGCAGGCTATATTAATTATATAGCCTACTGCAGAAATGTTTATATTACTTTATATGGACATATCCTTTGGCAAAGAGATGGATGCATTCTGGGAAGTGATATGTGTTTAAATGTAATGGCTACATACTCGTTTTTCCTTCACTTGGACATTTATGCTGACCCCTTTAAAATTTTGAGCACGAATATAAAATATTAAGACTGTACTTTTTAATTATGATTGATATTTTGGCGAAATTTTGTGCTACACGTCACTGTGTGCGACCATCGCAGAAACCATTGCCCAGCGCGATTCCACCACGGTAAGTCGCTTACAACAGTCTAATAAGCAAGATGAATTCATAAGCATTATTTACACGTCCAAAATTAATACAATTACGAGTTTATAAAAAAAAACATGTTCTAGGCCTAGATATAGGTTCTAGATATATTTGTAGGCCTATATATATTAATAAAAATTAATTTAAAAAAATGTTACGTGACTTTTAACAGTAGCACAGGAAATAAGAAGAACGTGATCTGTATTTATTTATCCTAAGCATTTATAAGAAAATGGGAATCACTCACTATTAGGGTAAACTTTTTAAATCTTATATCAACATAACACTACATAATTAACATTTTCTGTTGTTCTCCCTGCAGATCCTGTCAAACATATCACCTGTCGAACCTATCTGAACCTGCTTTTTAAAACCCAAAGGCACTTTTAAGAGCCATCTCTTCATTATTTTCTAAATCTTACATCCTCTCTGTTCTCACTATCTATATTTCTGTCCATCTCTTCAATCTTTATCTATCTCACGGTCTTTATCTATTGCTCTTTCTTTCCTCCCTGTCTGTCTTTGTCTACTTGTCTGTCTTACCCATCTTTTGTCAGCCTGTCTGTTTGTATCTGACTGTCTGTCTGTCTGTATCTGACTGTCTGTCTGTATCTGACTGTCTGTATACGACTGTCTGTCTTTATCTGACTGTCTGTCTGTCTGTCTGTCTGTATCTGACTGTCTGTCTGTATCTGACTGTCTGTCTGTCTGTATACGACTGTCTGTCTTTATCTGACTGTCTGTCTGTCTGTATCTGACTGTCTGTCTTCATCTGACTGTCTGTCTGTCTGTATCTGACTGTCTGTCTGTATCTGACTGTCTGTCTGTCTGTCTGTATACGACTGTCTGTCTTTATCTGACTGTCTGTCTGTCTGTCTGTATCTGACTGTCTGTCTTTATCTGACTGTCTGTCTGTCTGTATCTGACTGTCTGTCTGTATCTGACTGACTCTGTATATGACTGTCTGTCTTTATCTGACTGTCTGTTTGTCTGTATCTGACTCTCTGTCTGTATCTGACTGTCTGTCTGTCTGTCTGTCTGTCTGTCTGTCTCTCTGTCTTTTGTTATAATGCCAGGGGGGTCTACAAAAAAGATCTGCCCCTTTTGTCAGGGGATAATATTTTGCGCTCAAAAAATCTGCTCGCATTGTAAAAAGGAGCAGCCTCTGAAGCAGCGCCTCAAGAATCGAATATTGTGGATCGAGATGGCGCCGAGGACGGCCGCAACGTCGCAAGCTCTGCTGAAGCATTGTAGTTTTTTGTTTGTTCTGTTTATAGTTTTTGTGTTTTTTGTCTTGGATGTTGTCTGCCTTACTACGTACGACAGACAGACACTTTTGGACATTGGTTCGGCAATCGCACACCGAAAACCGGACTTTAAATTCATCAACGACGACACGCCGTTTACAAACACAGCAGCGGAACCCTTTGTCTGGGTGGCCCGGCCGCGGAGACGCCGCCGGAGAAGGGGCTGTAGAGCTGGCGTACTCGTCAGAGTAAGACGCCGCGCAAACCGACCCCCGCTTCCCAGTATTTTACTGGCAAATGTTCAGTCTCTGGACAATAAACTCTGCGAGCTGAGAGCGCGGATCTCTTTCCAACGAGACACGAGGGACTGCTGCATTATCTGCCTTACAGAAACTTGGATGTCCGCTGAGATTCCAGACTCAGCCATCGAAACCACGGGGTTCTCCGTGCATCGGATGGACAGAGAAAAAGATCTCTCCGGGAAAAGCAAAGGCGGGGGTGTGTGTTTTATGATCAACCGATCCTGGTGTGACCAGAGGAACGTACACTCTATCAAGTCTTTCTGCTCTCCTGATCTGGAATTTCTCATGGTTCTGTGCCGACCATTCTGGCTACCGAGGGAATTCACCGCGGTCATCATCACAGCGGTGTATATTCCCCCACAAGCCGACACAGACCGGGCACTAAAGGAACTGTATAGGTCAGTGAGTGAGCAGGAAACCGCGCATCCTGAGGCTGCGTTTATTGTGACCGGGGACTTTAACAAAGCCAACTTCAAGCGCATCGCACCCAAATACCACCAACATGTTAGCATCAACACGCGAGGGAACCGTGTTTTAGACCACTGCTACTCCCCCTTCAAGGAGGGTTACAAGTCCCTCCCTCGCCCACCATTCGGCAAATCAGATCACGCGTCCATTCTACTTTTGCCCGCTTACAGGCAGAGACTGAAACAGGAAGCACCCGCCCTCAGAACCATCCAGTGCTGGTCGGACCAATCGGACTCTATGCTACAGGACTGTTTTGATCACGCGGACTGGGAGATGTTCCGGTCGGCCTCTGATGACGACATCGAGGTCTACGCTGATAGCGTAACGTGTTTCATCAGGAAGTGCGTAGATGACGTTGTTCCGACCAAAACAATTCGGCTGTACCCAAACCAGAAGCCGTGGATAAATGGGGATGTTCGCGCGGCACTCAATGCGCGGTCCCTCACCTTTAACTCCGGTAATGCGGAGGAGCATAAACAAGCAAGTTATGCCCTCCGGAAAACAATCAAAGCAGCAAAACGCCAGTACAGGGACAAGATTGAAGGACAGTTCAACACCACCGACTCCAGAAGCATGTGGAGGGGAATTAACATCATCACAGACTATAAAGGGAACTCAAACTCCACCGTGAACACCGCTGCCTCTCTCCCGGACGAGCTCAACACCTTTTATGCTCGCTTTGAGGGAACTAACACCGCCCTCGCGGAGAGAGAGTTCGCGGCTGAAGATACAGAGGTTAGTGCACTCTCCGTATCTGAAGCGGATGTAACCCGATCCTTCCGGCGGGTGAACGTCCGTAAAGCTGCGGGTCCAGACGGGATTCCCGGCCGCGTCATCAGAGCGTGCGCGCGCCAACTGGCTGGAGTTTTCACGGACATTTTTAACCTGTCCCTCTCCCTGTCTGTGGTCCCCACATGCTTCAAAACGTCCACCATTGTTCCTGTACCTAAGCAGTCAAAAACACTGCTTAAACGACTGGCGTCCTGTTGCTCTGACCCCCATCATCAGCAAATGCTTTGAGAGACTAGTCAGAGACCACATCTGCTCTGTTCTCCCCCCCTCACTGGACCCACTGCAGTTTGCATACCGCACAAACCGCTCCACTGATGATGCCATTTCATCAACAATTCACACTGCTCTCTCCCACCTGGAAAAGAGGAACACATATGTGAGAATGCTGTTTGTAGACTACAGCTCAGCATTCAACACCATTGTGCCCTCCATACTTGACATTAAACTCCGGGCTCTCGGCTTAAACAGCCTGTTATGCAGCTGGATCCTGGACTTCCTGTCAAACAGACGCCAGGTGGTCAGAATGGGCAGTAACATCTCCTCACCACTGACTCTCAACACTGGAGCCCCTCAGGGCTGTGTTCTCAGCCCACTCCTGTACTCCTTGTACACACATGACTGTGTGGCAACCCACAGCTCCAACACCATCATCAAGTTTGCTGACGATACGACGGTGGTAGGTCTCATCACTGACAATGATGAAACGGCCTACAGAGAGGAGGTGCACACTCTGACACGGTGGTGTCAGGAGCACAACCTCTCCCTCAACGTCAGCAAGACCAAGGAGCTGGTGGTCGACTTCAGGAGGAATGAGAGAGAACACCGCCCCATCACCATCGATGGAGCACCAGTGGAGAGAGTCAGCAGCTTCAAGTTCCTCGGTGTCCACATCACAGAGGAACTCTCATGGTCCGTCCACTCCGAGGCCGTTGTGAAGAAGGCTCATCAACGCCTTTTCTTTCTGCGATGGCTGAGGAGGTTTGGAATGAGCCGCCACATCCTCACACGGTTCTACAGCAGCACTATAGAGAGCCTGCTGACTGGCTGCATCACCACCTGGTACGGCAACAGTACCGCCCGCAGCCGCAAAGCCCTGCAAAGGGTAGTGCGCACGGCCAGCTGCATCATCGGAGGTGAGCTTCCCTCCCTCCAGGACATTTACGCCAGGCGAAGTGTGAAGAGAGCTCAGAGGATCATCAGAGACTCTAGCCACCCGAGCCATGGGCTGCTCTCACTGCTGCCATCAGGCAGACGGTACCGCAGCATCAGAACACGCACCAGCCGACTCCAGAACAGCTTCTTCCCACAAACAATCAGACTCCTTAACTCTTGACCCATCAGGATCATAACACACACTGGACAGAATATCACTCAGCACAACCCACTGTAGATACACACACATTATATACACATTTATTATAATTTATTATTTATCATTCATCATATAGCACCTATTGTACATTGTATATTATTATTATTATAGCTTAATGTATACTGTTTAATGTATGTTTAGTGTATATTGTTTAAAGTATATGTATATTGTAAGTATGTGTATATTGGTTAAAGCTGTGAGAACTACACTCACATTGTGTAAATTATTTATTGTAGTGTTTACTGTGCTGTGAGTAATTGTGGGCGCATCAGATGTGTAATCTGATGCTGCTTTAAATGTTGTACATGTCATGACTGCTATGTTGCTCGGAACTGCACCAAGAATTTCACCTGCTGTTGCACTTGTGTACATGGCTGTGTGACAATAAAGTGATTTGATTTGATTTGATTTGATTTGAAGAAGAAGCTTCAGAGGTTTGATGAGAAGCGAGAGGAATGGGTGGCTGGTCGTAAGAAAAACCACAACACTGCATCCATCAAGGATGAAGCCAATATCATGGTACGTACAATTTCATACATGACAGTAAACTGTCCAGATCATCTAGGAAGTACATTCAGTGGTACCATTTGTTATTGAGCATGCCAGCGCAAGGTCAGAAAGGCATTATTTTTTGCCAATGTAGATACATTTGAATTTTTTTTTTCCAATGATACTTTGTCCTCCCTGTGTCATCAGAATCAATTTAAAAGTATAATTTAATTATCAACTTTGAAGGCACACGTAATTGTGATTTGTAGTTTTTATTTTAGTGGTGGTAATACAACCATAAAGTTATCACATCTTCACCGTAATACATCACATACCTAAATTATCTATCTACCAGAGCAAAATTTGAACACAGCAAATATAATTGAAACTCAGAAATTCTTGAGTTCATAACATATACAGGCATGCATTATGACGGAATTACAGGTGCAATTTAATAATCAAACCTTCTTATCGAGTGGATGAGAAATAACACATGAACTGCATTCATATTGTACTACTCAAAGCACTTTAAAATGTGAATGCGTCAACTGTAAATATGTGCAGCATTCACCCATTTGGTCAAGTAATCACTAAGGTTCTGCCTTTATTTTTAATAAATCTTTAGATTGTCATTGTCCAGTTGCACAATGGTTACATAATCTTATCAATGTAGGTGCAAAACCTGAGCTACTAATGTTACGAAAATAAATATTTATATAAAGTTATATAAAGGGTACCCTCATGGTGTCAGGTTCATCTTTTTACTGTTTTTCTATATAGAGTTGTTTTTTGCTTCTATTGTATGAGCCTTTCCTGTTTGCACATAAAGCTAAACTCACCATCAGGTTCAAAATCCTGAATGGCAGTAACCTGGATGCTGTCATTAATAATGTTATATATTTGTTAATTAATATTCTTAGTTATTTTTTATGTTGTTTTTCTATTACTTTAAACAGCAAACACTCAATTTTGTCATTGCAGCTTGAGAAACTCCATGCCATTGGCTACAAACCTGTTCTGCTACTAGGAAAGGAGAACAAAAAAAAAAGAAATCAAGTGCGAAATATTAACGCCTCGCTGCACACTATCCACCTTTGCCCAGGACTACCTACAGAAGATAGGTTCATTTTATGAATACCTGCTGAATGCTTGTATGATCATAGTCTACTCTATGTGACGTCTCTACCAACACATTTAATGTAGACGCAAATGGGTAGAAAAACATACAAATTCACACCTGGCAATTGATTATGGGAATTGAAGTAAACTGTTTTAAAACAACTGCAGATGTAGACATGTAGATTCTAAGTGTATTGAGTCCTGTTTGTATTAATAGCATGCAGCACACTGGTCTACAATGGGATTTGGCACCCAGAGTTAAGTGCATTCAAGCATATGTGTGGTATGTTTTTGTAGGAGCCATATTTCATTTCTGTTTTCAGCCCACATACAACCATATTTTTAATGTTTAGGCACACTGAGTGACCACAGCATTTTTTGTAGTGACATACTAATTGAACACATTACATTTGCAAAGACTCGTTTTGGTCACTGGGTCAATGAATCAAATGATGATGAATCTATATATACTAATTGAAACAATATCGAGGACAGTGCTAAAATGTAGATCATTAACGGAAATAACACAGAGAAAAAGAAAACCATCAAATTTTTGCTGGATACACCACAAACTTACACTGCTACTAACTTTGAGGCATAAAGCCCAAAGTTTTTTAGCGCACACAGTCTAGTCTTAACTGAATAGTTTGACCCAGACTGTAAACAAACATTATACTTGTCATTTTTTCAAAAGATATTATGAGCACTCTGGGTTTTATTTTCCTGACTTAAAGATATATTGTATTGGTTATCGTCATAGAAAATCAATCAAATATATTACAGATCTCTAATACATCCAGTAGACTCTCAATAGTTCTCCTGCAATTTGGTATATATTATTCAAACACATTTACCTAACAGTTAAAACAGGTACAGATCAAGCTTATGGTTAACCTCTATGTTTTAAATAAGCAAAACACAACACTTGTTAACTTGCACAGGATGGACCCAGGATTCCAGTGAGAATCCACGGAGGGGCAAGTGGAGCAGCCAGAATCCACGGAGGGGCAAGTGGAGCAGCCAGAATCCACGGAGGGGCAAGTGGAGCAGCCAGAATCCACGGAGGGGCAAGTGGAGCAGCCAGAATCCACGGAGGGGCAAGTGGAGCAGCCAGAATCCACGGAGGGGCAAGGTAATTAGAACAAATTTAAAGAGTTACAGTTTATATTTGTAAAGGCCAAAAGTGTTTGACCCATGGGTTACCTTAACTTTACTTGACTTCCAGTGTTTTTCCCCCATAGAGCTTGATGCAGGTTAGGGCTCTTTTCAATGAAATGAACTCAAACACACCATGCTATAACTTTTTTGCTGCTTGATAAAGTAAAACTCACTAGGTGATGATACACAGGGCAACTTTTTGAGCAATTTTGCTGGGCAATCTTGCCGAGCGATTGTTCCTTGGGCACTTTCACATAGAAAATGGGCAACACATTTCTATCTGGATAAATTAGATGGGTTGTGGGCTCTGTGTCTCATCTGGTTGCCCGTTGACGGCAACATTGCCCAGCAACATTGCTCAAAAAGTTGCCCTGTGTATCATCACCTACAGGGTTCTCATTTTCAATGGATAATCAACAAAGTTGATCTGATATTACATAATTAGATAGATGATAGGTCTATCTGATTCTGTACTAGGGCTGTTGGAAGGAATTTTGTGAGTATTTTATAAATCTAAAAGTAAAATAAGTACTACTAATCAAATGCTGAAATTACTAGGCCAAATTGTATTATTAAAGATATTAGGATAATTCAAATATTCAAAATAATTGGCAATGTCAGTGTCCCATGAACACTTAACTTAACCATTCTCCCACCCCTTGCGTTCCCTGAACAAGTCAGCGCAGGATCGGCGCTTGTTGAAACAAATTAGGATTATCACAAACAGGATGGACATAAATGAGAAAATTAAACACGTGGAGTTAATGGAGCAACCTTAATTCAATCGCAATAAGAATGCATGTACTTTACACCTATTAATACATGTACTGCCACACTTGTGCGATGTTGTGATCTTCAAGAATTTTAAATAATAAGTTAAAGATTTATTTGGTATATGAGTAATTTTCTTTCTCCAAACCCACAGCTGTCTTCACAGGGTCAGCCAGGGGCACAGTCGCAAGTCGGAAAAAAAAGAAGTCAGGTATGTAAATAATGTTTGTCCTTCGGATGAGACGTTAAACTGAGGTCCTGACTCTCTGTGGTCATTAAAAATCCCAGGGTGTCCTTCGAAAAAGTAGGGTGCGGTGGGGTGTAGGGGTGTAACCCCAGCATCCTGGCCAAATTTGCTCATTGGCCCCTGTCCATCATGGCCTCCTAATCACCCCCATATACTGATTGGCCTCATCACTGTCTCCTCTCCACCAGTAAGCTGGTGTATGGTGGGCGTTCTGGCGCAATATGTCTGCTGTCACATCATCCAGGTGGATGCTGCACATTGTTGGGGGTTGAGGAGATCCCCCCTTCAATGTAAAGCGCTTTGAGTACCCAGAAAAGCGCTATATAAATGTAATGAATTATTATTATTATTATTAGGGTAATTATTGGTGGTTCTGATAACTGTTACCATAGCTTGGTAACTATGAAACTCAATGAAACTCATTAGTCAAGCAGATTCTCTAATAAGTAAATTAATTACTTAAATAGAATTTAAAGGGGACCTATTATGCTAATTTCCAGTTCTATACTTTTATTCTGATACTCCACTCGAGTAGCTTTGCATGATCCTAAAAAGTCCTTATTTATCTTAAACTGGTCCTTTATGCAGACCCTGTCTGAAACAGGTCATTTTAGATGGTCTAAAAGCCTACAATGATTACTATTTTCCAATGAGCCTGCATGTGATGTAAAATCTGGAGCCAAATTAAACAGCGTGTTTGCACACACATTAACTGAGAGGATGGTCTTTTCTCATATTTCAGGGGTGTCTAGACACACCAGGGACACATATTTATGTTGAATAGACATTACAAAGTGCATTTTGTCTAATTATTGTAAATGTGTTTTGTTTTGTTTTGTTTTCTGAGTGGATATTTGACTGGACTGTAATATTATATCCCACAGGGGGACCAAGGCATATGCCTGAAAGGAAAAGGCCACAAAAGAGTAAGTGCATGTAAATGCAATGATTCATACTTTGCTAAACATTGCAACTTAACCCCTGTTAATTCGCTTTAGTTCAATTGCTTATTTTTTTTAACTACTACAACAGACAATTTCCGGTAGTCACAATTTTATTTATTTAATGAATTATTTAGCAAACGCTTTTATCCAAAGTGACTTACAAATAAATAAAATATTTACAATACATGCAGTCAAATCAACAACAGGGCAACAATACTGTATGTAAATGTCGTGGCCTGTCCAGCTAGTCCAGCGTAGCACACGTAACCATGATTATTCATAATAGATAGCCTATAGAATAGGAATTAGTATTATTGAGATTATTACAATTGACAAGCTATAAAATCCAACAGGCTTAATTGGTCAAATTTGACCAAAATGCATTGCCAAGTAGTAGAAGAAGCAGCAGTGTTCTTAGTTGTGAGCTGTGGCTTAGCAGTAGTATGGTTATTCAAGCAAGCATACCACATTGGAACCGAGAGTAATTTGGTTCCATGATACATGTTTTGATTAGTGATAAACATCACTTGTCATCCTTGCAAGTCTGGTCACT